>NW_004524717.1:1002471-1049202 GCF_000260255.1 Octodon degus | reverse complement strand
GAGAGAGAGAGAGAGAGAGAGAGAGTTGGGTACTTATTTGTTTTGTATGGGTTCCACCACTTGACCATAAGCTCCTTGTCTGAATTTCTACCTGTGCATCCTCAGGGCTTACCACCATGTCCAGTTCCTACTGAGCATTCAGGAAATAGCTGCTGAAGGAATAAGTATCCAAGAGGTGTTTATGATTGTAAAATAACTATGAGATTTAGTAGTCACTCTTTTCTGAAGAGAAAATTGGAAAGATTGTTGTGGCCAAGAGTGGCAGACAGGCAGGAGAAGGGACCATCAGGCCTCTGGAAGCTGCAGCTTAGTTTGCTCACAACGGCTGTCAACGTGGATCAGAAAGCCTCAGTCAGGGACGGCAAACCTCCACCTATTATGAAAGAGAAGGGAAGGGATTCTAAGAGAAAATAACTCCTAGTAGTTACCCATATCCAAAAGGAAATGAGAGAAAAGCTACAGAAATTGAATGTTTCTTTTTTAAAAAGAAACCAGTGTTTATAGAGAGATTTTCCAAAGGCAAATTAACACCTTTTTCTACTATAGATCTAAGTCAGGCCTGTTTGCAAATGAGTCCTTATGTATCTATTTGCTCTTCTTTTCCACAGCCGAGTGACAACTCTTGCCCACCACTTTTCAGTCTTTGCGGGGCTGCTCATCTTTCCTTTCAGTACAGCTCTCTCAGAACCTTCTCACCTGCAGGAGTGGGCTCAAGGAGACGTGGAAGAGAGGATCACAGCAAACATATTTATTTCCCCACATATATACAGTCCTAATACTGCAGCTGCAGACACTAGTGGACCACTTCTCTTGCCCTAAATAAATAAGCTTTGTAGAAATGAACAGATGGATGAAAATTTCAAAGCAGCGTGTGGGCGTTTCAGGCCCAAATCCCATTAATAGATAACAGGATTTATAACAGCAGCTCCCACTCACAAGCGTTGGAAATATTAAACTTGTGTGTAATAGATGGGGCTCCCCTCCCCCAGACTATCTTCATTGCTTTCAGAGATGTGATATTCTTGCAGCACTTGGATCGAAAGACTCCCTCCAAGTCAAGAGTTTACATCACCAAGCAAGAATTGTGCACTGGGAGCCACAGGTGGGCCATGCTGGTGCACCACTTTTACAACCTCTCAGGATTCTCCTTCTTTCCCTGATAAGTTCTGGTGGAATGGTGGGGTGTTCATGGCAAACTGAAAAGTTAACCTGTGGAAAGAAGATTGCCAGGGTGGGTATTCATCATAACCAAAAGCACATGGCTGTTTCAACAAAATGAAAAAACATAGGTCCAGGTTAACATGGGGCTATTAGAACACCATCTAGCACTGTGGGGAAGTATCAATGCAGTTCAGAAACCACACCATGAGTGAAACACAAGGATCTGACAAGGAAAGCAGAAAAGGACTTGAACAGTCAGAAACAAATGGAAGATACCCCAAGTTTCTCTAAGTATGATGGGAAAGATTTGGGGCCTGCACCCCAGAGGGAGCTGTTGATGAGAAGTCACTGCTAGTGGGACCCACAGTGAGTTAATGTTTCTCCATTCCACCTGATGGGGGAGTAAAAGCCTGAATTACCCTGATTACTAGCACTAGGGTAGAAAGGAAGATGTTTAGTGAATTCACTGACTACCCTGAGACTGTCTTAATACTCAGAAGTTAAAACCCAGAAACAGCCACAATCTGAAGTTCAAGACTGTAGTGTTCCCTCCAGTCCCAAGTCTGGTCATGGGTTCATGTGCGGCCCATTGCCTCAGTTGGCCTCCAGAAGTTCAGTCAAGTGCGACAGCTGCAAGAAATCAACTCAGATGGCCACCAAAGCACAGTAGCAAGGAGTGAGGGGTCCAGGCACCTCTTAAACCTCAGTGAAACAGCTCTAGTGTCCACACTGACATGCAACTGCTCTCCTCACATTACAGCTTTAGTTTTGTTTTTTTTTACCATTTGATGTTTTATTGAATGCAAAGCAAAAGAGTCACCATCTTTGCCTTTGTTGTATGCAGGTGAGGCAGGAACCACAGAGGGCATGGTGGCAGTTTCCTTGGCAGGAAATGTCCACGCCCCGGAGTCCCCGTCATGTCGTCGGAAGACTACCCCATGTTCTGTCGGTTGCCATAGCCCCTTGGGTGGGTGTCCTTCCACTCATCCCACTCCCGTGCTCTGCGGAGTACCTTCTCATCATCCTCTTTCTCCTTTTCTTCATTGTCTTGTTCCTGAGCCACTCTCTGGAAATCAGCTACAGCTGGTGTTGAGTTGGCTATTCCCTGGTCTGGTAACACTCCATGTTTCTGATGCTGCTCATACCAGTCACTCACTGTCATAGTTGCCAGACTTGGATAACCAGCTCCAAATACTTTGGACTGTGCCTTGTCCCGAGTGAGGATTGAGGATTTCACTGGAGGTCTGTCCTGAAGAGATGACTGAGAAGTTGATGCCTCTCTAAAAGAGTCTTTTTCTCCGAGGATCTTTATTTCCTGGTCAATGCTCTCAATCTCCTCTAAGCTGATTCCAATCCACCTCCGCAGGTGAAGGAGGTGATATTCCCGAACTTGCTCATCATCTGCTTGACCACTTTCCACAGCAGATTTCAGGGCAGACAACCTATGTTCCACCTGTTTCTTCTGTCTGTATCTCTCTATTTTAGCCTTTCTTTGAGACGCCATAGCAAGGAGGTTAGCATCGGCCACAGAAGAACTAGCAGTGTTATTTTCAGCTGAGCTGTTCTTGTCAAATTGTTGTTTGGGCAGCTGAAACTCTGCTACGTGGTAATAATGGCACCGAGTTAAGTAGTTTATAAAATGTTCTCGAGCCCGCTGTAAATGATCTAGCCGCTTGCTGGGGTTAACCTGTTTCATGGTGAGGGCTCCTTGCAACGCTGGCACCATCAGGTACTTCAGGTCGATGGAAGCAATTTCTTCTAAATCTCCATTTCGGCTGAACAAATCGAGTTGCGATAGCATTTCAGCAGCCTTCTCAAGTAGATCTAGTCCCTTGGTCACTCTGTCCTGGATTATCTTGGCGCCGGTGGGTTCATTGGCTACTTCTACTTCCTCCAGAAGCTGTTTGCTGGTTTCGAACAGCTCGGAAAGTCGAGGCAGCTCTAAGCTGTCCTCAGACGCTGCCATCTTGGAGTGGGAGCAACCCAGAGCATTTGCTTCCGGGTTCAAGGGCAACGAGGCTAAAGTAAACCACGCGAGCGCGCGTGCGTGCGGCAGACCCCGGAAGTGGCGCTGCACTGGCCAGTCCCGCCATTGTTACCAAAGCCGTCGTGAGGTACTCCCGTGAGCGGCGGTTAGCCGGCCCGGGCAAGGCAGCCGTCTCCATTGACTCATTTTACCAGGAAGCCTGGTAGAAGCTACAGGCATCTGTTAAAAACACACACAAGCAAAACCCTAGACACTATTTTACGGCCTGCTTCTCGCGGCTGACGGCGGACCGGGAAGTTTCGTGGGGTCTCGGGGTGGGGCGGGGGGCGCGGCTGGACGCGGGAAGGCGTGCGGGGCGGGGGTGGCCGCGGAGCGCCCCAGGACGAGTCCGGAGCGCGTCTTACCTCGCGAGACGCTCCCCTGGCGGAGGCTCCCGACGGCCGGCCGCCCCCGCGGCCGCCCGGGTCTCTGAGGTCAGGCCACGCCAGCTCCAGGTGCAGGTGGCGCCCCCTTCCGGTTTCCACAGCTTTAGTTTCCCAAGAAGCCCCGCAATCACTCCTTGTTCCCCTAACAGCTGGGGTCTCCATTTTCTGTCATCATGCATTTAATTAGTTTCCATGATATACACTTAGTATCTATCTTCCTTGCTAACCTGGAAACATGTCAATCTGTTTAAAATAAAACTCCAGAGCTTAAAAGTGTATGCTGACCAATCCCCGGCTAATGGCCTAGAATAGTTCAGGCATTATTTATTAAATAATTTACTGGGATAAAGGGTATCCAATAACCAAGGATAGTATTTCCATGTGTTCCTAAGAGGAGACTGCTACTTGAATTTGTCAGCTGAGAAAAGAAGATCATGTAATCTAGTTTTTTTCTTTTAAGTTGAGAAGGCTTTTTTTTTTTTTTCTAGCTCAGGATGCCTTAAGGATTGGTCTGATAAGGCATATGGAGCTGGGGATCGAACCGCGGTCCCCTGTGCCTGACTTGGTTTGCCCAAGCAGGTTCATGAGCAACTGTGCTAACTCATAAAACCCCTCATCTAGCTTATAATATATCAGTACACTGATTAAGCTCTGGGGATTCTTTCTTTGTATAATTATTTCTGGATATAAAACCCATTGCCTAATATTCTCTCAAATATTCTTCTCCCTATCCGCAAAACATTTATATGACATTGCTGGACCTTCAGCCTCCCTTCTCAGCCCTCCTGATGCCATACAAAACAACAAGGACTTTCTTGAATGTCATGCTACCAGACTAACAAAAACACATTATGCTTTTATTAAAGTTAATCACCATGAAATGTTCTATAGCCCTTGAGATATAAATATTATTTTGTCTCCTTTATGTTCCCAAATTAAATCAAAACTAAACTGGTCCCTGCGAAAAGAAGATACGATAAACTTAGAATCACATTTTTGTACTATTTATTAAAACTAACAAATAAGATTATTATGGCTTTAATAGGTCAAGTCTTAGGATAGAATAACTTTGTTTGGTAAGACTGGTTCAAGAATTCAAAGTGTGAAGTTAAAAAATTACATATCTCACTTGATATTCAGACAGATAGTGAGGTTAAGCCCAACTGCCTATGTTATGGGGTAATAATATCATTAAGCTTCTCTTCTGAAGGGTTAACAACTTAAGTTTGAAGACCAAAAATTAGAGAAAGACAATGTCTACAAGGACAGCCAATATTTTGGCTCTAGCCATTCAAGGTCAGTGAGCACTTAGGACCTAAGAGAACCTATACTGTAACATCCTGTAACTCAGGGTTTCCCAAATTTTCTGGTCAAGGAGGTTATAGGGAAACAGAAGACAGTGATCAATGATGTACAATGTGCCGAAGGAGAGTCTCCTAGAGAGAAAACATTCAGGCTTTCACAGAGAGCAAATTGACCAAGCAATGGCTGTGAGTCATCCACATGGCTGACACTGACAAAGGATCTACAAAGTGTGATACAGGGTTTCAGGGTAAATCCTGAGTGGATTGACTGACCTTGTCAGATACAAAAGTTACATTTCTTGGTATATAGGTCTTGCTTTATCTTGGTCTTAACCATCCAACAGAAAAGTATAAAAATGAGATATAAAAAGTAAAGCATTTTAATATGCTGAGCTGTAAAAGGCTGAGGTGAACAACTACTGACATTGCCCATCCTATGCATAACCCACTACTATTATGGACTACTGGACTATAATGGATTATTTTGCTAACTTCAGTAACCTGCAATATGTAAATGGCAGTGGAATAACCATCTCTGACAAAACTAAAGGAAGAAAAGGGGATACAAATGAAGGGCCATTTTGTATCTGTATAAACAAAATAGGATAGATTTACAGTTACTTTCTCTTAATTCAATGAGAAGAAAGATTTGTACTAATAGTGTTTGGACAGGATATCTTGTCTGCATCTTGTGCTATGGATAAGTACTATGAAGACAACAATGTGCAGTGTATTAATTCTTGTAACTGTCCTGCTAACCTGTTTTGATACTGTTTCATTGCTCTTTGTTTCTCAATAAAATTGATTTTTTTAAAAAAGAAAAGAATTACATATCTCAATAAGATAAAGATTAAGTTAAACAGTACTTATATTTGGTTGTAAATATAATACAGTGTACAGATGATCTTTAGTCAAAGCAAAAACCTTTAGAAGGGAAGTAGGAAGGAAGAGAGAGACAGGAGGGAGAGGGAGAGAAGAAAGGAGAGAGACAACAGGGTAAATGCTGAGGGGACTTAACTGACTTTGTCAGATAGCCAAAGTCACTTTTTAGTTATATATGTCTTGCTTTAACTTGGTCTTAACCATCCAGCAGCAAAGTATAACCATGAGGCATAAAAAGTAATGCCATATTAATATGCTGAATTGTAAAAGGCTTAAGTCAACAGCTTCCAACAATTGCCAGTTGTGCTGATAAATTTACTACTATTATGAACTTTTAGACTACATCAGGTTATTTTGCTGACTTCAAGTATCTACAATCTTTGGACTGACTTTAAGTCTAAAAAGGTCCTTTAAAACCTTCTCCAAATACAGCTTCTCTAACAGCAACGAAACACCCATCTCTGAGAAAACAAAACAAAAAAAGGGAAATATAAATAAAGGACCATTTTGTTGTGAAAAAAAGTATATGTATATACAAGATAGGTAGGATAGATATACAGCTACTTTCTCTTAGTTCATTGAGAAAAAAGTTTGTACTAATATTAAAACAAGATATCATGTCTGCATCCTGTCCTCTCAATAACTACTACAAAGACAATATGCAATGTATTAATTATTGTAACAGTCTTACTGTGTTTTAAAACTTTCATTGCTATTTTATCTTTTTTCTCATTGAAATGAATTTTAAAAAGGAAAAGAAAGAGGAGAAAGAGGCATTATGGGAAATGGCTCACATGCAAGCCAAAGACCCAAGAAAGCTGAGGTTATAATTGTGGTTGCCATGACCTGAGAACCAGGCAAGCTGATGGTGTCCCTGTCAGTCCAAGTTCTGAGGACTGAGATCAGACACTAATGTCCAAGGGCCAACTGAGCTGTCTCTGCTCAAAAAGGGTGAATTCGCCTGCCCTCCACCTTTTCATCTTCTTAGGCCATTCACAGACTGGATGAGGCCTGGCCCCACTGGCGAGTGTCATCTTCAGTAGTCACCCTACAAACTCAAATACAAATCCTTGCAGAAGCAGCCTCACAGATCCGCGTGGAAATAATACTTTCTCAGGTATTTGGGCAGCCCTTATCCCAGTCAAGTTGGCACTAAAATTAGCCATCACAGAAGAGACTAAAATGCGGCCTGTCAGATCTTACACTTAAAGCTCTTTAAAAATATTAAACTTCAGCTGGTGTGATTTCTGGCTCCTTTTCTATGGAATTTTACCCTGGCACTTCATTTTCTTAATTGGTGTCATCTAAGACATCCTGAATTTCTTTTTTTAAAAATTCATTTTAATGAGAAAAAAGATAAAATAACAATGAAACAGGTTAGTAGGATAGTTACAATTGCATATTGTTGTCCTTGTAGTAGTTTTTCAGAGGACAAGATGCAGACATGATATCTTGGATAAACAATACTAGTGAAAACCTTTCTTCTCAATGAACCAAGAGAAAGTAGCTGAATATCTATCCCATCTTGTGTATGCATATATTTTTTTCACAACAAGATGATCCTTTATACTTTTTCAAAGTTAGTAACACAGGACATAAGGTTGCCTAGCAACTAATAGCTGATCTTAACCAGACAGGATGTTCATCTCAGGACTGAGGTAGCTTGTTTGTTTGAGGCACTGAGGTCTAGTCCTACCTACACACATTTGATCAACTTCCTAGCTTCATGGCTCCCAACATATCCCCCTTTTCTTTTTTTTTTTGTGACAGATGGGTGTTCCATTGCTGTTAGAGAAGCTGTATTTGGACAAGTCTTTAAAGGACCTTTTCAGACTTAAGCTAGTCCAAAGATTGTACATACTGGAAGTCAGCAAAATAACCCAATATAGTCAAAGTCCATAATAGTAGTGAGGTATCAGCACAACTGACAATTGTCCAAAGTTGTTGACTTAAGCCTTTTACAGTTCAGCATATTAATATGGAATTACTTTTTATGCCTTGTGGTTGTACTTTGCTGCTGGATGGTTAGGACCAAGTTAAAGCAAGACCTATATGACTAAAAATGTAACTTTTGCTACTTGACAAGGTCAGTCGGATCCCCTCAGATTTATCTGGAACCATGTACAGCACCTTGTAGATATTTTGTCAGTGTCAACCATCTGTCTAAATGAGTCACGACCATTGCTTGACCAATTTTCTGTCTATGAAAGCCTGAATTTTTTCTCTCTAGGTGACTCTCCTTAGGCACACTATACATCATCGCTCACGTTCCTCTGTGGTCCCATAATCTCCTTGATCAGACATCCTGAATTTCCATTGTCCTATTTCTTGTGAGTGCCAGGTCTAGGAAAACACGTGTCCTAAATCTGTCCTCACTTTCTTTCTGTTCACCTGTTCCCTACACTGTGCATGTGTCTAGTGTCCTCTTTCTCCCACTTCTAGCCTCCCAACAGGTCTGTCAGAAAGAACCCAAGTAAATTCATGCACATTTGGGCACGTGTGTCTGAAAACAGATGACCTGCCCATCCCTCCTGGGAGCACTCGTTTATCAATAGAAGAGTAGACTTAAGCAAAGGAATGTTTCTCTGTTGGTAAAACTTTAATTTTCATTGACCTGGATGTCACACTATGAAAAACACCATACTCTGCCACCTTCTCCTTTAGTGCCTAGCATTTATTTCCCCACCAAACCAGCGCATGCTTTTATTACCTGTCTCTGTTCCAGATTTCACTTTTTGATCCAGAATAAGAGCAGTATATAAAAGTCAACTTCAAAAGTTTCTTGGATTCCAGTTACAGCACAATCAATCTCAGAAAAGTGATGCCATCTCATTCTAGAGAGAAGTAGAGGGTACAGGTCTGGGAAAATTGTGGCTATAAAAAGAAAACCCACAAGTTCTCAAAATTATTGCCATCGTAAAGGACAAGAGTTTTAAAAAACTTAAGAAACCACATGGAGTGCTTGAATCTCTGTCAGCGTGACAGTGATAAAAATGGCCACTACTGACCACATGTGGCACTGCTTTCCTCTGATCCATCTGCCAAGTGCCTCATCCTAATCAAAGCCATTCCAAGGCTGTCACCAAGCTCACTCAGCTGCACAGCTGACGATGTCATGCCGGGGCTAGCTGCCCATCTTGCTCTGAGCGCTGCGCCGGGCAGCCTGCACACTTGGCAGGGCTGGCCAGCCAGCTGTGTCTGCTAATGTCATCATTGTCCACAGACCTCACCTTCCTTTCCCCTTGACTCATTAAGCTGGGGTGTCAAAAGACATGAATGCTGCAAAGCCAATGAATTCAGAAAGCAGAAAATCTAGCAGAGTTTTCTGTCTAAACCAAATAATATCCCATCAATCCAGACATTCCTCAGGAAGCCTGAATTTTTAAAATGCCATGGGGACTCTGCTGAACTTTGGGTTAGTTTTTATAAAAATGTGTAATTGAAACTTCTCTTTTCTAACTAACTTATGTAGACAAAGGTACCATTTGTAGGACCTGGCAAACAAGTAAAAGATCAATAATGAAACAAATTAAGTATATTTGACCTGAAAGACTTGAAAATAAACTGTCTTTTCAAGAATATTCTGGGCTCATACTTGAGTAGCACTTGTAGGCCCAAGGCCATGAGAAATGGCAGGTACCTACCACTTCTAGACATACAGCATTTTGAATTTGTCAAGGGTAATCATTCTGAATAAAGTTTCAGTTACCTCTTTTTTTATTTTTATTTTTTATTTGTTTAGGGAAGGGCTACAGGGTGTTCAGGGTCTCACTCAGCTTCCCAAGAGCTGGGATTACAAGCGTGCACCACCACGCCCAGTCTCAATTGCCCTCTCAGTGTGTCCCGGGGGCGGGGCCTGCCCAGCAGGCCTGGGGATCAAACCCCAGGTCCCTGAGCCTGCCTGCAGGTGCTTTAATCCACTGAGCTATTTGTCTGGCCCACAGTTATCTCTTGAGGATGCAGTATAGAGTGTGCATGTGTGTGACCTCATTTCAGATCCTACATCTATAAACTGAGACTAACAACAAATGTCCAAGATTTACTCAGAACAGCTTATGTCATTGATGCATTATGATTCAGGTCATCTCATTCTTGTTTTAAAACTTTCTACCATACCACGTCGGCTTACCCAAGACTTTTGGAATATAGTATTGAGGAGAAGAGATGGGAACAATGGCCTGTGTGAAGTCTTAAATAAAATGTGCCTCGAGAACAGAACAGATAGGAAAAGCCAGAGGAAATCAGGAGAAAGACAATGGAGGAGGCTGAAGTAGTGAGGGAATAGCAGGCAAGACAGAGTAAGACTTGAAAGTGTGTGGAGCAGGCATGGTTAGAGAGGAGGTGAAGGTAAGTCTAATATACAACAGTAGAATTACAGGGCTACGGAGATGGCTCAGGGGAGTAAGCACTTCCCTAGCAAGCTCAAGGGCCGGGATTCAATCCCCGGTTCTGCCAAGAAAAAAAAAAAACAAAACAGTAGAATTACAGTCACCGTAGAGTGGAAAGGAATGGCTTGGGCCAGTCTGGCTGAAAATGACAACTTGTAGAGAATAACATGAACTCAGATAATAAAGGCAAGAAATGTATTTTTTTTTCCCCACAGTTTGAATGGGGAAAATGAATACAATGTACTTAAACACCATGGCCATTGAAAGCTTCCTTGTTCTTCTCTGGAAATTCCATTCTTTGGTGTCCAGAGAAGCAAAATCAGGGTAAAGCTGGGACCAGATGTGTGGACAGCATTTAATGGTCCCCTGGTTACATCAAGCACAAAGTGCTGAGGTTAGAAACTAAAGTGGAGGTGGAGGGAAGGGACAGAAGGGTGGGTGGCAAGGAGCATGGAGAAAGGACAGCCACTGGGGTTCAGGAATAAATCATCAGATATGAGGGTCAGGGTGATCAATAACAATGCCTCCTGTACTCTAGTCATTGCACTACTACCACTTACCTGCATTGTGGAGCATCACCCGGAGGGCTCTCCTTGAAAGAAGAGCAATTGTCTCCATTTTGGCTAAACGTGGCCCTATTTCTATGTATTGATATGTACAGACCTGGCTAGGACTTCTTATTCCCTTGCTTGGCTTTGAGAAATGCAAATCATTCTAGCCAAAGTGCTGACGTGTAATCTTCACAGCAAGATAACAGGCCACTGTTGCCCTACTCCGCAGCTCCAAGAAGACTGTGCGAGCCAGGTGGAACAGAAGCCATGTTCCACTCTGTCAGCTGGGAGCGAACCTCGAGAAAGAGGCCCATGACCTCTCAGGGCATAAAAAAAGTTACACATCAGGCTGAGCATGGTGGCACACCCCTAAAATCCCAGTACTCAGGAAGCTGAGGCAGGAGGATCGCTGCAAGTTCAAAGCCAGCCTGGGCTACAAAGTGAGCTCAAGGCCAGCCTGAACTACATAACAAGACCCTGTCTCAAAAAGATAACAAAAAATTTACACAGCAGAGCTGAAGCACCGACCCTAAAATATTAAACAGTGAACATTAGCTACTGCCTCAAATTGTGTTACGCAGAGTACTCTTATATATCAGAAGCGATTTCAGGCCTCCTACCCAGCCCAGCTCCCCAGCTCATAGCACTCATGTACTTCTTACCACAACTACAGTCACTTATCCCTAAGCCACTTCCCTCTTGAGAAATTAATAAATCCTGGGTTCTGCCCTGGGTTGAGGCCTCTGTTTCAGTTATCCATCACCCTCACTGAACTACTTTAGGATCCCCTTGGTTCCCCACAACTATAAATATGCTTTAATGTCTTTTTTTTAATTTTTATTTTAGGAAAAGGTCAACAGGGCATTCAGGGTCTCACTACTAGATCAGACTCATAGTGATTCTCCTGTTTACAGCCTCCCAAGTGCTGGGATTACAGATGCGCACCACCACGCCCAGGCTCATTCACTGTCTTAGCACCCCCCGGGGGTGGGGCTGGCACAGCAGGTCTGGGGATTGAACCCCTGGCCCCTGCACCTGCTTGCAGGCATTTTGATCCGCTGGGCTATTTGGCTGGCCCTTACTTTAATGTCTTTATTCTCACCGTATGTTGCACCAGTAGCAGTAGATTGGAATGAACTTGCTAGGATTCTATAACTTTTCCATGGGATCACAAATATAAAATTCTCAGATAAGGTGTAGGAAACGCTTCTATATTGCAAGATTCAACTCCAAGAAATGTTTTTTTTTTTTAATGAATCAACAATAATCTTTGGGATTCAGATATTTTCAATATTTCACTTAATTTTCTTTTAATATCACTTGATGTTTCATTCAGCGAAACATGAAGTTATCTTGCTTGAGATGAGAAAATTAAAGTTACTGTTACAACTAGCTACTTAGAACTGCGTATGGAGGCATTGGATGCTACATTGCACAAGCTCATCAGTGGCTTCTTTCTCCCCTGGTCTATCAGTGCCTCCTGGGCCCTCTTCCTGTCTAATGAGGCTGAGCCCCACAGCTGAGCAGCTAAGCTCCTCTCTTCTCTGTCACCTGATTCTCTTCCACCTATTCGCTCTTGCCCACTCGCATCAGTACTATGCCCCCAGGTCTGCTTCTGAACAAAAGGAAACAAGTGCATAGCAGTGAAGATGGCAGAGCATGTCTGTAAATTCGTGGGCTGCACCTGCCAAGCTTTGCCCAGTCTGTCACTTGTGATCTGTTCTCTCTTCCCCAAAGAAAATTCCAAGTTGTAGCTCTGTGCTTGCAGTCCAAAATCCACTCTATCCTCCTCCAGAGGCAGCCCATGTTCAATTCTATCATACATGCCCTCCTGGCTCTACTGCCTGCCTCACTCTGCTCTCATTTACAGATGTCCACATCTCCTCCAGACAATAGTGCTTTGTCCCCAACTTGCCACCCCTGTCCTGGAAGCAGCTCGTCTACCGTCTTCCTTTCCCATCATACCTTCTAACTAAGTCCAGGTCTTTAGTCACTCTTCACTGAGTTTCTGCACAATCCTCTTCAGCTGGCCTCCTGCTCCCTCCTCCTATGCAGCCAAGAGCAGCAGGTCCTCTGCAAGGTAAAGCTGAGGCTCCAAAGAGGCTAAAAATGCTTGCAAAGGTGGAAGAGTTTCCTGAAGAGCCATGCTGTGCACGTGGCCTGCCATACAGAGCCCTACCACGTACCCTGCCTGCTGCTGGGGTCTCTCTGAGCCCTCCTTTTCCCTCCCTGTGACCCAAACACCCCATAATCCTATAGGTCCATTTGCTGACTGACCCAGTGCCTTTGGCCCCATGGCCCATCCCCTGAACCTTGTCAGCCTTCTGCCTCTTCCTGCCCTCTCTTCCCAGGCTGGAATCCTCCAAGATTTTCTCAGTGTCACCTCTCCTCCCCCAGGTAGCCTAACCTGACACAGACTTAACCTCTCTTTCCCTGTGCCTCACTCTGGGCAGGCCTCCTCTGCATTCCTGCCTGGCCTTCCTCAGATTATCATTTGTTACTTCCACACCCATTTGTTCCCTCACCATTAGATCCAAAAAGATAGGAAAGGTGTCTTCGAGATCTTTGTATCTCTGGAGTGTAGAATGGTGTCAGGGATCCATTGGGTCTTGATCAGTATTTAATGACTGAATGAATACATGAATGTCCACCATATCTACCAGTTGTAGCCTATTTCTTTTTGATGAGTTGAATGATAAACCTTTCCATTCACATTTATCTTTTCACCATTTCTACCCCTTTAGATACCAAAACTGATGGCAGACTCGCGTGAAGTTCAATCAAAGCCAAGTTTAAGAGTTTAATCTTTCTAGTTTTGTTCCATTCCTGATCCATAGTTCCTACCCCAACAATGGCTATGTTAAATGGTAGGCCCTAAAGGTAGGTCCATGTTCCACAACTGTGAATGTGACTTTATTTGAGAAAACATAGTGAAGGTAGGGACCTCATAGTGCAATCAAAGGGAAGATGAGATGAGATCTTGGATTACCCAGGTGGGCCCTGAATCTAGCGACAAATGTCCTTAAAGGAGACATATAGAGACATGTGAAGAAGAAAACATCCTGTGCTTGGGACAGAAATTGCATGATGTGGAAAAAGCAAGGGGCACTAGGAGTAGAAGAAGCTGGAAGAAACAAGAAAGGACCCTTCTGTACATTCTTTAGAAGGAGTGTTATCTGGGTGACAGCTTGATTTTGGGCTGCTGGCCTCCAGAACTGTGAGAGAGCAAATTTCTATTGTTTAAACTCACTAGCTTGGGGTAATTTGTTACTGCAACCCTAAGAGACTAGAACACTCACCTTCATAGGACTGCACAATATTGATATACCATGACCGCATTACTGGAGTCCCCATTCCTGGAAAAGCAATTCTGAGAACATGGTGCTAAAAGCTGGGCACAGTGGCACACGTCTATGACCCCAGCACTCTGGGAGGCTGAGGCAGGGGGATTGCAAGTTTAAACCCAGCCTATACAATTTAGCAAGAGCCTATCTCAAAGGGGCTGGAGCCATAGCTCAGTGTGAAGGCCCTGAGTTCAGTCTCAGGTACAATCAGCCAGTGGCTTTTTTTTTTTTTTTTTTTCTACCCCAACACAGTAGCTTGGATTTATTGAGCTTTGAGCAAATGCCATACATAGCTCTCATCCACATCTAGTAATTCATTCAATACTCCAGGAGATCATAGGAGGTAGCTACTGTTATTCTCTCCATGTTACCTACAAACAGAGTGCCCAACTTCTCATGGAAGCTGCAGCAGAGCACCACTTCGCTGCGTCCTTGCATAAACCATCATGGGATATAAAAGCCAGAGTTTCACTCTGAGTCTGAGCATTCAGGGCTCATCCCAGATGTCCTTGGGCAGGTTGCCCAAACTCTGAGCTCAATCCAAGTTCCGGTCCATCTCCCTGGCTCGTCCATTCCTGAATCTCGGTCACCCAAATCTGTTCTAGTTCTGAAATGTTGTAATTTGCAGACCAGGTTTTTCCTATTAACAGTGATTTCCTTTTGCATCTGTGCAGGGCCCTCTTGCCAGAATCCAGACACCTAGTCTGCTTGGCCGCTCAGAGAAAATAAGCAGAAATGTGGTAACATCAGCACGTCCCCCCAGCCATACGAAGGGGTGGTCAGGAAAGTGCCTCATAGTTCAAAATGTCCTCTTCCCCCCGTAGCTAGACCTCACCAACAAAACAGGCCCCAGGGCCTCCAGGAAACCAAGTTGCCTCTTATTCTCATATTCAAATTTAATTTAACTGTAGCATTACCCTACATGTCAATAGTTCGGGACAAATTGATGGATTCTAGTTTAACTATTTAGCTGTGCCAGTGGTAATATGGTCAATGAAGCATTAAATTAAAAATGACACTTGGAAAATATGTATATCCTGGACCCCAGTTCCGTGCACCAAATAGGAAAAAGATTTAAAATGCTGTCTAGTGGAGGATTACCACTGAGGAAGCGTGAATCTCATTACTGCAGGCTGCACATACACATTTGCAAAGCCCCATTTAAAAAGCACTCTGACAGTTGCGGCTCAGTTATCTGGCTGGGTAAACATGCCATTTCCCCTTCTGTAAGACAAAACTCAGCTGTTGCCAAAGCACAGATGTTAGAGGGCCCCCCAACTTCCTCACAGCCACCTGGACTCCTGGCCCACCACCCATCGCTCGAGTTACCTGCCCCAGCCTTCCTCTCGCCCAAGACCACAGCGACCCTCTACACACAGGTTAGCTAACTCAGTCACAGCCAAGAGTGCTAATGGTCATTATGCATGGAGCACCTGCTACTTGATAACCACTCTGCAGGCCTTCTGCGGTATCTCAGTGAACTACGAAGTTCATGTCTTGCTTTGGCAGACACAGACATCAATGCCCTGGAGGCCGGTGAGATAGCTCAGCAGACTAAATCACATGCTTAGGCAAGCTTAGGCAAGCTCAGGGACTGCAGTTCGATCCCTGGCCCACATGGATTATAGAGGCTGAGCCGGCCAGATTCCGGACCTTGTGGCACATGCCTATAATCCCAGCACTTGGGGAGGCTGAAAATAGGAGGGTCACTATGAGTCCGAGCTACATAGCGAGACCCTGCAACAACCAGAATGTATTTATGCAACAATACATGAAATAAGAAAGAAAGAAATTGATGTTCTGAGAGGCTAAGCACATCCTTCAAGGTCACACAAGGATGAATAGCGAAGCCAGGACTACGAGTTAGACCTCTCTAATTCTAAAGTTCAGGCTCCTAACTGTGAGCAGCACTTGCAGATTTCAGAGCTAGTTAAGTCATCACTTTAAAAAATGCCCATTTAATGGAGCTTCTGTTTGTCTTTCATATCCAGCCATGCACCAAATAAGCCTAGTATAAAGCCTAGGTAAGAAGCACAGAGCAGAAGAGATTTATTTTTTTATTTAAGTTTTATTTATTTGGTACAGGGTCTTACTTCACAGCTCAGACTCGTAGTGATCTTCCTGTTTCAGCCTCCCTAGCTCTGGGGTTGCAGACATGTGCCACCATGTCCAGACTCGGTGGCTAGCTCAGCACACCTGGGGGCAGGGCCCGTGTGGCATGTGGTACCCTAAATTGAACCTGGGTCCCTGCGCTTTCCTAAGCAGGCACTTAGTCCGTTGAACTATCTCACCAGCCCAAAGCAGAAAGATTTAGATAAGATCTTTCTGCTCCTTTTGCTGTGCCCTTTCCCTCTGGGGAAAGCCTTGGCTCTCTGGCACTAGAGTACGCTGGGCACAGGTCAGACATAATTTTCTCAAAGAACCAACACTTAGTCCCATGCCCAGTCCAGAGGGGGTGGACACGGTCATTCACTGAGCCACATGAAAGTAGTGCCAGGGAAGAAAAAGACTAAAGTAGGGTACCACCAAGGGCCTGGGGAAGGTGGGCAGATGAGCTGACCACCAGAAAAACACACTCATCAGAAAGTTAATGCAGGAAAGGAAAGTGTCGCATTTTCCCTCTTCCAATAAGAAAGGCACGATACCTGAGTGCCACATCACCATAAAGAAAATAAGCTTCAATTCTTCCATCTGCCCCAAATGTGAATTCAGATCATTCAGACTCTGAAGGTTTAATAAAGGCTGAATAGCAGTTTTCTGGCTATAAGGAGACTTGGACAAGCATATGAACAAATCAGAATGCAAAGACAGGAAATAAAGGCAACTGGTCTGCAGCCCCACCACAGTTGACAGAGGGCAATTGTATTCTGCGCCATAACACAAGAGGCAGACCAGCCCTAGTGTTTCATAAGAAGCCCAGTCACAGAAGCCCAGAAACCCACTATGGCTGAAAGAACTGCCTTTCCTTGGAAATGAGTGTAGATGGAGCCTAAGACCCTTTCTCATTCTCCCGGTTTCTGTGCATTTATCTTTTCTTTTCTCTGTTCTGTCTCACTTCCATCTCTTCATCACAGGCTGGCAGTTTCTTTTTGAACAGAACTCTGCAGCCACCTGGTTCTGCATTTATTAGCACTGCCCTCCTGAGAAATATCCATTAGCAGGTCTTGTGCCATGACCTAACCTTGTGGATTTCAGGGCTGAGCTGGCACCAGCTGTCAGAGCAGCAAAAGAAGGCCGAAATTGACCTGATTTCAGCCATGGGCTTCGGAGTGTGCCTGTGTCTGTCGTCCTGATGGACTCAGAGAGCCACCAGGTTGTCTGCCAGAAGCTGCTGTCAAGGTCAAGAGATGCTGGCAGCCTGAGGGAGCTGCCAGGATGTGGCTAGGTCTGTCACCCCACACTGGCACGTGAGACTAGCCAAAAGCTGTTGGTTCTCCAGTTTCCCTTCTTATTTTAAAAATATAAGAACTATTTGGCATAAGCTGTTCAATTTTTTTTTCAGTACTAGGAACCAAACTGAGGACCTCACACTTGCAAGGCAGGCATTGTGCCACTGAGCTATGTCCCTAGCCCCATCCAATCACTTTGAACTTGTAGCCTTGGCATCTTTATGATTGGAATGAAGAATGGTCCCCAGAGGTGCCTTGTGTTGAAGGCTCGGTTGCCAGTGGAGGGGGTTCTAGAAAGCAGCTGGGTCCTTAGGGCTTTGATTTCATCAACAGCTTCAGTAAATGGACTGTGAAGAGGTGGGGCTTGCCATATCATTGACCCTCTTCATAGGCTCAGGCTGGGAGAGGAACAGCAGTATCCTCTAAGGAGGACTTCCAGAGCCCAAACAAAGACCTCATGATTAAAACAAACCCCTTCCCACACCAGAAAAACTTCTTGGGATCTCACCAGCATTTCATGTTGTACATTTTTGTTTTCTTTGCTGGAATACCGGAGTATCAGTTAGCATGGTTGGTGGGTCACCCTCCTTATACCACGTACTCAGCAGGTGGACATGGAGTCACTTGGATCCAGTTAGCCACAGATCAGCTCCAGCAATAAGCAAAGGGGCTCCTTTAGCATCATTATCATCCTCTTGATGCAGCAACTTTGCCTTCTGAGTTTCCCATCTCAGACGGCTGCAGGGAGTTAGGCAATCTGTTTTCACCAGGCTACCTGACCACAAAGAAACAACATGATCTTCCTGCTGTTAGACACTTTGACTTCTCTTCTTATTAAGTTGAGTTTTGAATAATTCCAGGCATCAAAAGAAGTACTCCCCTCTAAGCAGTCAGCAGTCCTGAAGTTACAGGGAGGCTCACAAAGGAAGCCACAGCCCGCTGCCAATGCTTGTTTATTCTGGAAGCAGTATGGTTGGCAGAATTCATTCTGAATTTATTAGATTAGGGCCTATAAATCTATATCACTGCCACTACTACTTAGCCTGGGTACAGAACACTGACACTGAGTATAGTGTGACAGGTGTCCCGGGGACCCCGTCAGTCATTGCCCTAGGTTTGGATAGGGCTTATTCAATAGGGCATGTTGCTCCAGTGTGCATACGCTGCTGACTCTAGGAACTCTGCCTGCTAAGCACAGAGAGGGGGAGCACTTTTGTGCCCGGCGCTTCACCTATGCAGTCCTGGCACGGTGGAAGGGCGACTCTGTGTCTGAGCTCTGCCTGCACCCCAGAGCCCAAGCCCAGTCCAGTCCTGATGTGGTGAGAGGACATCTGCAAGAGAGTTGAGGAAGGCCTCAGCAGGGCCACAGGAAGGACGCTGACTCTAGTTAAGGTGCTTTTCTCTGAAGGGGTGTTAGAGCAGCCTTGCCTCGATAGCCTTCACGAGTCAAGCCCCCGAAAGACTAACAATAGTTGGAGTTCTGTTTTTCACTTGAGAAAATCTGAGATTTTCAGCTACTTGAGATCAAACAACTCAGCCAGCCAAGCTGCACATACAACTGGCATTTTACCTCTTAGTTTTCCTAATTAGCATTGCCAGTGACAAAGAAAACTTGTCATTGGGCCATCAAATAGAAAGAGCAAATAAATTAAAAGTAAATTCAATGATCCGAAGAGTCTGAGCTTGGGGTTGGGCTGCCTTTGAATGTGGGTCTCTGCTGGTCTGCTATAAGCAACCGAAGTCTCAGTTTCCCACCTGTGAGTAAAGTTAACTAAATGAAATGAACATCCACGTTAGACACTTGCTAGGCCAAGTGAAGACACTAATGTTCACACAGCTCAGAGGCTTCTGTCCTCCTACCGAGATTCAGCTCAGAGGGAGCTGGGCCCTGTTGCTCTGCTCTCCGTCTTTGCATAGCCCTGAACCTCCTTGTAGCCCTGAAGCATGCTTGGGCTGACGGGAAGAAGGACTGACCAAATGGGAATTTCCACTCTCACTCATCAAACACACAAGGCGGGTCAGAAAGGAGACTGGGCAACTTCTAGCAAGCTCTGCTTTCCGGTTCTCTTCTCTTCTCTGGCCCCGGGTTCTCCCAGGCCCTCACTTTCCCTTCTGCCCTGAGTAACTGCCCACCCCACTCTGATCCCTGCTCAGCCCCCAAGCCCCACTTCTGCAGCCGCATGGTACATGCATCCGACATACTACCTCCGTGCTCTCTATTCTGACGTGTGTATCATGCATTGTACAAGAATCTGTTTGTGCAGCGTGTTTTTCCCTTCTAAAAAAAAGCAATGTTGGGGCAATGGAGAATAGGGAACTGTGAGCTCCCACACAGTAGTAGTTTCATACCATCTCTTAGAATTAAAACACAAGACTCTTTATTTTCTCAAATATTATCTTGGTATATATAGTACCAAAATTTCCCATGAGTTTAAATAAAATATTTTATATGGCTCATAAATCATGATATTAGTACTTAGCTGCTATGGGAAATACTATCATATTTTTTCTGCCCAACAAAATCATAACTAGCTTCTTTGCAGACCTGATCTTTTATAATCCTCTGTGGATTATTTTCATTCCAATTCTTACTTATATTTTAACAACTATTTGACTGAGAACTTTTATTTTGACTTAGCTGAAAAATATATTTTTCACTCCTGCCAAAGACATGTTTAATTCTAAAATGTTAACCTGTTTCTATGGATTGTTATAAAATAAGAATGTATATTGTTGAACATATTTAAACCACAGGAAAGAAGGAAAATCATAGAAAATTTAGATTTTTTAACCACAAATAAAAATTGATGGAGATTATGACAATACAGAGTCTTTGGTGGGTCTAAATCAAACCAAAGAAATTTTCTTTTAAAAATAGAATATAAAAAATAAAAAAGAACTTACATTTCTGGGAAAGTCAAGACCCTGATTGCTCCCACCCACATTGATTTATTTTCTTACTGTCCCCATCACAGCCAGTGAATATCACCTGATTCTCTGCCACCTCCATCTCTGCACGGAGCCCCCTGGGCCTCTAGGATAATTCTCTTTGGGTTTGTCTTTTCACCTCTTGTTCCCCCAGATGGCATCTTCCTCTCTCACTTTCACTATGAAAATTAAGCTATCAGTATCTCTTATTTCTTACCTAAACTTCTTCACATGTAACACACAGATTTAGTTTAAGTAGAGCAGTTCCTGAGCAGAAAACCTTCTGTCTAAAGACCTGTAACAAGAGGCAAGGAAGTTTCTGCTTTGAGTTGTGATGAAGAAAGAAGCCAGGTCAGAGCATTGGGCACTGCCATGATCCTGGTTCCCCCCTCAAGAGGGTAGGGAAGAAGCACTCACAAATCAAATGTCTCGGACCTTAGCTCTGTCCTAGCTTTGTTCTTGAATGTGTTGGGTGACTTTACAGGTGACCATGCACTTCCCACTGCAGTAGATCATCTCTAAGTCCTAACCCTCTTTGTCATGTTCATTTCCTTTCCACCACCTGGCCAGAAGTGGTAGCGCCCTCCTGCCTTCGCGGAGCTGCCTTCAGCCAATGGCTGCGGAAGTGACTGGAAATCTCGGCCAACCCTTACTAGCAATAGCAAGCAGCCAAAGCGAGTCACACACTTGCTAGCCTGTGTCAGAAAAACACAGCCGTCCCTGGAAATAAAACCAGGCAAAAACAACAACAACCACTGAGATGGGAGGTTATAGACAAGTGTTCTTATTTATCTGGATTTTCATATTTTTCTTACAGAGGTATGGATTGCTTGGATGGCGAGATAATTACAAATAGTTCTGTGATAGTTTTTGTGATGCTTGAGTTTTTAAATGAGGGACCATCATGATTCTGAAATCATTTGTCCACTACAAAGTACATATTTTTATGTGAAGTAGTAACTCAAATGTTCCTGCACTTCAAGATGAATTCTGAGGGGCCGCTTCATCTTCCTCAGAGGTGGATGTGTGACCCTGGAACACTAAGGTGCAACTGTGGCTTTCGCAGAGACCTTCTCAAGTGTCTGTCTCCTTTGCTCCAGCATCCAGGCCTGTGTTCTGCACACTGTGTTTACAGCAGCGGTTCCAATGCTTAATCATTCTGACATTAAGCAGGTGGCAGGAGCTCAACGGCTTCCATTACATTTCTCCTCCAACCCTGAATGATTCAGAGAGAGGGTGTCCGGAGGTTCTGTGCCATTCCCATGAAAACATTTTGGTTAGAAATTTTTAAAAACAACTCCACTTGAAAAAAAAAATCATTGTAATTAAAATGGACAAATGTGACATTCAAAATGAGTGAATGAGACAATTGTCCCAAATTTATTGGACAATGAACATGACCCCAAAGTATTGCAACAGATGGAATTTCACAGACAAAACATAAAAACTATTCCTTTTACTCCTGTCAGATGTCATTGTGCCTCAGCTGTAACATTAGGATCTGTCTGGAGCACTGCATGTCACATTACTGCTACTCAAGATATGGCAATAACCTAACCTTTGAGGGTGGATGAATGAATAAACAAAATATGGTTTGTATGCATACCATGGAATACTATTCAGCCACAAAAGAGAACTCCTGGCATTTGTGGTGGCATGGATGGACATGGAAAGTATTATGGCAAGTGAAATAAGCCACACGCAGTTAAACAAGCCCTGTGTAATCTCATCTCTGTGTGGAATCTAAAAGTTGCACTTACAGAGACAGAGTATAATGCTATGTCCTTTGGTGAGGTTGGGAGGCCAGGAAGCCATTTGTCAAAGGGTAACAACTTTCCATTATAGGATGAACAGGAAATTCTGGAGACCTAATAGCTACAGTCTACTATAGACTTGAAATTCATTCATCATTAACTTTAATTTTTTCATACAAAAAAAGGTAACATGATCAATAAATAACCAGTTTATGGTAATCATGCCACAATGGACAGTAAAACTCTGGTTCAATGGCAACATGCTTGTAACCCAAAGCATTTATATATCCAAGTGAATTTCCTCACAAGAAATAATGGGAATGAAGACAGTTCCACAACCCAAAAATATTCACATAAAAATGGTTACAATGTTACAATACAATGAAAACTAATAAAGAAAATATAAACTGTAAATAAAAATAAACAAATTAACCTGAACTTATCTTTGAAAAGGAGATATGAGAGAGGAAGATGATGTGGCTGACGTGAGGGAGATCTGAGAGAGGGGGGGTCATAGTGTAGGGCCAGCGGCATTATCTCTAGGGGAATAACTGCCCTCCGTTGGCTCATTGGTATCTTTCTATTTTCACGCAACCCTAACAAGGACCCGATCTAAACACACTTGCTTTTGCCTCCTTTTGAGGATTTCGTGGAAAGATGACATTGCTTTTTTGTTAAATAGCTTCATTGCTTTCACTGCTACAGTCTTATTCATGTGGCATGTTAGTAGAACATTTCACATCTCCTCAATATCATGTGTAGGGAGGGATTACACTGCCTTTTATTTCTCTTCCTCAGAAGACAAGATTTCTTCCACAGCCTCTTGAGGTTAGGAGATAAAGGCCACAGTCCTACAGAGCAGGGAAAATAATTGGCTCATTTGTGATCATGTGACATCAGCATCATGTACTACTTGTATTGCAAGACACCACTCATTTATTTGAGAATTCTACCACTGAACCACCGATGCTGCAAATAATTTGAATTAAAATTAATTTGAAATGCATGCTTATCTTGCACAATATTTGCAGAATAAGTTACTCACAATCCAAGGTTTTGCTGTACTCATATATCAAATAATCATGTTGTACTCCTTGAATATTACAATTATTATTTGTCAATTATACTTCAATGAAGATGCAAAAAAATATTTGTAATGCTAAAGGAGCACCTGGTTGTCTAAGAAGATATGGGGAGATTACCCAACTCCTATCTCGGCTGTTACTGGAAAGATAAACTGCATGCTCATACACAGAAAGGTTAAAATACTGCTAGTATGTGCTATATACTACATGAATAACAGTATAACAACTGTTGTCCTCTCAGGGCCACAGAGATACGTGAAGTCACATCCCCATGTCCTCAGCACTGTCTTGTAATGCCCAGTTCAGGCTTAACCATTAGAAACGTACATTGCCATGAAGTTCTCATTACTCCAATCGCAGTCTTCTGCCCCTGGTTTATGTGTCCATCCTAAAATGAGTGATGACAGTGTGACTTGGTTCCCACCCTACCACCTCATCTTTCAGGTCCAGTTCTTCTATAAAATGAGAACAACAACTGCCTGTAGGACTGTTTTGAGCATCTTAGTCAACAGTTATAAAGATCCTAGCACAGTACTTTCCCCATCATAAGAGCTTCATAAATAGTAAGTAGCAATATCGTTTTCATTATGATTCCTATAGCTAAAGTTTAGGGGAAGCTTCTTTGTTTTCCTGATTGCTTATCCTTGATTTTTTCCATGAGAAGAAAGAAAGGAAAGCCTCCATTATGGCTTGGTCAGTGTTGCCCCAAGCTCATAGGCTAATGGCCCCTTGTTAGCCTGCATTATCTTACGAAGTGATGGAAGTGCTAAGAGATGGCCCAGTGGGATCACAGCCCTTTCCTGTCCTTGTGCTTCTTGACTAGCATGAGATGAGCAAGCTCTTCCCCTGCAGGGTCCTGCCATGGTGGCCAGTGTCACCTGGTCCAAAGCAACAGAGACAAGCCACCACGGACTGAACCCTCTGAAATCAGACCCCAGTCTACCCTTCCCTCATTTTCAGTGCATTGCCTCAGTTATTTTCTTGCAGCAATAGAGAGCTGAAAAACCACCTCTAAGAACCTTCCAGTTCTCCCCAGAGGAAACAGTGAAGCAGTTAAGCCCTGTAGGAAATAGACACTGTGCTTGTTTCAGTTTCTTGTCTGCCTCTGGTAGACCCAGAAGCACCTTATGGCAAGCCCTTGGGGAATGAACGGTTCACTAAACACAACAGCCCTGTCTCACTGCAGGCGAGAAGCAAGCAAGGATGCAGGTACTAGTCAGGATGGATGCATTGTTCTACACGGCTAACACTCAAAGTGGCCATTAGAAACACGGTGCTGAATAAACCAGAGTTTGGCAAAAGAACACATTGATCCATCAGAGTAGCCTTGGGAAGTTACTTTATATGCTATGACCAGCCTACCATGTGTCAGCTTCATTTGACTTAATTATTGATTTATGAATGATCAATATTATTGACCATCCAGCCATCTACAAACCCCTCCACTTAATAAAACAGTGGCCCATTAACCCACACATTCAATAAACAAACACGAATGGGCTACAGAATTGGTGGGGACAGCCAATGTGAACAGCCAGATTTCCCATGTTCCCAAGCAATCTCCCAGTGGGTAAATGTTTTGCTTTGGATCTATAGATGCCTTGCCTGGTTTACACAAAGAAATTACTATGTGACTCAACTATAACTTAGTTCTTCTGAATAGCAGCGAGTATTTGAAAACATCTAGGGCACTGCTGAACATTTTACAAAGTGCACACACACATTTGAAAAAAAAAAAAAAAAAGAGCATGCTCATTTTATAAACTGCTCAGCATCCCAGCCATATGCCAAACATTACAAAGGAATTAATTCCCTCATGTGGTGTTGGGTTTCTGCTCCTGTAAATGAAGTGCCTGTTGGAAGGAAGCATGGCATGGGGAAGCTGTTTGTGATTCAATAATATGCCGCTCAAGCTAAAGGAGCCAAGGGCCCTTTAGGATGGTGGCATTGGTGTGAGCACAGGTCTGCTTGTATCGGTTCCCTCCCAGGATTCTCCTGGGTCTCTTGGAGATATGAACCTGGACTATTATCACAGAGAAATGTTGCCCTGCTCTGCTGCATCTCTGCATCAACACACTGCAACCAGGCACGCTCATGTTGAGCACCCACAGCCCGAATCAGACTTTCATACTTGTCTCTCAGTGTCTTTAAACAGATGGTGGATTCAATCTTGCTATAAAAAGAGAATTAAAAATTCCACAATCCTGCTTCCACTGGAAGCGATGCTTGACACGTGCTGATGAGCCCCACAACATCTTGCTGGGCAAGGAGAAGCCCGGCATGGGTGCTCTCCCTCTGTGCCCCTACAGAGAGCCCTCAGCACAGCACGGGCAGGCACTGTGTGTTGTGCACTCACCGGCTCCTCTACAGATGCCCACGCACCTGCGTGGGACTGAGAAAGGGCAGAGAGGGGCCAGAAGGGAGCTGATCATTGGTCACCAAATCCTGGCACAACCCAAGGCTACTCCAAAGTCAGCCCAGCCCCATGTCAGGGCAGAACTGCCTTTTCAATGTTCCCTGGTGATCTATTCCTTCCCATCTTGTTGAATATATTTTAATAGTTTTATTATTTAGAAGGCATTGTTCGTGAATCCACCCAACACTCTTTGTCAGTGATGTCCTTGTTTGCTGTACTAATTCAAACACATAAATAACTTGGATCTATTCTTGAAAGCTTCCTTGAAGCCTAAAATATTATTGAAGGAATATTGAAAAAAGAATCTCAGCTGAGCAGACTCAATTGGTGTCACTGCTCCTACCCGGCAGAGTTGAACACTTGTCCCACTTCCGCGGTCCCCTTCAGCAGACACCACATGTCCTGGAGCTGGCTCTCACTGCAAGTTGACAGAGCTCCTGGTGGGCCATCGCTGCAGGGGACAGCCTGGAAGTGTTCTGGGGGAACCACGGAGACACAGCCCTAGAAACTCAGGCAGTTTATCCAGAGGAAAAGACCAAACCTACCCCAGAGAGGTCAGAGACATCAGAAATTTCATTTTTTGAATGGTATGTTCTGTTCCAGTTCATCCTGTTTTGGGGGAAATACCCTCAAAATAAAAACACAGCACATATTTTTACAGAGTGAGCCCACTGGCTGCCATCTTACAACTTATAAGAAAATTAGACTGGCTTGGAGCAAAAAGATTAAATAAACCTGTGTAATAGTATTTATATTTTCTTAGATGTGTATATTTTTTCTAGTGCAAAAAGAGAAATAATAACCTATTTCTGAAGTCAATAGGGCAGGCTACAGTCTCTCTCTTCAAATTCATCAGCTTGTCTATGCAGTGAATAGGGAAGAATTCCCTACTGGGTGCTTTACAGAGTCCCAAAGGCCTCTGTCTCTCTTCCCTGGCACTGGGTCTCACTCTGCAGCCTACCGGGCCATCAGAGCCACACATCAGCTCCTGAGCCCAAAGGGTTCCCACCCCTCCCAGCCATGAAGCCAGGGCGGCCAATCTCATTGCAATAAGTGATGACTTCACAATCCTAGTCACTTAAGTCCCAACTTTGGAGAGAGTCTTTACATTTCTTTTTGTCTTATACCCAGCATCACTTCAAAATCAAATACTCCCATCACAGTGCACCCCAAACCGTTTCTCACCACTGGCCTCTTCTACCTTTCAGAACTCAGCATCAACACATTTAGCCTGGATTAATAAATCAGCCACTACCTTCCAGCTTCACCTTGACGCCAACCCCTGCACGCACACAGAGCTGGAGTGATCTGGCCAAAAGGAAAACTAGGTCAAGGGTCAGAGCAGGGCTGTCAGAGGAGCTGAACAGCCACCACGGAGGCTGGAGTCTAGGATCAAGGTGGTGGCTGCTCTGGTTTCACTCAGGTCTCTGTGTGTAATGTGCAGATAGCCTTGTACCTTCTCCCTTTACATCCACACAGAATTTCCTCTGGCTATGCACAAGTCTGCATCCTAATTTTCTCTTCCCAGGGACTCTAATCTTAGGGAATTAGCATTTGCCATATGACTTCATTTTACCTAAATGACTTTCTTAAAATAACTTTATTAGCACACCTGTGCAGTTGATGCAGCTTACAGTCCTGGGGAGTGAGTACAGGTACGGGCTACTGCTTGGTGTTTTTAATCCCCTTCTTCCCTCTCTCCTCTTGCAGTTCCCCCATCTCACTTTTCATTCTTATTGATAGTATTAAACTTAGCTCCTGTTACAGCATATAATATTTACACTCACCAAGGCTAGAAGACACCTATGAGTTTTGAAAAACTCAGTCCATATGGGTTTCTGCAATATTTCAAGGACTTAGCCTCCCTGCCCCCAGGAAATTATTCTTATGGAATAAATTGCTGTTGTATGTAGAACCAGAGCTTCTGCACTCCAGTGATGCTCTAGATCCATCTGAGGACCCTTCCTTCTCCCTGGGAAGCTCAGCGTCTTCTGTGATTTACTCACATCACAATACTGTTCATTTCCACAACTTATTAAACTCTGGTAGGCTGCTCATTCCTTTTTTTAAGACATCAAGCCCCTTTTTCTTTCTTTATTTTTTAATGTTTTATTGCTTTGTGAAAATATTTAACCTGAAAACCCCTCTAGATTCCCTATACTGTATAAAGAAGCAATGACCCTTAAAACTGTACTCTGGCCTACTTTTCTATTTTACAGTTAAACACCTTTTCCACAAAAGATATTTTTTCCATACAGTGGGAAATCCTTTATTCTACTTATTTCCCCTCCCTTCCTCCTTGCCCCTGATGCCTTCACCCTTGAACCTCTCCCTGTTGCATGAGATCCATCCCGTTGTCCCAGTCTATCCATTCGTATTATTTTCTTTGGACTTTTTGTCTCAGTGTAGTGAGAGACATCATACAATATTCAAGCTTGTATACCTGGTTTATTTCACTCATTATATATTTTCAAGGTGCATCCATCTTCCTGGAAATGTCTCAAACCTGTCACTATTTATAGCAAAGTAGTGTGCCATTATATACAGATACCACATTTTATTTGTCCAGTCATCTGTTGATGGGTGTGCAGGCTGCTTCCAGGATTTAGCTGTCACATGTTGTGCTGCTATAAACATTGGCATACATGTATCACTGTGGTATAGTGTCTTAAGCTCTTTGGGGAAGATACATAGGAGGAAGCCTGCTGGGTGATATGGAATTTCTACTTTCAGTACTTTGAGAAATCTCCATGCTGATTTCCATAATGAGTACAGCATTGTACATTCCTACCAACAATGATGTAGGGCTTCTTTTTCAACCTAATCTCATCAGGGGCCAGCCAGATAGTTCACCAGATTAAAGTACCTGCTTAGGCAGACTCAGGGACCAGGGTTCATCCCTAGTAGTACCCCCAGGGTGCGCTGAGACTGAGACTGAGACAGGGCATGGTGGCGCCTGCCTATAATCCCAGCACTTGGGAGGCTGAAAACAGGAGGATCACTATGTGTCTGATCAGTGTAGTGAGACCCTGTGGACCCTGTACTAAATATACAAAATAAAGTATGACTTCACCAGAATTTATTATTGTTTATTTAATTAATGTATTTATTTATTGCATTTTAGGGAAGGGTCTACAGGGTATTCAGGTTCTTACTATTAATCAGACTCATAGTGATCGCCTGTTTACAGCCTCCCAAGAGCTGGGATTACAGGCTCATGCCACCATGCCCAGTCTCCATTGCCATCTCAGCGCACCCTAGGGGTGGGGCCGTCACAGCAGGCCTAGGGGTGGTATGCCCAGCCCCTGTGCCTACTTGCAGGTGCTTTAATCCACTGAGCTATTTGGCTGACCCTATTGTTTGATTTCTTAGTAAATTTCCTGTTTAAATATTCCAACCCCAAATACAGTCACATTCTAAGGTACAAGGGTTAGGCTTGAGAAGTCAGATCACACACTCCTCTTGGAACCTTCCAGTAGCCGTTCTTCATAGAATAAAAGCCAGAGTTCCTCACTGACCTACTATCCCCCATCAGATCTGATAGTAACCATGCTAAGCTTATGTCCCATCTCCCTCACACACCCTCCACCCACACTGGCTTCTGGCTGTGCCTGAAACATGCCAAGCACACTCTGTCTTAAATCACTGTTTACTCACTTACTTGTTTGCACTCTTTACCCCACCTCATGCAAGTTTCTTATGGTGGAAAATCTCTTTTTGACCCTATTGTGGTTTAGATATAAAATGCTCCCTCCCTAATCTCCGTTGTGTACCACAAAAAGTGACTGGATTGAGGACACTGTACTCATCAGTGGATTCTTACATTCGGGAGCTAAGTAGCTAACCACTGTAAGAAGGTGGTGCCTGGCAAGAGGCGGTCACTGGGGTGCGACCCAGGGGGGTTCTTTGGCTCCTCTCTTCTCTTCCTGTTTCCTGGCTGCTGTGGATCAAACAGCTTTCCAATGTCAGCCTTGCCCTTCCACATGGACTGAAACCATGAACCAAAGTCATCTCTCCTCCTTTAACTGTGGCTGCTGGGTATTTCATCCCAGTGACTGGGAGAGTAACTAAGACCAGCACTTAAAGCCCTTCTTGTTTCAGAGTAAGTCTTAGGTAACATGTTGCGGGTCTGGATATCTTTGCCTATTAAACTGACTTGCACTAAGCTTTGAAAGAAATATAAAAAATAGTATATTTCTGCCTACAAATAAAAAAGCTTATCAACTTGAGTGGTAGGAAATCACTTATTAATTAGCATGGTTATTGTTTTGTTTTGTTTTGTTTTGTGGCACCAGAGATTGAACTCAGGACCTCGTGCTTCCCAGGTAAGTGCTTACTCTACTGAGCTATTTCCCCAGCCCCTTAATTATCATTTTTTTTAAAAAAAATCTTTTTTTTAATGTGTTTGGTACAGGGTCTCAGTACGAAGCTCAGACTCGTAGTGATCTTCCTGTTTTCAGTCTCCACAGCACTGGGACTACAGGCATGCACCAACATGCCTGGACTCAGTGACTGGCTCAGTACACCCAGGGGTGGGGCCGGCATGGCATGTGATGCTGGGATTCAAACCCTGGTCCCTACACTTGCCTAAGCAGGTGCTTAGTAATTAGCATGTTTTAAAAATAAAAGGAAAGAGAGGGAAAGCAAAATTTGTAGGTGATCAAAGAGCATTTCCTAGCCTATTCATTTCCTTAAGGCATCTAACAGGATTTATGACCGCAGATACTTCTTCAGCATAAAATCTCTGAGCCTTAGTGGAAACATTTTTAAAATAATTATTCCTGGAGAATGGGATAATTGTCCCTCTCTATAGATCTAAATCTGCCACAAAACATGTCACTGCTCTAAGGTATTTTTAGGTTTTCTTTCTTAAGACTACAAATATATACAACTCAAATGGCATCCACCCACTGTTGTTAATTTTGCCTGATAATTCCTATTTACACCATGGGTTCCAAGTTTAATCTCTCTGAAGAGACCTCTGAGAGCTCAAGAGGAACAGTCTGAAAGACTCCAATAGGCTGTATCACTTCATTTAATGGTATTTAGTGGCAGCAGAGGCTGCAAGCCTAAGGTAGAAAGGAAACCCTTAATTCCACCCTAATTATGATGATTAAGTAAAGCTCTGACATTTGGTTTTCTCCTTCGGCTTGGGACTCTTGCCCTCCCCCAGCACCCAGAATCAGCATGTGGGGAGGCATCCTGCAGGGCTGAGCTGACTCACAGACAGACAAAAGCCTTCTCCCAGCCAGCTCCTGCATGCAGACAGACAAACTGATGCACAGCTTCTCCACATCAGGCCATTCAGGGCCCGAGCTGTCACCCAGTATGCTTTCCCCACACCAATGCATCACATTTCCTGTTTGCATAGTTAACTTTGTTACTGTTATTGCTTTATTGCAGGGTCTTGGTACATATTCCAGGCTGATCTTAAGCTCACTATGTAGCCCAGGCTGGCTTCGAACTCACAGCAATTTCCCTGCCTCAGCCTTTTGAGAGATGGGATCACAGGTATGTGCCACTACACCCGGCTCAACTCCCAATCATTGTCTCGATCCAGCTCAAGACCTCTTTCCACTCCCTCTGACTGACGTGCCTTCCCCTGGGACTCTAGCATTTCATCACATGACTGAGGTTGGGCTGCCCTACCCCAGCAATAAACACTTGGCATCTTCATGACTATATCCACATGGGCTTGTCTCTGTTTCCAGCAAAGACTTCCCTGGGAGTCATGCCCCAGGATGCCTGCTCTCCAGGCAGACTCTGGGTTCCAGGCTAACCAGATGTTTACACTCACATCTGGAGCATGTTGCTCTGGACTCAAAACCATGGCAGAGGGAAACTGTGGCCCACAAGGGACAATGTTGTCTTTGTTTCTTTTTGAGACAGGGTACTGCTATATTTCCCAGGCTTGACTCTTCATTCCTGGACTTGAGTGATCCTCCTACCTCTGCCTCCCGGGTACATGCCACTGTACCCTGTAGGGCTGGATTTTAATAGAGTAAGCCTGGCCACCTTATCTGTAGTTCTCAATCTTAGCATCTATATTTCTCTCACACAAGTCCCAGAGCTGACGAGATGCTGCTGCTATAATCTATCAGAGCCGTGAAATAAATAAACCTCTTTTCTTTATAAAGTACCCAGCATTGTATATTCCATTATGATACAAAAATAAAGTATAACATACTCCACTTGAGATAGTGTCTCCAACATCAGAGTTTAAGCATCTAAATAAAGACAATGAGGATCATTCATTTATCTCAGTGTTGTACCCTCAATTATCAAAACAGTGCCTCTGACCTGAAACATGCTCAGAAACACTGAGAGAGTGAATGGTTCTAGGTAACTGACCTCAGATTCCTGGCACTGAAGACAAGCCTGCCTTTTACAAAACTACATGACTATTCAATCTTGAAAGAAACTCATGTCTGTTGGAGAAATAAAGGAAACAAAATGCCTGATGAGGAAGCTCTGGTAGTGGCTACACTTCATAAACAATTATTGGATGGATGAATGGATGGATGGGTGGATGCATGGATGGATGGATGTATGGATGGATGGATGGATGGATGGATGGATGGATGGATGGATGGATGGGTAAATGGATAGATGAAGGATGGATGGATATACTGAGGTGGGAGTGAGTAGAGAAATGGCTGGGTAGACTATTGCCCTATTTCTATTTCCACTGATCTTATTCCTCGTCAAGTCACTGGTCATTATTTTTTATTAAAACAGTCTGCATATGTATCATTACCAGTGACCTTTCTTCTTCTCAATTTCTTCTCTACAGTAAGGTCAAACTCCCTTCTAAAATTCATGTTAACTCATGGCATTTCCTTATTTTCTTTTCATGAAAACATCAGATAGTCTATCATTTGAAAAAGTTTTATAAATCCCCATTCCTTCATATGACATTCAAAATGCCTTACAATTTGATTAGAGCTTGGAATTGGAAAAAGAACTCCCAAGGTTTGCATATTTATTACTACGTAGTTTCCTGAGACCCAGAGCCATATTTGACACTCTTGCTTAGAATAGTGCATTGCATACTGCCCCAGACAGTGAACAAGACCATTCACATTTGTACAACTGAATTAAAAGCCTAAACAATGTTCCGCTGACCAGAGCCCTTTCATCACTTTCAGAGTACACAATGTCATGGTGATGATTAATTCATTCATTAAGCCAGTTCCATCATTGAACATGAACTTTGTTATCTTGGCTAAATGCCTACAGTATTTCTGATATACCTTCTTAGCAAGAGTGAAGCAAAGATCCTTGAAATACTTTCCTGATTTTGTCTTATATTCACTTCTCAGAGCATTAGATTACCACTCTGAATCACAGCGTATGGAAGATTTTCTTGGCCAACCTAGCCTTCTGGAGATGGAATTACATCAGTTACAAGACAGAGAAGCTGGGCTCTGTGTTCCTGATACGTGTGTACTGCTGTTCACATCCTCGCTCCTCAGCATGCAATGTTCAGGGAATTCTTAGAATGATCCTTAATCTTTTCAAAGGCCACATAAAACTGTTCTTGTATATACTGGGTTTTATGTTATCTCCCTGTAAGATGTCAACAGAGAGAAATGTGAGCACTTGCAAACAGCTTTTATCTTATTCTCAGTGCAGACCTTGGAAATTGAAATCCACACTGCATTTCTCCTTGATGGACTGAACAGCACAGGGCTAGCACTCCACTGTAAGTTCCCCAATCTCCCTCCCTTAGACCAGGCCATGAAATTACCATTAAAGTTAATGGAGACAATTATATCCACAAACCAAAGGGAAAATAAACCCCTTCATCTGTAAATTAGCCTGATTCCAATAGGTTTTCTATGTCAAACCAAGAAACAATCACATAAAAACATGTCAGTCATGATTCTATTTGGTTGTTGGAAATAAGTGCTCATCTGGGAGACTCTAGTCTATGAAGCAAAGTGACAGCAAAATCTGAACAGCTATTGGAGCATTTGAAGCCCCCCTCTGCCATATCTTCCACATATCTTTTTGGTAAACATGAACTACAGTTCTGGGGATTGCATTGATCCCCCTATCAGTCTACACAGGCTGAGTCCCATTTCCCAGAAGCCATCTTCTATGGTGACAGATTGGTGAGCAAGTTATAGGTTGGCTGCTGTGTAGCCAAGAGCACTCTCCCAGGGTGGCAGCTGGGACTCATTTTGCTCATCCTCTTCTTTTCTTTTTTACTCTATTAAAATACTGAGTTTATTTCATATGTATATTTGTCTCCCTCTCATCTCGATGTCTGACCACCACTACTACTGTCTTATTGTAACATTCCATATGTACTTAAAACCAAGTAAAGGGTGGAGTTCTACCTTTAAAAACTAAACAGGCATTTCAGACAACACATTCTTGGCAATGGGACCTGGACAACATTTCTCAAACATGGTAGGGGAAGTTCTCACTTTGCATTATAAAAAGGATAGCCAGATAGCAACTGTTACAAAAATGAAAGATGAAAAACTTTAACAAACTGTTTAAACTATTTTCTTAAAGAGACTTCCTCCACTGCCAAAGATCTTGAATAGCCTCCTGGTCAGTCATCCAGAAGCAATTCTTCACATAAATGATGAATCTGGCTTCCATTTTGGGAAGAGAACCACAGCCAATGGTTTCCCTTGGGGGCTTTGAAATCATACCACCTGTTGTCTTAAGGTTGAAATGTGGTTCAGGGCTTATGTATATTAGTGGACAGCATTTAGTAGCTGTGGAAGAAGATGTAGAGTCAGAAGAGGAAGAGGAATAAGATGTAAAACTCTTAAGTATCTCTGGAAAGCAATCTGCCCCTGGAGGTGGCAGCAAGTTTCCACAGAAAAAAAGTAAAACTAGCTTCTGATGAAGACGACGAGGACAAAGAGGACAAAGATGAGGATGATGGCGATGATGATTTTGATGATGAAGAAACTGAAGAGAAAGCTCCAGTGTGCATCTTCTTTTATTCATCCTGTATTCATTTTGTACTTTGCCTCACTCAACTCAGAGATACAATGCAGTATTCAACCTTGGTTTGAATACTGGTTTATTTCACTCAATATTATGTCTTGTAGGTGCATCCATTTCCCCACAAATGTGTCAAATCTGCAGTTCTTTATAGCAGAGTAGTATTCTGATATATAGATACATTTTATTTATCAAATCAGTTGTTGATGGGCATGCAGGCTGTTTCCAGGATTTAGCTATTAGAATTTATGCTGCTATAAACATTGGTATGCATGTATCACTCTAGTGTGATGTCTTATGCTATTGGGGAAGGTACCTACCAGGAGAATTGCTGGGTCATACAGAATTTCTAACTTCAGTTCTTTGTGAAATCTCTGTACTGATTTCCATAATGGCTGTAGTAGTTCCCATTTCCACAGACAATGAAGGTGGGTTCCTTTGACTCCCCCGCCTTAACAATATTTTATTGTTGGATTTCTTAAAGATTGTCATTCTTCCGGAGTAAGATGTGACCTCAAGTTTTTCGCAGTATAGAAGCTTTTTAGTCTGATAGAATCACATTTATTGATTTTTTCCTGTTATTTCTTGTATGATTGAGGTTCTGTTTAAACATTCCTTCCTACACCTATTTCTGCAAATGTTTCATCTATTTTATCTTTCAAGATGTTTAGTGTTTCTATTTTGATGTTTAGAATTTTGATCCATTTTTATTTTAATGTAGTATATGGTGAGAGATAAACGTCCAGGTTCAATGTTCTGCAAACAAATAAGGAGTTTTCCAAGCACCACTTGTTGAATAGGCTCTCTTTCCTTCAACATTTGCTTTTAGCTCCTTTGTCAAAGATGCAAAAATCCCCAATAAGATACTAGCAAATAGAATAGAAAAAAAAACATACATCATGATCAAGTAAGTTTCACCCCAGAGAGGCAAGCATGGCTCAACATTCATAAGTCAATCAAGGTAATGCAAGGTCAAAAACCATATGGTCACTGGGCATGGTGGTGCATGCCTGTAATCCTGGCACTTGGGAGGTTAAGGCAGGAGGATTGCTGTGAGTTGGAGGCCAGCTTGGGCTATAAAGTGAGTTTAAGGACAGTCTGAACTACACAGCATGATCCTTTCTAAACACAAACATTGAGGATTAGACAACAAAGAGAGGTCAAGGAGAAAAGCTAGGAAACATGACAGGGACAAAGCCATATGTTTATATGCACAAGATGGGTAAGGCAATGATCCTGAGAATCTTCAACCTGTTTTTGAAAATAGCAGTTAATTAGTAGGATTCTCACCCTGGCTAACTATATATTCTCATACCTGTGAACTAAGCAACTGCACTGAAGATAGCAATGTGTAATTGTATGGTCGTGCTTGGAGTGCTTGTCATTCTGGTCTTCTAAATAGGTACTGCATGTCATGGCATACCAATTATTGCCATACTGTCTCTCAAGTGAATGTTTAAAAAAAAAAACCAGGGTAATAAGTGAAAAAAAGAGACAAGAAAAAAATGTCACAGGACTGTCCTGCTACAATGCTGTATATGGTTAGATTTCTAAATTTCTGTGCAAAAAAATTGTAACTGTTTATTCCTATTTTTTAATATTTTTTGAATTTTTTTCTTTATATTATGTAGGGACTTAAAGTTTAACATATCAATACTTGATGGAAAATACCTGTTCCATGATATACCTAAGATGTTTGATATTCAGACAGATAGTTAGGTTCAACCCAACTGCATATATTGTAGGGTAACAATAAGCTTCTCTTCTGGAGGGTTAACAACCTAAGTTTGCAGACCAAAAATTAGAGAAATAGAAGGGCTGCAAGGACAGCCAGCATTTTAACCTTAGCCTTTCAAGGTCAGTGAAGACTGAAGACATAGGAGAACCTATCTTGTAACATCATGTAATTCAGTTGTGTCCCAAATTTTCTGATCAAGGAGATTATGGAGCCACAGAGCAATGTGATCAATGACATAGAGTGTGCCTAAGGAGAGTCACATGGAGAGAAAACATTCTCTCAGGCTTTCTTTAATATATATATATATATATATATATACTTTTATTGAGAAACAAACAGCAATGAGATAGTTTCAAAACTGATCAGTAGGACAGCTCAACAATCAACACATTACATATTGTTATCTTCTTAGTGGTTATTCATAGTACAAGATGCTGACATGATATCCTGTCCAAACACTATTAGTACAAATCTTTCTTCTCACTGAATTAAGAGAAAGTAGTTGTATATCTATCCTATTTTGTATATACAGATACAAAATGATCATTCATTTTGTAGTTTTGTTTAGTTTAGTTTTGTCAGAGAAGGGTATTCCATTGTCATTTAAATATTGTAGGTGTGTGATTTCAGCAAAATATTCCAATATAGTCCAGTAGTCCATAATAGTAGTGGGTCATCCACAGGACTGGCAATGTCAAAAGCTGTTGACCTGAGCCCTTTACAGCCCAGCATACCAACATGGCTTCACCCCTTATACTTTTTTTTGTTTGTTTGTTTTGTTTTTTTCACCTTTCTGCTGCATGGTTAAGACCAAAAGAAAGCAAGACCTATATAACAAGAAGTGTAACTTATGCATCTGATAAAGCCAGTGAAGTCCCTTCAGGATTTATCCTGTAACCCTGTACTGCAGTTTGTAGATCCTTTTTCAGTGTCATCCATGAGGATGAGTCATGGCCATTGCTTGACCAATTTGCTCTCTGTGAAAGCCTGAGAGAATGTTTTCTCTCCATGCAACTCTCCTTAGGCATACTCTACATCGTCGATCACATTCCTCTGTGGCCCCATAATCTCCTTGATCAGGAAATTTGGGACACAACTGAATTACATGATGTTACAGTATAGATTCTCCTATGTCCTGAGTCTTCACTGACCTTGAAAGGCTAGGGTTAAAATGTTGGCTGTCCTTGAACCCTTCTTTTTCTCTAATTTTTGGTCTGCAAACTTAGGTTGTTAACCCTCCAGAAGAGAAGCTTATTGTTACCCTACAATATATGCAGTTGGGTTGAACCTAACTATCTGTCTGAATATCAAGCATCTTAGGCATACCATGGAACAGGTATTTTCCATCAAGTATTGACATGTTAAGCTTTAAGTCCCTACATAATATGAAGAAAAAAATCAAAAATTATTAAAAAATAGGAATAAACAGTTACAATTTTTTTGCACAGAAATTTAGAAATCTAACCATATACAGCATTGTAGCAGGACAGTCCTGTGGCATTTTTTTCTTGTCTCTTTTTTTCATTTATTACCCTTTTTTAAACAAACATTTACTTGCTCTCAGGCTTTCACAGAGACCAAATTGGTCAAGCAATGGCCGTGACTCATCCACATGGCTGATGTTGAAAAAGGATCTACAAACTGCGGTACAAGGTTTCAAGATAAATCCTGAAGAGATTTAACTGACCTTGTCAGATACAAAAGTTACATTTCTTGTTATATAGGTCTTGCTTTATCTTGGTCTTAACCATCCAGCAGAAAAGTATAAAAACAAAATCTAAAAAGTAAAGCCATATTAATATGCTGAGCTGTAAAAGGCTCAAGTTAACAACTTCTGACATTGCCAGTCTTATGGAAAGTCCACTACTATTATGGACTACTGGACTACATTGGAATATTTTGCAGAATTCACACATCTACAATACTTAAATGACAATGGAATACCCTTCTCTGACAAAACTAAACAAAAAAGGGGGATGCAAATGAACGACCATTTTGTATCTGTATATTCAAAATAGTTCGGATAGATATGCAGTTGCATTCTCTTAATTCAATGAATATTTATTCTAATAGTGTTTGTGAGTGTTTGTGGTCAGGATATCATGTCTGCACCTTGTACAACGAATAACCACTAAGAATATAACAATATGCAATGTATTAATTATTGGAACTGTGTTAGTAATCAGTTCTGAAACTGTCTCATTGCTATTTGTTTCTCAATAAAATTATTTTAAAAAATAAAAATTAAAAAATAAGCACAAACAAAATATGATCATATCAGTAGATGCAAAAAAGGCTTTTGACAAAGTCCAATGTGCTTTCATATTAAAAACACTGAAGCAAACAAATACAAAAGGAGCATATCTTATTATAATAAAAGCTATTTATGATAAACCAATAGACAACAACATACTAAAAGGGAAAAACTAAAAACATTTCCCCTCAAATTAGGAGCAAGACAAGAAGGCCCAGTATCAGCTCTTCTATTCATCATAGTACTTGAAATATTAGCCATAACAGTCAAGCAAGAGAAAGAAATAAGAAGATACAAGAAAGAAAGACTTCAAATTTTCATTATTGTAGATGACATCATACTGTACACAGAAGACAGAAAGAACTGCACAAAAATCTATTAAAATCAATAACAAATTTAATAAAAGTGGCAAGATACAAGATCAACACAAAAACTTACTACTGTTAGTGTATACCAACAAAAAACATAACAAGAAGAAAATTCTAAAAACCATAACATTCACAGTCACTTTAAGAAAAATGAAATATCTAAGAATTAACATAAAAAAGGGAAAGATCTCTACAAAGAAAACAACAGTACTCTGAAGAAGGCTGTTGAAGAGGACATCAGAAAAAAGAAAGGTGTTCCCTGCTTCTGGATGGTTAGAACCAGTATCACCAAAGTATCCATTCTCCCAAAGAGGATGTACAAATTCAGTGCAGTCCCAATCAAATAACCAATAGCACATTTTACAAAACCAGAGAAAATATTCTAAAATTCATATGGAACCAAAGGAGCTCTGGATAGCAAAAATAATTTTGGGCAACAAGAGCAAAGCAAGAGAGCATTATCTGACTTCAGGCTATAATACAAAGTGACAATGATAAAAATGGTATGGTATTAGAACAAAAACAGATACATGGATCAGTGGAACAGAATCACAAATATAGGTCCCTCCCCAAGCACATTTAACTATCTGATCTTTGTAGCCAACTTTTCTATGTTGCAGTGAAAGGTGAGCTTTAGTTGTAGTAGCAGCATTTCTGAAGTCTTCAATTTGATGGAAGTGAACACTAACTAGAAAGATGGGATTTTTAAGTTAATTACATACAAATACTTTTGAGTTTGTTCATGTTTTGTTTTGCTTTGCTTTTGCTTTGTTTTGTAGTACTGAGGATTGAACCCAGGCCCTCTCACTTTTCTTCCAGGGAACTACACTCCACTGTTTCTCAAATTTTATTTGGAGAGAGGGCTTTAAGTTGGTTGTACTCTTCCTTTCTCAGTCTCCTGAGTAGCTGATGGGTTAGCTTTCATTTCTTAATTCAACAATGAGAATGATTGTTTAAACAAATGATGAAGTTTTAACAATATTATGCGAAGGCCAGGATTTTTCCAACACCTTTGAAGGTATTGAAATTATAATCTTGTGTTCCAGAATTAATGTATTAACACTGACTCAACAGCTCAGCTCCATTTTAGGAACAGGCCATTTTAGGAATGGCATAGGCCATTCCTAACATTTACCTAGAGTTTATAATTGCACTACCCTCTACGTTATAAGGCAAATATTAATATTTTGTCCAAACTGAGTGAAAACCAGGAAGAGATAAAGCAAAGACTAAAGCTCCACTTTGAATGTGCTATGATACTAAGGGTCAGAAATGAATGAGGCACTTCATGCTAAGCATTTCTGCACTTCTGCACTAATCTACTGCCAGGATTAGTTCTATTGCTTTAGAGAAATAATGAGCTCAAGATACTGCCTCAACCATAAGCTAAAATTTCCTAATATTGATTAACTGTCACTGTGAATTAAATGAAGCTGTGCTGCTTAACCAGTGATATCCATCATTCCCTCCTTATCAAAAGAAACTTCTTAAAGAGTCTGCAGCACTCAGTGTAGAGTGGCCACCAGACCCTACAACTTCTCAGCCTGGGGGAAGCTGTACCCAACCTAATCAGGCCTGTGAGATCCTCCTTCCTATACAGTGACTTGAAACAAAACCAGAGTCCAAGTCAATTAAATAGGGTTGGTGGAAAGGTCACATAGTTACGTAGACTACTCGGCACATTAAAAACCAAGCAACAAGTAACCTATGATGATCAGCATCTAGGAGGCTGTCTGAGAAAGCAGGCTGAGTGGGAAATAAGGCAAGTTATAGAGAAATTTGACTCAGAAGCAGGATGCAGGCATCCGGTGCTTTCCAGTTTCCTGATCCCTATAATACAGTGCTGTACTTCTGACTATTTAGTTAACCAAATTAGTTAACCTTAACTAATTTCCCCTTACATTACCATTTTTTAAAATTAATTTTATTGAGAAAGAAATAGCAATGAGATAGTTTCAAAACAGATTAGTAGGACAGTTACAATAATTAATACATTACATATTATTATCTTTGTAACAGTTATTCATAGTACAAGATGCAGACATGATATCTTGTCTAAACATTATTAGTACAAATCTTTCTTCTCATTGAACTAAGAGAAAGTAGCTGTATATCTATCCTATTTTGTATATACAGATACATATATTTTGTTTCACTACAAAATTGTCCTTCATTTATATCCCCCTTTTTTGTTTAGTTTTGTCAGAGATGGGTATTCCATTGCCATTCAAATATTGTAGGTATGTGAATTCAGCAAAACAATCCAATATAGTCCAGTAATCTATACTAGTAGTGGGTTATCCTCATGACTGGCAATGTCAGAAGTTGTTGACTTGAGCCTTTTACAGCTCGGCGTGTCAATATGGCTTTACTTTTTAGACTTCATTGTTATTCTTTTCTGCTGGATGGTTAAGACCAAGATAAAGCAAGACCTATATAACAAGAAATGTAACTTCTATATCTGATATGGTCAGACAAATCCCCTCGGGATTTACCCTGAAACCCTGTACCGCAGTTTGTAGATCCTTTTTCTGTGTCAGCCATGTGGATGAGTCATGGCCATTGCTTGACCAATTTGCTCTCTGTGAAGCCTGAGAGAGTGTTTTCTCTCTAGGTGACTCTCTTTAGGTACACTCTACTTCATCGATCACTTTCCTGTGTAGCCCCATAATCTCAGTGGTGTCCCAAATTATCTGTACATAAAATTGTGAAAGTGAAAACTATTAGTGTTCACACTGTTATCATCATCATTTCATGTGTGTGCACACACATACACACACACACAAGCTCGAGAGCACTGATGCGTGGGCGCACAGGCAGATAACTAGTGCTACAGCTAGTACAGAATTACATAAGCCAGAAAAACTCAATTTGGTTTATATTTTAAAAGAAGACAGTTGCTCCAGATGGGAGTCAGAATTAAAGAAATACCAAGAACAAATCATTTTGGACAGAAGTTCTAAATATTTGGTGAGAATAAAATAAGATAGGCCCTGGGGATATAGCTCAGTAGAATATGCACTTGCCTGGCAAGCACAGAGTCCTGAGTTCAAAGCCTGGTACTGAAAAAAAAAAAGTTTGAAGGTAGTTGCAACACTGAATGAGATATTAGGACAGATTTCACAAAGTCGGGTTGTCTTAGTCACTTTCCTCTGCACTGGAACAAAATACCTGACACCCACAACCTAAAGGAAGAACAGTTTCTTTCAGCTCACGTTTTAGAAGTCTCTGCCCTTGCATGGTCACTGGGCTCCTGATGCAGTTAGTGTGGAGGAGGGTCTGTGAGAAGAAAGATGCTCATCTCCTAGCAGCCAGCAAGTTGAGAGTAAAGGGAGAGTCGGGGGGGGGGGGTAGCATCCCCTTCCAGGTCACACCCTAGTGACCCCTTCTTCCTGCCAGACCTCTTCTCCTCACTCCAGACCAGCTGTAAAGCCCCTTAATCCCAGGCCCTTCCATAAGCCCTGACTCTGAGAGCGTGAGGCTTTGAAGGACTATTCACATACAAACCATGGCACAAGCCATTTGTTGACAGTTCATTTTTCCTTTGGAACTTTGGTGAGTATCATTTTTCTCATTAATGAAATGAAATCCTATGCTGAGGCTGGACAGCCTTACTGGGGTTACAGCAAATTCCCACTTCCTTTCATTCACCAGTGCCTCTCAGCAGGGCTCTAATAACATTTTCAATGGAGCAATTCCTCATTATGCAGAGCCATCTCCTAGGCCGCAGGATATATAACATCACCAGTCCCCAGACACTAAATGACACAGCACCTCTTAGTCATCGTGACAACTGAAAACACAATCCATACATTCCCAAATGCCCCGTGACTGGGCAGCATACTGTTGGCAGTTGACTACTACTGATCTAGTCATTAATAAACTCATTTCTATTAATTATAGTGGAGTAAATTTTGATGAAGACAGTGGCTCATAAATACAAATATCAAATTACTTTTCTTTTTCTTGAAGCATTCAAGTCCATCGGTTGTGCTATCCCTGATAGCAAACATGATGTTTGTTTCACAATGCATGATGACAGCAGATTGAAGCATAAGATGGTATCCTCCTACTTTTGCACAAACTCCTGAGAAGGAAAATGGGTAATGACAGCTAAAATCAATAGGTAAATGGAATCAGCATTCTATGAAGCACATGGAATAGGCAGTAAGAAGAAAATGGGCCTCAGTGTAAAGAGGAGGGCTAGGCTAAAAGAAGATCTGAGGAAAGCTCATGGCCTCCAAAAGGCAGTAATAAAGGGAACATGCATGCTGTTATTATGAAGGCTAAGACAGAGGTAGAAGCCAATAGTTTTCATTTTGAGTTCCTGATGTATTCGGGCACCAGTCAGAAGACGTTGTTGCTCTTGGACCAATAAAGCTAGGTATTGCTTCACATCATGTAGTTCTTCAAAAATTGTGTTTCAAATTTTAAAAACAAGACTTATGTATGTGTCCTCCCTCTAATACCTTGGATATTAATCTCCTCAATAATCACAGGAGTCGCTCACCCATACTCTTCATGCTGTATGACCCCATCAGCTCCTCGGTGAACCACTAGACCACTCCACCATCACCCCCTTCTCCATCCTGTTCCTCTCCACTTCTTCTATCACCATTCCATAGACTATGCGTATCCATCAATTTATTTATCCAGATATCTAAGATGGAGGGCAGTAAGTCCTCACTGGAATGTAAACTTCATGAGGGAGGGAACTTTTTCAGTACCTAGATAACAACACTTGAGAATTAGCTACTCAATAAATACTAAATGCATATGTAAATGAAAACATTCAAGAATAAATCAGATAGATATTTAATGAGTATATAGCAAGCATTTGTCTAAGTAGCTCTTCAACATGAAAAACAGGCACAGTTGCACACTATGGTTCTAAGACAATGTCTCAGTCTAGCTGGGCTACAGGGAAGGGCCATATTCAGGTCTTCCTGCCCCCCTCCAAGTCAAGTAGCAGCTGACCTCACCTGGTCACTTCCAACAGCCCAGTGGAGAGACACAGGTGCCCCTACCTTTATTCAGTGTTCCTAGACATCTAAAGATGGTGAATTTTTTTGCGTATACTTTTTGACCACCTATGTTTTTCTCTTGAGAAACCTGTTCAGTTCATTTTCCCATTTATTGATTGGATTATTTGTTCTTTTGATATTAAGTTTTTAAGTTCTTTATATATTATAGATATTAATCCTCTATCAAGAGAGGCTGGCAAATATTTCTCTAACTGGGGGATCATCTCCTCACTCTGTTGATTGTTTCCTTTGCTGTACAGAGCTTTTCAATGCAATGCAACTACATTCATTAATTCTTGCTATCATTGCCTGAGCTACTGGTACTGCAGGCAGGAGGATTATGGTTTAAGACTAACCTGGATGATCTGTAAGACTGAGCCTTTGAAAAATGGTGGTGATAATGGAGATGACCAAGATGAACTTTTCAAGGATGTTTTTTGTCAACATTTTGCTAATGTCCAGACTTTGCCCAAGGCTGAGATTAAGGGTGGTGGGCTGGTTAATCTGGTAAAAAAAATTTTGAAGGGACAGCCAGATAGCTCAGTGGACTAAAGCACCTGCTTTGGCAGAGCACAGCACCTGGGGTTCGATCCCTGGTATGCCACACTGGCCCTGCACCACCCAGGGTGCACTGAGATGGCAATTGAGACTGGGCATGGTGGCATGCACCTGTAATCCCAGCGCTTGGGAAGCTGAAAACAGGAGAATCACTACAAGTCTGATCTCCATAGTGAGACCCTGTAGGCCCTGTACTAAATACAAAAAAAAAATTTAAGGCAGTTTAACATTGAAGCAGAGGCATAGCTACTCTTGGGGGGCTTTATCCAGATCTATGTTGAGATGCAAGAGCAAACAGCTGGCCCCTGTTCCCTGACCTCAAAGACTCATGTACACCCCTTTACTCAAAAAGGCATTTGGTCCATCACTAAGAGTTACCAAAGTTTCAACAGTTTCAGTGTTGCTGAAAAGCCCAAATCCCAAGTCTCCTCTGAGGTTTAAGGCAAACTCTTAGCTGTGAGTCACTGCACAAATGGGAAGAAATTTAGTACTTCTAACATTTAATGGCACAGGACAAATTTTAGCTTTCCAAAAGGTACAAACAAGGGGATACAAAGCATTGGGACTAAAACAAGTAAAAATCCAGCAGGACAAGCATTTTTTTTTTTTTTTCAATTTGGAAGCAGTGACTTTATTAACTGACAAAATCATAAAAACCCCATGGTAGATACCTTAGTTCATCCTTCTAATAAGCCTGTTGATCTGGTCTTCTCTATTTCTAGCATCTCTACCTTCAACAAAATGGGTGGTCTTTTTCTTCATTCTACCTCGTGGAGATGATAACTTGTATGGCCACAGGAAGTTATTTGCCTCTCTGAAGCATTTTCCAACAGTATAGATCTTATGAATCAGATCCTCCATGCAGATAATTCCAGCAGGGCAAACACTAATTCCCATAGTTCTATGTGCAGCATCCCAGGCCATCTTTGGCAAGTTGTGAGCTCCAAGCAGCTTGAGTGGTTCCATCACTATTGCAGTTTCAATGGTTGTAGCTCTCGTGGCTTCTCTCTTGAGCCAGCTCTGCTCCTTCCCTGCAGTTTTCCTCAGATGATCCATATCCCTGGCTTTGTCAAACTTCTGTATTCTCCACTGCACCTTTGGCTTTGTACTCTACCTTCACACACTACCTTCTCAGGGGCATACTGCCTGACCTCCCAGGCCTTCTTCTGAAATATGAGTGGAAGTCTTCTACCGCCACATTCTGCATGCACTTAAACAAATTCTCTAGGTTGCAGCCATTCTGGAACATGGTACTCTGTAGCTTTCTTCTCAAAGCAGTCTTTCACTTTTGCAAAATTTAGGTTACAAAAGGCTGAGTCCTGCTGCTTCTCATGATGGCTTCAGGGCATCTTTCTGGAGCTTCTGTGCTCCCCTGTGCCTACTGGACCTCCCCAGACCAAGCCCGGGCCTGCCATGTGAGTGAGACCTTGTGTCACATGGGTGAGACCTTCTGCCATGCTCTTGGGACCCCTCTACCCCTCTGGAGTCACTCCAGGCCCACCATGTGAGTGAGACCTTCTTCCACACTCTCAGGACCCCTCCATACCTCTGGAGTCAGCCCAAGTCCGTTGCATGAGAACTTTTGCAGCCCTCTCAGGACCCCTACAAATCCAGCCAAGCCCAGGCCCTACAAGTGTGTGGGAGGGCATCCACACTCCTCTGAGCCCCTTGGACCCCTCCAGACCCAGCCCAGGCCTGGCATATAGGCCTGGGGTGAAACTCTGCAACTGAAGTCCCTGCAGAGAGACTAGGGGCCAAAACCACCCAACTAATCCAGGAGCAGAACATCTGGCCAGAGGGGCACAACAGTTTCACTCCCAAGGGCTGCAGCAGGAAGAAACTGAGCACAGCAGCCAGACCCAAGCCAGGCGCAACTGAATGAACTCAAACTTAGTAGATCTGCACCCGAATTTCAGTAGGTGCTAAGGTTATATATAACTGCACCAAAGCTCTACACCAAAGCTCAGAGGTCAGTGCTATACAAAATGACAAGGAGGAGCAAAATGCCCACCCAGAACAAGTGCAGAGGACACTAGCACAGAAGAAATTGGAACTCACACAGCTGAAATGTCTGAATCAATAGCGTCTGAAGAAAAGAAACAACTGCAGAAAGGTATAGAGGAACTCAAATCAGAAATAACCTTTGAAATAAAAAAAGAAATCTCTGAATTAAAAGTGTCTGCAGTAAAGAATCAAATGCAGAAA
>NW_004524717.1:988999-1001976 GCF_000260255.1 Octodon degus | reverse complement strand
AATAAAGAAAGAAAGAAAAGAAAAAGAGTAGCCATGCCACTACTTCAACATTAGACTGTCTTAAATTTTCTTTTGCCAGATTAATTTGTCCATAACCCTTAAGCTTAGTCCCAGGCAGCCTCTGGATATAAGCAAAATGCAGACAAACTTTCTGCCAAGCCATAGCACACATCATCTGGAGTCCAACAGCTAATGCAGTAATTCTTCCTAGCTGAAACCTCCTGAGCCTAGTTATTGGAAGGATTTCTATAGTCTGGTCATATGAGCTCTGATCAGAATCTCCCATGCAGTATAGCCTAAGATTTTCCAGCTCGCATCTCTGAACTTTTCCAAACTCTTCCCACAAGCCATTCCCAAAATCAGTTAAAGTCATAGCAATGACCCCATTTCTCTGGCACCAAGTTTTGTTGTAGTTAGGGTATACAAGGGAATAAATTCACTACAGGGCACATAATTAATCAGATTATTTTATAATATTCACCTAGAGTCAAGTACAGAAGAACCCAAGAGAGCTGTCCACATTCTAGAGACCCAAGGAATCCAGCTGAAGGCCTGGACTGAATGCCAATATCCCGAGTGAGTCCAACTGAAGACTTAGAGCCCATGGCAATGTCCTCTACAAGTCCATCTAGAGGCCTAGAGACCACAACAATGTCTCATGGAAGTTTATATCAAGGATCTGCACTGGGAAGGTCTAAAGTTAGTGGTAGAAGCTAGAAAATCTATGCCAGCGGGATGAGGGATCTGTGCTAGCAGGCTGAGGGATCTGCACTGGAGCCAGGATTTGACACTCAAAGTAAGGACCAGATCTCCCCTGAAAAGAACCTCAGCCATCCTAGTGGCAGTGAGGAAAAGAGCTCCTCTGATAACGAGAACAGCTGTGTTTGTATCAGGAAAATCAGCAGAACAAGCTTCTCCAGAATCAACAGCACACCTTCCCCTGCAGTTCTGCTTTTTTGCTGTTGGCAACAATCCTCGGGTGGGTCCTCCACACCCAGAGCCACACTAATTCAGTTAAGCTGGGTGTAACAAGTTGACTATGACTTAATCCACAACAGATGCTCTTTGTTCATTTGACTTACTTCTGTTCAGCAGAAACATTTGTAACAGCATAGAGTTAGAAGCAAGTTTTATCATATTTTTCTGAAACCCACTTAAGAAGTGTCACTAAAAAGTCTATCTTTGCTCCATTCGTGGTATTGCAAACCTTTTACTCACATCATAAATCTATATAAATTATGAAGGCTATGACTGCTTACCCCCTTTTGATGACAAAAGAATTATGCCGAAAAGTAGGAGGGGGTATCAGCAGGTACACAAAGACAAATCTGTAAATTCACCCTTCATTGGATTCCACCTGTGTTAGTTGACACATTGTGTCAACTTGGCTGAATCAGCCCTGCCCCACTTCGGTGGAGAAGTCCCAGTCTCCTGAGGAGCTTGATCTTCTCAGCCGCGCCACTTCGCTGAGGAGCACCGGTCTGCAGTCAGCATAGAAGGCAGACAGAGGCTTGATGGATGCCTCAGCAGCTGCTCCTCCTCTGCTCTTCATTGTTTTCTGTCGCCATGAACTGCTGTCATCTGCCTGTAGCCAGCCGAGTATGAACTGAAACCTGCACAAACTGTGAGCTAAATAAACCTTTCCTTCCTTCATTTTGAGGGTCGGGTATTTGTCCAAGCAACAAGTAAAAAGTAGCTAAGACACCACCCATATGAGGATTTCAAAGGGAAATGCCATCAACGCTGTGACCCAGTGGTGAGCCATGTCATGCTGTATAGTCACCTCCTCCTTCATTAAATGAAATCCTCTCATGTATTGACCCATTTTTAGAACAAAATGGAAGCAAAGAGCAAATGGCAGTCATTATGGCATAATGACTTATTAAATTCTGGTCCTGAAAAGTCAATGTCCTAAAGAGATAACACGAACCCAGGGTTACCAAAACTCCAGAGGCAAGAAGAGAATGCATGTTTCCGGCCATCTGATCATCAGGGAGCTCACACTGTTCTCTCAGCTCCACCCCTCACTGAGGTCTTGCGACAAAGGCAATCTTGGAGCAGTAACTGTTTTGTCTTAAACTTACATAAGGTCCAAGCCTACCCACCAAAGTCAAAGAGAGCTGGTATGTTCTGCAGGAAGTGATAGGGTTTGTGCTAGAGGTCCAAGCAGGAGACCCCGAGGTCCACATTCTACAATTTATTTTCAGAAATTTGGGGTAGTCATCAGTTTCTTTTTGTTTTCATCAGTTTCCTATTTTAACTTTTATAAAAAGAAGTCAAGAGGGGCTGGGGAGATGGCTCAGTAGAATAAGCGCTTCCCTGGCAGTGCAAGGGCCTGAGTTCAATCCCCAGTTCCACCAATAAATAAATAAGAAGTCAAGAAAACTTGTACTTCTGGGAATTTTCTTTGCTTTTTTTCATTTACTAAATTTATTTTAAAAATCACAAAATGTTTCTTACAAAAGAGAGTTGCATTCTGCACACTTCTCTGAACAGCTGCCAGGGACACGCATGGGGACTCTTGTTACTTTCCTCCCTGTCCCACCCCCCAAATGTTTACAGTGACCACACAAAGCAAGATGTTCTCAACAATTACATGGGGGAATTTTTTTAAACCATCAACAATGAACAAAAAATAAAATCCACTCACCCTGCTGCTATTTTAAAATTTCATTGTTAGTTTTTGCACACCCTCCCCCCCCCAACCCTGTTTGTAAGGAACTGAAACATTACATCTGGTGAACAGCAAAGATTTCACTACACCTCAAATGCAGAACACCTATGAAGCAGAGGAATGTTGGCTTTTTAAACAGAAGCAGATAAAAAAAAAAAAAAAGATGCAGGACTCCTTCAGTTCTTCACTAGTCTTAGAAAAACTTTGCAGAATACTGCTTCACAGTATAAAAAATAAAAAATATCTTGCATTAGAATCCTTCAACATCCGCATACTGCTTCACACTGTTCTGCAGCAAACACTGCGCATTCTGTATCTGGCCCTGTGTTCCTATAATGGTAATGATCCGATCTTCAGATCCTTCTAAGGGCTCATCAATTTTGATAGAAGCTCCCAATTCATGACAGATTTGTTTAATCCATTGACCACCTTTGTCAACAATAGATCCAGCCAAATCTTTGGGAATAGTTATTTGCATAGTAATAATACATCCACCAAGATCACCATATGAACCACCATCCCCTGCATATGAATAATTATAACCAGAGCCATCCTGTGGTTCATATGCCATGTGCCATTCTGATGGGCTCCACATATCTATTGCAGAGGCCCGAGTTTCATCAGCACTGAAACCAACCATTCCATCATAGTGGTCTCAAGGTCTTCCTCTTCTATCATAGGCCATCACATCTCCTCCTCTAAGTGGTGGTGGTGGTGGTGGTGGTGGTGGTGGTGGTGGTGGTGGTGGTGGTGGTGGAAGAGGAAGATTCTGAGCTCTGCTACCACCCTGGCCACCTCGACCAGGAGGAAGGGGTGGTGGTCCCCGACAAGAGCTCATGTCATCATAATCTCTTCTAGACGCCCACCTCAACCAGGAGGCATTCTGTTGAAACCACCTCTCTCCTGCAGAGGAAATCCTACAGGTTGTCCATGAAGGTCACCAAATATCATGGTAAAACCATCATAATCGTAAGTTTCATCATAAAAATTGGGATCATAAGGCTGTGCACATCCTTTAATGGGAGACTCAGATATAAGATAAAGGATGATCTCTATACACTCTACAACCCTGTCAGGCTTTCCTTCAATAAGAACAACTCTGTCAGTGGAATGAGGACAGCATTCTTGGAAAGGCTTGATTGCTGTCTGAGCATTCTCTCGAAGTTCTTTGATTTTAGCACCTTTGACCCTAATAATCCTGCCAGACTTTGATGAATTAACAGTCTCAACTCACAGTCAAAGTCACTTGCTTTATAGTGTTGGTAATTTAAGCATTCCACAACATTAGATTCAAGCAGGAGCTGGCTGTTTGCAGTGAGTGATGGCAACTTCAGGCCCTCTTCCAAAGTGGGGACAATTTTCTTAAGAATTTCTCCAATTGTTTCAACATCAGCACTAATACTCAATATGCGCTCAAGGCCACTGCTGTCTGGGACTGAAACACTGGCATCGTAGTCTGTACGGAGAGCCTTAATGTTCTTCCCTCCTTTTCCATTCACTGCCCCAGCATTCTTGCTCTGAAGCAGAATTCATAATTCAACCATCTCACTGGTAGTTCTAGATCTTTTAAACGCTTGCTCCTCTTTCATATCTTCTGTAGGACATTTACTGAACAAGAGAGGAGGAGGGCGCTCTGGTCAAAGGCACTGCGGCCGCCGTTATCCTCTGCTTCTCTGCTGCACTGACCTCTGTGTTCTGCCTGATCTCACTTGTTTGAAGTGTACAGATTGGCATATCCATTTAATGCAAGAAAATGGAAACTGAGCAGCCAGAGGAAACCTTCCCCAACACTGAAACCAATGGTGAATTCTGGTATTTTTCTACTCTTGAGTAAATCCTTAAGAAAAATGCTTTGACAATTTAGGTATTAATGGTTCAGGAACCTATAGATAAATTTTACTTTGAAATAACAGAATTTAATACAGAGCAGGATAAAATACAGCACACATTCTGTGGCTGAAAGTGGCCAAATGTTTGCAAAAAGTGTCTCACAGTGAACAACTCTGGCCTGCACCACCGTGCTTTTGTATGTCTGTCTCTGTCTCTTGATCTCCATCTCTTTCTTTCCTACCTTCCAAGCTGCCTTCAATTTGTCCCAGACATCAGAAGGATTTTTTTTTTCTTGGCCGGTTCAGGCTGCCTTAAGGGCAGGTGTGGTGTGGCATGTGGAGCTGGGAATCGAACCATGGTCCCACAAGCCTGACTGGGTTTGCCCATGCAGGCACTTAAACAACTAAGCTAACCGGGAAGCCCCTAGACATCAGCTCTTCATAAGCAATCCTTGCCAGCAACTGGAGGGCCCCCATATCCACTTTCCACAAGAAGTGAGGTTCCCAGAGATGCTATGTTCAGCAACGATGAGCAAACATAGCACAAATCCACACTGTGTTCTCAATCATACTGACATACTCTTGTAGCATTTCATCCAATTCCAGCTTTCTGCTTGTCTGAGAAATGGATCGGGGTGGGTCGTGACAGGACCAGCTTCATGGTCTGAGGAATTCAGTACAGAGTGAGACTGTGGGTCCCTTTTCCAGGAAGAAGCAAGCAGTTCAAGATGGCAACAGAAGGCATGAAAGGGAACTGGGGAGGCCAAACCGGCAAACCAGCCCAGCATGGGGTGCACTTAGGCATTTTCTCCTTTGTTTTTCTTGTGGTAAACTCAAGCGAGGTGATGGCTGAACAAAAAATATGAAGTTAAAGTTAAAATGTATTAGGACAGAAAATTTCAAAGGTGCCACAGGAAGCCCAAAACATCTGTGATGTCAATGGAGCGGGCTGAGCACTGATTAACAGAGGTGAGTGATCAGGGACAGCCATGAGGCCAGTTCCAGTGCACTTTGCTCTTCCCCTAGAGAAAGCGCTTTTGCGAGAAAGGAATTTGCTGCCAACCTGATGTGCTGGATTATAGGCATGTCAAAGAAGGTTTTGGAGGAAGGTGGGATAACTCTGGGGTGTTACATGGGTGGATGGCCCCTGCTTTTGTAATTTTAAATTTTACCACACCCCTTATTTCAGTGCTGTCTGATAAAGATTCCTGTTTCTTCCCTCAGACTGGCAAGAGAGGAATAAATATGCACAGCACTGAGTCTGTATGGAGTCACCTTACAACAGTGCACTTGAGATCCAGCTTTAAGAATCATGAATCTAAATTCAGTCCTTCCCCCTAAGCATTTGGTTCTAAATATTCTGTGCTTGACCCACTTCTCTGTGTTTGCTTTAAAAAAAATTATTCTGCTGACAGAAATCTGAACAATAATATAGAATTATGTAAGACTCAAAGTTACACTCTGTTGTTATTTAAGTCTTTTTACAAGAAGATTGTTATATCTTTTATTTTTTATAAATTTTTTCATGTTACATAATAAAAAGTACTTTTTAAATTCTGTGTTTTTCACTGCTTTTCCTTAATCTTTTTGTTTGTTTTTTTTTTGTTTTCCATGGGAGACTAGGATTTGTTTTTAGGGAAAAGGAAAGGAAAGAGCTAGAGACAGAGAGACAGAAAGAGAGGGAAACCTGTTTTATGTTCTCTACACATAGTCCCCTCTCATTCAATAAAGAGTTAATTTTTTAGCTAATCAACATGAGGTCCATTATTACTATTTGACTATAACATGTGTTTTATTTATTTGTTACAATGGAGGAACCTATTTTTATGCCTATGCCAAAAGAGTATAAAATTTATTAATAATCAGAGCTTTAAATATTTGCAGATAATAAATATCAATTCAATAAACAAACTAGAAAACATTCAATATGGAAAAGACTGGGCTTTAGAAAAAAATATTAATTTAACTCCAGTCAATAAACATTGTTGTCAATAAAATTATGGAAAAAAATAAACTTTTTATATTGACAAAAAAAAAAAGTTGTTGTTGTTTTTAATGTATTTGGTACAGGGTCTCACTATGCAGCTCAGATTCATTGTTATCCTCCTGTTTTCAGCCTCCCCAGGTCTGGAATTATAGGTGTGTGACACCACTCCCACACGCCATTGCCAGCTCAGCACGCCTAATGGTCGGGCCAGTGCAGAATGTGTCAACAAACATTTATTAAGCACCTATTGGGTACGTTTAGCAAAATAGGTCCTGCAGACCTGGAGATGACTCAAAGACCTGTGCAACACTGCGACCTCAGATCTGTATAGGCAGCGAGAGGCCCAAACACCACAGGCTAAATGAAGCACTCTGATGAAAGTGGTCCATCCTGGCAGGGTGGACCAAATGACTTCATCCATCTTTCATTTCAAATCTATGTTGCTTCATAAACAGCAGCAGAGTGTGTGACAACACAAAGACTTCATTCCCTCCCTGAACTCCACTAGGGGACACTTGCTAGCAGACTGGAAAGCATTTCAAACAGCATAATCTATGCTTGTCAGGTGGAGCGTGCCGAGGGCATCTAAGGACACATTTATCTTCCTTGACTTTCTTCTCTGGAGAGTTTTCTGTACTTCGTAAATCAGTTGATGACTGATCTTGGAGGAATAGCCATGAATAAGGCAGGCCTGACCGCAGGGACCGCAGGGGTGCTCTGTGTGGACTGAAACCTTCCCTACACAGACCTGCTTGGGGTGTGAGGCAATGTAAGAATCCCTATGAAGAGAAAAATCAAACTGGAAGAAAAGTTCTGTCTGAGTTGATTCTCATTGCTTTACATTTTAATAAACTAGGTGACTTAAAGAGAAGAGACTTCCTTTCTCTGCACTGAGACTAGTGCCTTTGAAGGTACGTGGACTGCAGGGGAGCTATATGTGGGCCCTGTGTTAGTGTATGTGTGTTTGTGGTGTGTGTGTGTGTGTCTGTCTGTCTGTCTGTCTGTCTGTCTGTCTGTTTGTCTGTCTGTCCTTGGGAAAGAAGGAAGGGTATAAGTCGGAGTGAGAAGGCAGCAAAGCAGGGCCAGATGCAGGCTTGGAGAGATCTGGATGTTCACGGGAAGATGGGCGGCAGACTGCATTTCTAGACTCCAGTCTTCCCGACTCCAAGGCTGCCTTCCTTTGGCCTTGCTTATCCACAACTCATCTGGGCAGCTGGACGGCAGTCGTGAACCCCAGGCTGAGTGGGTGGACCTCGCTTTCCCTTCCACAGTATTCTGCCATCATTGTCAGGTTACTGGGCTTCCTGACTGTGTAGATTTCCCTGGAAACATATTAGCCTCAACCGTTTAGAGACTACCAATTTCCCCTACTTCTAGGACACTTTCAGACACTTTTATAAGTTCTGTACTTTTCACCTTTGAATTAATCTAACCAAAGTGGGTAGGAGGCTTATTATAAGACTATAGGAGTTTCTCATGGAACAGGAATGCAATCATTTTCTCAGTCACTAGTCCACCCACTCAATAAATATGCACTGAGTAACAAATATGCATCAGATGTACTGGAAGGACCTGGGACCTCACCAGTGCAGGAGTCAGAAAGACTCTCCACATACACACTGGTGAGGAGACAGGTCCTTCAAATGCAAATATCTTATACATTATGTGTACTGTCCTGAAGAAAAGGCTTAGAAAGGATAATGGGGGAGGGCCTGCACCTGGATGTGGATTGAAGGTTACAAGGTTCACAGAAGACTTCATAGAAGGGAAGAGGGCTTCTACCAAGCACTTACAGAAGGTACAACAGCTCAACATACTTTCAGAAAATAGAAGAGGAGGGAATTGGCTTTATGAGATCAGCATTATCCTGATACCAAACTTAGATAAAACTTTACAAGAAAAGGTAATCAGAGATCTTCATGACCACACTGCATGGGTAGAATAATGACTCCCCAGGTGTGCCCATACCCTTGTCTCTGGCACCTCTGAACACAGGCTTGGGCAGGGGGAACTTTGCAGATGTGAGGCAAGGTGCTGAGGTGGGGAAATGGTCCAGATTCTCCAGGCAGGACTGATGTCTTTGTAAGAGGATTGCAGGAGGAGTCAGAACTAGAGAAGAAATGAGACACTAAAAGCAGCGTGGAGATGGATGTGTTTGAGGTGGAGGAAGAGCCCACAAAAACCTCAAGAATTCTGACTAGAGTCAGAAGGAACCAGCTTGGTTGCAGCCTCGAGCACATTGCACTAAAACCTCCTTGGGATATCTGACTTCCAGAACCATAAGAAAATTAATATGCTTTGCCTCTAGCCACTGAATCCAGGTGATTTGTTACAGAGGCAACAGGAAACCTATGCAACATAGTTGTGGGAATCATCAGGAAAATTTCAGCAAACCAAATTCAGCAATGTGCTAAAAGGATAATATCCATAAATAAGCAAAATTTACTCCAGGAGTTAAATTTTTTTGACATGTTTTAAAAAATCAATCAATATAATTAGCCACATTATCAAGTTTTAAAATAAAACAATATGACCATCTCAAATAGATGCAGAATAAGCGTTTGATATAATTTAGCACGTAACAATTGATAAAACATTCTCTGACAAATGGAACTAAATGGAAATTGACAAAATAGGGTTGGGAGAGATAGTTTGGTGATCTAAGCACCTTTCTGTCAAGTGCAAGGACCTGGATTCGATCCCTAGTACTGTATGCCATGCCGTACTGCAGAGCCTGCCAATGCAATCAGGCATGGTGGCACACACCTGTTCTCCCAACACTGGAGAGGTTGAAACAAGAGGATTACTACAAAAGCAAGCTGCATAGTGAGACCCTATACCAAATACATAAGTGTTTTAAAAAATTTAAATTGACAAAATGTATTTAGTAAAACTCTATCCATAATACCAGGCTTAGCTATGAAAGAAGAAATATATTCATTTTAGGAATAATGAGATGATATCCATCATCACCTCTTCTATTTAATATTATGTATAGCTAGCATAGTAAAGAAAGCAAAAAGGGAATAAAATTTAAGAAGAAAAACCCAAAATTTTTTCACAAATGGCATGATCTAATTCTAAGGAATCCATGTACAAATCTACTGGAGCACACAAGGGAGTTGCAAAGCTGTAAGATAAAAGATCAATGTATAAATGTCGACTGCACTTGATATGTTAGCAATAAGCAATTTAGAATTAGGAAACAATTAGAGTAAAAACTGAGAAAACATAAACAAAGCCTAAATAGACATAAAGATACACCATTTCATGGAAAGAAACTCAGAATTGTTAAAATCCTAACAAGTTTGTTTTATGAAAATTTTCAAATTTTGATTCTAAAACTTGTGTGGAAATGCAGAGGATCTAGGATGGTTAAAACAATTTTGAAAGGAAAAAAAGCAGCACTAATTTCCAGACTCTGTGCCCACTCAAGTAGAATGGCCATGTAGATCAATAAAACAGAATCGATTATCCAAAGCTAGACTTGGGCACATACAGTCAATTAATTTGCAGCAAAGAAACTAAAGCAATTCAATGGAAGAAACAATGGTCTTTTCAGCAAATGGACCTGTAATGATTGGATATTTATAGGAGAACAAAATGCAGCTCAAATCCAACCTCAAAGCTTACAAAAGAAAGTTAAAATGTATCAAATACCTAATGCAAGCACTCATAAGATAACATTTTCTGGAAAAACATAAGAAAACAATTTTGTGAATTTGTGTTAAAAACAAAATTCCATGCTGGCTATGGTAGCACACACCTATCATCTCAGCTTTGCAGAGACCAATGCAGGAGGATTGCTGTGCATTCAAGCCCAGCCTGGGTTACATAGCAAGTTTAGGGTCACTCTGAACTACACAACAAGATTCTGTCTAAAAAAGTGGGGAGAGCTTAGTCTTTGACATGTGGAAATCCAGTTTCTCCAGTACCATTTATTAAAAGGCTATGTTGAAAGCCAACATTTTGGCCCTAGTCTTCTAAGGTCAATTAAGACTCAGGACATATGAGAACTTGTACTGTAACGTCATGTACCTCGGTAGTGTCCCAAATTTTCTGATGAAGAAGATTATGGAGCCAAAGAGGAAAGTGATCGATGACGTAGAGTGTGCCTAAGGAGAGTCGCATGGGGAGAAGACACTCTCTCAGGCTTTCACAGAGAGCACATTGGCCAAGCAATGGCCATGACTCATCCACATGGCTGACACTGACAAAGGTTCTACAATCTGAGGTACAGGATCTCAGGATAAATCCTGAGGGCATTTCACTGACCTTCTCAGACCCAAAAGCTACAACTCTTATTGCATAGGTCCTGCTTTACCTTGGTCTTAACCATCCAGTAGAAAAGTATGAAGACAAAATATAGGAAATAAAGCCATGCTGTTAAGTTGAGCTGTGGGGGACTCAGGTCAATAATTTCTGACATTGCCAGTTAAACAGAAGACCCAATGCTATTATGGGCTACTGGAATCTTTTAGAATATTTTGCTGAGTTTACACACCTATAATATTCAATAACGGAACTTAGAAAAAATGGGGTATACCTATGAATGTCCATTTTGTATCTGTGTATTCAAAGTGGTTGGGATAGATATATAGTTGCATTCTCTTAATGAATAGAAGGATTTGTTCTAATGGTGTTTGTAAATAGGATCACAAGTCCGCATCTTGTACAGCAATTAACCACTAAGAAGAATATATGCAGTGTATTATTTGTGGAAACTGTACTTCCGATTTGATTTGAAACTGTCTCATTGCTATCTGTTTATCAATAAAACTTTGAAAAAAAATAAATAAAAGGCTATGTTGGGCAGGTATATAGCTCAGCATCATAAGCACCTTTCTGGCAAGCAGTTTGAAACCCAGTACCATAAATAAATAAATACATACATACATACATATATACACACATACTTACATATGTACATTGGATATCTTTCTTCCAGTGAGCATGTCTGGCATCTTTATCAAAGATAAGGTGGCTGAGTGTGTTTGTAGTTGTGCATCTTCTAACCTGTTCCATTGACCTTCAGGTCTGCTTTTTTGCTGGTACCATGTTGATTTTATCACAGTAGCTTTGTAGTATAATTTCAGCCAGGAACTGTGATGCCTCCCTGAGGACTGCCTTTGCTATTCTATCAGCATACACAAAACTAAAATAAAAATAGATTAAATATCTAACTATTAAAAGAGAAACACTAAATCTACTGGAACAGAAAGTAGGTAGAAATCTGGAAGATAGAAGATTAGGTTGAGAGTCCATGAACAAAAACCAAATTACACGGGAAACACTTCAAAGAATCAACAGCTAGGATCTCATCTTATTAAAAAAAGTCTTGCACATCAAAAGAAATCACCAGCAGGGGCTGGGGAGATGGCTCAGTGGAATAAGTGCTTCCCTGTCAAGCGCAAGTTCCTGAGTTCAATCCCTGGTTCTGAAAAAAAAGAAAGAAAGAAAAAAGAAAAGAAAGAAAAAAAAATCACCAACAGAGTGAAAAGAAAACCCACAAACTAGGAAAGTTTTTTAGTCAACTGCTCCTCAGACAGAAGACTTCTATCTAGAACATATAAAGAATTTTTAAAAATCAGACACCTAAAATTCAAAGACCCAATCAAAAATGGGTATCTGGAGTGAATACACACTTCTCAGATAAAGAAATACAAATGATAAATAAATATATGAAAAACTGTTCAACATCGTTGGTCATTCAGGAAATACAAATTAAAGCAACACTGAGATTCCATCAAAACAATCAACAGAGTGAGGCGACAACCTACAGAGCGTACTTACTCCAGCAAGAATGCCCACCATCAAGAAATCGAATAATAAATACTGGCAAGGCTTTGGGGTAAAAGAAACCCTTCTACATTGTTGGTGGGAATGTGAGCTAGTACAGCCATTAAATACCAGTATTTAATGTCCCCAGAAGACTAAAAGTAGAAATTCCATGTGACCCAGATAGTCTCCTTCTAGGTATCTTCTCAGAAAAGGCGAAGACATTCTGTTTATAGTGATCCATGTACAACTACGCTTAGCAATTTGTAATAGCTATATCTTGGAAGCAGCCCATATGCCCATTAACAGGCGAGTAGATAAAGAGAATGTGGTATTTATGCACAAAAGAGCACTGCTTTGCCATAAAGAAGAAAACATGTGAGTCATTTGTAGGAAAATGGGCACACCTTGAGGCCATAATCCTAAATAAAATAAATAAGACACACAAGCTTAAATATTGAAGTGTCTCTTATATGAGAAACCTAAAATATAAAGGTTATTTCTATCTACAATAGGAAGTAGGAGGATCTTTTTCAAACAGGAAGGGGAACAAGAGATGGAAGGAAGGGAAGAAAGGAAAAGGAATTGGAGAAAATGAAGATAAAGCTTTTACAAATGGGAAGGGCACTGGAGAAGGATGGAGCCCTGCAGATAGAGACAGGTAGGGGATAAAACGGAGTAAAGGTGTGTCATGTTCATGCACTAACTC
>NW_004524717.1:976943-988004 GCF_000260255.1 Octodon degus | reverse complement strand
AACTGAACAGTCATAGAATGTCAATGCCTGTATTGGAAAAATTTTGCCTGTGAATGAAGCACACGAGCAGAACATTGCATGATAAAGTGGCATGGGGCCTGGGGACTTTTTCTGCACACTACTTTTAATTTCTCATGGTCCCAACCTTTGCTTCAGGGCTACCAGTTGTATGAAGAGGAAAGACCAATACTTTCCCTTGTTGATATTTTCTTTTAATCAAAGCATATATTTTACATCCTCTTACAAGAGCAGGCCTTGTGTGGCACCTCTCTAGATTGGAAAGGCAGTTTATTTCTTGGCGATAGATGTATTTGTCAGGTGTCTGCAGTACAAAATGTCAAAGTGCCGTGTGGAAAGGGAAAGAGGAACTCCTACAATATTTATTCAGTGATCCAATTTAATTATTGATATACTGGAAACTCAAATGGATCTGGGCTTTAATAATATGGCTGTGAGCTACAGGAAAAACACATCCTTGTAGCCTACCTATTATATCATTCCACTGAAACCTTCCATTTGAAGTGCCTTTGCTCCTGTTTCTTCCCAAAACTGAACACTGTTCTACCCACTGCTACTCTAATCATAAGAAGAAATGCATATTGCATAGCACTGTTCATAAAATTATGCTGAATATAGAGAGACAGCTCTGTGAGCTATTACCAGTTATGATTATTCCTATTCCCCAAACAAAATAGATGAGCCTACTGCTTAAGTGAAGCAATTTGCCAAAGGCTAGACTTTGACTCGTGTTAGAAAAATCAGTCTTGTCTACTTGCAAATCTGGGGCTGACTCAAGTCGCTTAGTGGATTTTCAATCTTGTTCTTTCATAAACTATAAAGGTTTTTTCCAGATAAAGTCTTAAAAATTGTTAACCAATAAAATATTTAGAAGTGGAGTATCTCAAGCCAAGCAAAGAAAAGGTGGGAGAGTCAGCACAGCCCCTCCCTGGCGGGCAGGGCAGCAGACAGCCTCAGCACAGCCCTGCCCAACAATCCCGACTTCAACCCTTGCTGTCCATGAGAGAGAGACAGAGCCTGGGGCTTGTGAAATAAGTCTCCACATCACTTGGTACAGTACCCATTATCCCTAAATATGCAGTCCTCTCCTCTGAGCCCAGCTAACACTGCTTGGGTGGCTGAGTTAGGAAGATTCTGGGTCTCCAGCATGCAGAATAGCACCCAGTGCCTGATGAGTGTTCTTTATTGTCAATCACTAACAAGCAAAGGCAGAATAGAGTACACTGAAGGAACAGTATGGCTCACCCCACTGCCCAGCTTAGCCGCAAGCCCCACCCCTATGTCCCTCATCCTGGTACCGAAGAGTGACTGAACAGCCCAGTGGGATGTCTCCTGGCCTATGGGGTTCAAGCAGGTGCCCTTCCTTTGGCTCCTTTTCCAGAGTGCTGGAGGTGCCACTACTAGGGGAGAGCCTGTCCATTGTATCTTTAATATAATCATGTATTACAAACCGTTTAGATGTAAGAAGTATCATAATGATTTAGAGGCCACTGAGCCACAGATCCTGTCACAATCTTCCCATAGCCCTCAAGAATCCCTGCAGGTCCCATGCTAGGCCCTCTGGCTCTAACCAGCAGTCTTCCCTGCAGCACCCCACCCCTCCCCTGCACCCCACCCCCATTCCCTATCCCTCACTCCTATCTGGCCACACTCCTTTTCCTCAACCTGCAGGATGACCTTTCCCAGCTGCTTTGCCCTGTGTGCTCAGTTTCTTAGGACTGGTCCAAGATTCATGGAGGAAAGGGAGCTAGGTTCAAGATGCCACCAGGCCCCTCCTCTCCTGTGAAAGAAACAGGACCTGAGCCAGTGCACAGGCTGGGTGCTAGGACAAGCTGAGCTGTCTTCTTGCTGGGCCAGACCAGCAGCTTCTTGCATCAGATAAGGAGGCCCGGATCACCAGGCATCATAGAGGCCCAGGATGTCCTTTTGGGGGGTTCTAGGGCCACAGGTTTGGGGCTGTTGAGCTGTGGTCCTCATACACTCTTTCAGGTTGACAGACTCCAACCCACAGGCCCCTAGGCCACCTTGTTACTGTGGTGTACAGTCCAATATGGTTACTTTCAGTACTTGTGTTGCATCTGCTCCTCGTGAACTCTGAATTAATGGATTAATCATTGGTTAAAGGGGAAGTGCCATGGAGATTATAATCTTACATCCCCAAAGGGTCCATCCTGGTTTTGACATTATGAAATATAGTTGTGGCCTCTTCCTCCAAGTGCTGACATGTGGCGCTAAAGTGCTTTGGAATCTCCAAGTGCTATGAATCTCCATATGGAATTGGCTGAGCGCTGGCATGGCAATCCTGGGCAGCCTCAGATGGGGCTGGTTACCAGACCACTGCAAGGAGAGCTGGGGGTCCAGGCTGAGCCCCAAACTCCTGGTGAAGGAGAGAGGCTTAAGGTGAAGTTAACCATCAGTGGCTGCAGCTATGCACCGAAGCCTCCATAAAAACCTACATGAACAAGGTTTGGAGAGCTTATGGAGAGAGAAACACAAGGAAGCTTCTGGAAGGTGACACCATAGCTCTGCATCCCTTCCCACAAGCCTTACCCCTGCCTCTTTTCAGAGGGTGTGGCTGCATGCTCATAATGTCCTTTCTAATAAACCTGTAAGCATGACAACTGTGTCCCCAAGTTCTGTCAGCCACTCTACCAAGTTAGTTGAACCCAAAGAGAGAGTTATGGGGACCCTGGCTGGTCACCTGTTTCTCAGACACTCAGGTCAAACAACCCAGCACTTGCAACTGGCACTTGATGTAGTCATAGAACTGCGTTCTTTCTTAACCCAAAGGTTCTGCTGCTCTCTCCAGGACAGTGGCATCACTAAGCAGAACTGAACTGGAGGACATCTAGCTGGGGCTGCATGCAGCACTGCTTGCTCATGAAAAGGAAAAATCCCTAATACACCTGCCATCAGAAGCATGCTGCCACAGTGCTGACAGAGAAAATTAGTTGGAGATTCGTACCCTCCTCAGGGTACCCGCTGGTGGATTCTATTGCCTCTACTTTACAAAGGAGAAAATGGGGTTCAGTAGTGGTAAGTGACTTGCCTGAGGCCCCAGGAGCAGGTGTCTGGGCTGGGATTCAGACTCATTTAGCTGGCCCCCGAGCAGAGCCTCCTGCACCATCTGCCTCCCTGCTTCCCGCCTCTGCCTATCTCCAGAAAGAGCTCGACAGACTGGCAGTGCTCTGCCCGCCCTCAGCACCCCAGGAAGTACTGATTCAGGAGACAGAAACTGATTTTAGCAAGTAGGTAAATTTACAAATGCAGGAGACTTGTGTTTAGGAGATCACCCATTTGTATGTAAAGTTTCCATGCATGAAGCATCTGAAAATCGCCACTGTAAGGGTGGCTGGTACCCAGTGATGGAAGAAGTACACAGCTCATTTCACCCTCAAGAAGCAGGCCAACCTGGGTCCAGGCAGGAGTGCAGGTCCAGTGGACCAGAAGCAGCTCTCTGGAGGATTCTAGGCCAGGCAAGTCTCATTGGGAAAAGGGCCAGGGTCTCAGTAGGCAAGGACCTGGAACAGGCACACATGTGCCCCAATTGATTGCTGCACTAAGTCTGAAAGGAGCTGCTTGAGGCCTTACCACAACCCCTTGGCCATGCTGGGACCAGCATGAGAGATAAATGAACTTCAAACCAAGGCCCTTGATCTGCCACCTAGCTAAGTCACAATCTCTATGGGGTGACTATGGATAAGGTATTTGCTTGACAAATTCATCCTAGATTGAAGGTCCAAGTCTCAGCCTGGGGCTTCCTGGGATAGATCAGCGGCTCGAGGATGGGTCCTGGATCTCTGCCTCTGGGCGAGTCCTTCTGCACTGCCCAGCTGGCCAAAGAGCTCCTGTGTACCCTGAGGAGGAGGCTCCGATGCACCAGGCCTTCCAGATGGAAGGAGGCACACAGCTGGAGCGCTGCTGGCTTTATGGGGTTCACAGTGGAGAGGTTTTGAGAGAGCTTCCGAGGAGGGAAAGGCAGCTATGGAAAAAAGGCAAGAGTTGCATTGCTCTCCTAAGGGCGAGGTGAGCAGCCGTCCATCCGCTCACACAGCATTTAGGGAGCACAGGCAGAGGAGAAGCAAGGAGCACTCCAAGAGGATGTACAGTGCCCCCAGAGGAGAGGAGGGTGAACTACCCACTGCTGATGAGCCGTGAAGTTTGGGTCTGGGTGGATAGTTTCATTTCTTGCTTCCCACTACCCCTAGTTTATTGAGAAATAAGAAAAAAAAATTGCACACATTTGCAGTATATAATTTTAATATTTTGACATATGTATACATTGTGAAATGATCACCTCAATCGAGCTAATTATCATATCCATCACCATACAACTACTAGTTTCCATTGTGTGTGTGTGTGTGTGTGTGTGTGTGTGTGTGTGTGTGTGTGCAGTAAGAACATCTAAGGGCTACCTTTTGAGAATGGACACTGGACATGATCAAAGCATGATAATGCACCCATAGAAATCCCACAGTGAAACCCATCAATTTGCAATTAATATGATTACTACTTAGAATAATAAAAGGAAAATCTACCCTCCTAGCAAATTTCAGGCATATGGTACAGTATTGCTAACCATAGTCACTGGGCTGTGCAACACATCTAGAGAGCTTACTCACTCTACACAACTGAAACTCTATACCTCTTGACCAGTTCTCATTCACCTCACCCCTGCCCAGGCCCTGCCAACCACCATTCTACTCTAACCTTCTGTTAGTTTGATGTTTTTGGATCCCACATATAAGTAAAGTGAAATCAGGCAGGATTTGTTATGCTAAGCCTGGCTTATTTCACGTGGTGCAATGGCCTCTGGGCTCACTGGCATCACAAATGGCAGCATTTCCTTCTTTCTGAAGACCAAATAATATTCAGTTTTTCATATATGTATTTTCTTCATCCATTCCTTTGTCAGTAGGCATTTAGACTGCTTCCTAAATGGTGAATCATGGCTGCTTCTGCAGTTGGGTTAGTGTGACTAATGCTTCAGTGGGTGTGGGGATGCACTGATCTTCACCAACACTTCCTTGGATGTGTGCCCAGAAGGATTGCTGGATCGTGCGGTAGTTCTACTGCATCTTAAATTAAAAATTTACAAGAACCACAAAGACCCCAAATAACCAAGCAAGCTCAAGCAAGAACAACCAGATGTATCGCCTTCCTAATTTAAAAACATATTACAAATGCTAATCAAAACAGCAGGACGCTGGCATTAAAGCAGAATGTGGAACAAGATCAAAGACCTAAAGATAAACCTGTGCATTTAAAAATAACTGAGTTTTTATAAAAGACCAAGAACATACCATTAAGAATGACAGTCCTTTTAATAAATAATATTGGGAAAACAATATTCACACACAGAAAAATAAAATTGGACCCTTATTTCATATCATACGCAAAAGCTGACCAAAAATGCATTAATAACTTAAATATCAGACCTAAAACCAAAAAACTTCTAGAAGAAAACATGGAAAGGATTATTAACTTTGATTATGGCAATGATTTTTTTGAAACTGACTTGATAGACACAATCTACAAAGGCATGAAAGTCCAAAAGTCACATCAAACTCAAAACCTATAATATAGCAAAGGAAACAATCAATGGACAACAAACTACAGAATTGAAGAAAATATCTGCAAACTACATACCTAATAGAGAATTAACATCAAAAATATGTAGGGAATTTAATCCAATCACAAAAAAAAAAAATCCTTGCCAAATTTTTAATAAGTGAATAAAAGCCCCGTTACAGCTTGTGTCTAGATGTCCCCCTGCTAGGCCCTCCCTCATGCAGTCATAGGAGGAGCTTTTCAGGGGTGTCTGGATCGAGGGTGTGTGATGCTGAGATTAAGGGTTCCCCACTCTAGGTGTGGGTGACACTGCCCAAAAGGCTGCATGGGATAAGATGGGGTGGGGCTGCTGCTGCTGCTGTTTGTGTTTCCACTTGCTTCTTGCTGCCTCTGCCTGCCCTGCCACATCTTGGACCATTTCTCCTCTGTGATGCCCGTCTGCCATAGAGCCAGCTGATTATAGGCTGAAACCTCTACAAACTGTGGGCTAAATAGACCTAAATACCTTTGGGTATTTTGTCTCAGCAATGAGAAAAGAAGCTAAAACAGGGCCTAAGCAGACGATAGGAATGAGAAGCAGGCTCCTTTGGGCAAGTGCTTCCTCCTTTTAACAGATAATAAATTTCCATTTCAGAAACACTGGTAAGAGTCAATTGGAGAGACTTGTACACAAGAAATTATAAACCAGACTTGAATGGAAATTAATGAGTACCCCAAGATGAGTGGCCAGATGCACCCCAAAGACACAAGTGCAGAGAAGGCTGTAACCGTCCACAGGTGTGGGCAGCCAGGGAAGGCCTCATGGAGCTGAGAGCAGGGGCCTCCATTTTTCAGGCTTGCCTGGGTGTGAGTAAGGCTGCCCCTGGGAGAGGCATCAAAGAGCAGGCTCCTTTCCCCTGGGGACCTTTCCACCATGGGAACCTGAGATTTACCCACAAGGCATGTTCTAGGACATCAACTCCAAACTCACCCTCAGGTTTTAAATCCACAGATGTTCAACTAACATTCCTTGAAGTAAGTTTTACACTGCAGCCTCTGTTTCTGACATATCATGGTCATATGTGGGTTTGTTGAAAAAAATGAAATGTTTAAAAGGACAGGGGTTTATTGCTAATGAGTTTTCTGAGCCCCAGCGGCTTTGTAGAATGTAGGCTCTTTAGTTGTAAACTGGGTCCCCAGGGAATGTGCAAGTATAAACCCATAAAGTCAACACTGACCTGATAACTATCATTCCGAGCCCAAACTTGATACACCTGCAGGGTTCTACAAATCCCCCATGCCTGTGCACAGCCTGGAGAGGGGCAGAGCCCTGGCAGCCGAGGGCCACCTGCCTGCAAAGTAAGTGCCTGGTGGATGCCCATGGTGAGTGCTGCGTTTTAATCTTCATCACATAGTTATTTGAGAACCAGTTATTTCTCTGCCCAGAACAGAGAAGACATTCTTCAAAACCCTCTAGTGCAAAAGCATCCCTAGCATGTCCTTTCATTTCCAACCAAAGAAATTTCTTGCATATTCTTCCCACAGGAACATGTCACTTCCCCTAGAATAAGCTTGCTCTAAAAAAAAAAAAAAGAAAGAAAATTAAAAACATTAATGAGACATTCAGGGAAAAATAATCATTCAGAAAATTTCACAGTCTATGTCAAAATGATCATATTCCCAGTAACTGTGCACAGAACACCATTATTATATTCCCTTGCCCTTCACTCTGTAAAATTTAGAAGACAGTAAAAATCACTCCAAGTAATCACCATGGGCGGAGAGTATGCCCACATCTGTGAGTCTCAGATGGAGACCTACCTTGTGGGGTGACAAAAGCTTACAGTTTATTTATGACACATGGCTTTCTCATGCAATGGATTTTTTTCCTCGGTGTGATTATGATGGGCTGCCTTCAGCTCCACATTTATTCAGTCTGTCAGTTCTTGAGAATCGCCTCCAGTTTTTATTTCCTTCCTATGACAGTGTCCCAAATGTTAAAGAAAATTGCTGATTTTTTTCCATAATTTTATTGAGAAACAAATAGCAATGAGACAGTTTCAAATCAAATTGGTAGGGCAGTTTCAATAATTAACACATTGCATACATTCTTCCTAGTGGTTAATTGCTGTACAAGATGTGGACATGATATCCTATTTACACACACCATTAGAACAAATCACTCTATTCACTAAGAGAATGTAACTATATATCTATCCTAACCACTTTGAATACACAGATACAAAATGGACATTCATCTGTATACCCCATTTTCTGTTAAGTTCCGTTATTTGAACATTATAGGTGTGTAAACTCAGCAAAATATTCTAAAAGAGTCCAGTAGCCCATAATAGTATTGGGTCTTCTGTTTCATTGGCAATGTCAGAAATTGTTGACCTGAGTCCCCTACAGCTCAACATAACACCATAGTTTTACTTCTTATACTTTGTTTTTATACTTTTCTGCTGGATGGTTAAGACCAAGGTAAAGCAGGACCTATGCAACAAGAATTGTAGCTTTTGGGTCTGATAAGGTCAGTGAAATCTCCTCAGGATTTATCCTGAGATCCTGTACCTCAGATTGTAGAACCTTTGTCAGTGTCAGCCATGTGGCTGAGTCACGGCCATTGCTTGGCCAATGTGCTCTCTGTGAAAGCCTGAGAGAATGTTTTCTCTCCATGTGACTCTCCTTAGGCACACTCTACATCATCGATTACTTTCCTCTTTGGCCCCATAATCTCCTTGATCAGAAAATTTGGGACACTACTGAGTTACATGACCTTACAGGTATAAAGAGTGGGCTCCCCCCGGGCTGGCAGGCGATGACAGATGGTGGATCGGTGGGCCGGTGGCGCCTACACCATGCTGGCTGCCAGGCTGCCGGCTTCCTTTTGTCTTTCAGGGTGAGAGCAGCACCTGCTGGGAGGCTGCGGGCGTGTGGATGCCCAAGCTCCCAACCACCCGAGCTCCCAGCCACCTCTCCCGCCTCTGGGAGGAACCAGCGGAATCAGCGGAGCGCGTCCTACCCCAGACCTACCCCAGACCCGGCATGGTCTAGCTACTCACTGCGCTTGCATGCCATCCCGGAGCCTCTGACCCCCGCTGTGTCCTACACTCCCTCTACCCCAGGCGCAGTCCCTGACCACCACCCACAAGCAGAATAGCAAGCTGCGGCCTGAGGTGCTGTAGGACCTGCGCAAGAACACGGAGTTCACCGACCACGAGCTGCAGGAGTGGTATAAGGGCCTCCTCAAGGACTGCTCCACCCGCCACCTGACCGTGGATGAGTTCAAGAAGATCTGCGCCAACTTTTTCCCAATGGCGATGCCTCCAAATTTGCAGAGCATGCCTTCAGCACCTTCTACCCCAAGGGTGACGGCACCATCGACTTCTTCCGGGAGCTCATCATCGCGCTGAGTGTGACGTATAGCGGGAAGCTGGAGCAGACGCTCAAGTGGACCTTCAGCACGTACGACCTGGACGACACTGGCTACATCAGCCGCAGCGAGACGCTGGAGATCATGCAGGCCATCTACAAAATGGTGTCGTCCATGTTGAAGATGCTGGAAGATGAGTCTACCCCGGAGAGGGGGACGGACAAGATCTTTAGACAGAAGGACACCAACGATGGCAAATTGTCCCTGGAAGGGTTCATCAAAGGTGCCAAGAGCGACCCCTCTATTGTGCGGCTGCTGCAGTGTGACCCCAGCAGCACCAGCCGGTTCTGAGGCTCGGGACCCGACACTGCACAGGGGACGCCCAGAAGCCACGGCTTATCCTAAGCTCTCAGCTTTGCTTTTGAAAGCGGATACCTCCACCACCCTCAGGGTGGTCCCTGCCCTTTGTCACGTGGCCCTGCCCGGGCTGTGCCTCGCTCCTCCGCCTGACCAGCAAGCCATCCCCTCCCACCAAACCCTGGGGATGGGGCCCTGTGCAGGGCTTCTGGGAGCACTTAGGCTGCTACCGAGGTGATTTTACGCTGCTGCATGGGGACAAAGGGGACCGAGCACAGACAGGCAAGCTCCATCCCGAGCATGACCCACCCCCTTATCCATCTGTGACCAAAGGCTTGCTCATGTTACCTATGGTCCTTCTTTTCACATGTAAGTTATGTGTCTGCTGGCATGATGTGTGAACCTAGGTCCCCTACTTGAAGCTCCTGACCTTGCAGCATGGTCCCATGGCCCGTGGCTGTTCGTGGTCTCTGCCTCGCCCACCCCGTGCTGAAAAGATGCATGCTGGCCAGGGCAGGGCCATGTGGCCCTGCATGCAGGCGGTTGTGATCGTTCTTCCTGTGGATTGGTCTGGCATTTCTGGTATTAAAATGATCAAATTAAAAAAAAAAAAAAAAAAGAGTTGGCCCTCAGTGAAAACACTCGAATACCCAAGCAAAACGGCACTCCTCCTCCAGATTGCTAAAAAGGCCAGGAGGAGGAGTCAGGGCATGAGACTCCTCATAGGAAGAAATGACCCTGTGCCTCGACCTCCAGAGAGACCCAGCTTTATGCCCATGAAGCACTCTCCGGGCCTCTTCCCACCAGCGGCCTGCACACCAATTCAAGGGCCAACAGGCTCTGCAGAGCCCTTCTGAGGACCAAGCTGACAAGGTTCTCATCTTAAATGCAAACTATAAAAGGGTACCCCAAGACCCAATGAACAATATTTGTTTAACATAGTTTGTTTAAATTAATGCACATACACATGATAAATAAAACATCAAAATTTTAAATAAAGGCAAGACACAACAATGCCATCCCCAGTCTACTAGCATCCAAAGTTAAATGAAAAATGTGGAAAAGATGGTTGTGGCCAGGTATGGTGGACTGACAACTGGTAGTCCACATGTAACGCCAGCTGAACTGAATCAGTGTGGTGCTGGGGAAGCGGGTGGAGGGCTTACCTGAGGATTATTGCTGGCAGCATAAAAAGGAGAACTAGAAGGCTGGGGAGAAAGCTCGACAGACTAAGTGCCTGCCTGGCAAGGGCAAGGACCCGAGTTCGATTCCCTGGTACCACCAAAACTGGTGTGGTGGCTCTTGCCTGTAACCCCAGTGCTGGGGAGGCTGAAACAGGAGGATCGCTATGAGTCTGAGCTGTGTAGCAAGACCCTATACCAAATAAATAAATAAAAGATTTTTTTTAAAAAGGAGAACTAGACAGGAAGAGGTGGCTCTTTTCCTTCTCCCAGGGGAACTTGTCGAGATGGTGCTCCTGATATGAACTCAGCTGTTCTCATAGTCAGAGAACCCCATGGCCTGACTGTTACTGAGGGTGGCTGTGGTAGTTTTCAGGGAACCTGGTCCTTACTTTGAGCATCACTTCCTGGGTCCAGTGCAGGTTTCTCAGCCTGCTGGCACAGATCCCTTATTTTGTGGGTTCAGATTTTCTACTTCCACCACTGAGCCTTGAGCCTTCCAAATGTAGACTCGTGAAACATGCCTGCATGAGACATTGACATGGGCTCTAGGCCTCCAGTTGGACTCATGGAAGGCAT
>NW_004524717.1:971943-974443 GCF_000260255.1 Octodon degus | reverse complement strand
TTTCCTCTTAGTTCCTTTCCTTTCTATGTCCTGGATACCATGAAGTAAGCAGGATCCCTGCTCCAGCCCCTTTACCCTGATGCATATTTCTCATCCTAGCAAAGGAACCAGACTAACCATGGACTGAAACCTCCAAAACCATGAGCCAAAATGAACATTTCTTCCTTTAAGCTCTTTTGGTCATATATTTTGTCACAACAGCAAAAATGTTGACTAACATAGCAGTAGACCTGTCCTCGACACACATTACAATTACTTAGGGACTAATGGAGCATAAGACAGAAACAGCACCTGTAGTAGAAAACTCCTAAGATCCCAGGCCTAGATGTAAATGGACCAACACTGAGGACATGGCAAAAACTGAAAATCACCCTCTAGTGAGGAAGAACTCAGCACAGGTCAATGACGCACGAGGAAAGTGTGGACCTGCACACACACCAGCACACAGGGCTTCCCTAGTGGGGATGGCTCAGCCTCCCCATGCATCCTCAAATTCTCTGCTTCTTTCCACTTGACCATTGGTACCTGGGTACTTATTGGTCAAAGAAAGCAAGCAGGAGAAAATAATGCCATTACTTTCTTTTCTTTTCTTTTCTTCCTTTCTTTTCCATTGATATTCTTGTCAGCTACTATTACATTAAACACAAGTAGGAGAAGATGTCAGTCTTTGCCTCTGTTAAATTTACAAGGAACTCTGTTCTCCAGGGCCCTAACATTTGTGAAATTTTTGAGTCTGTGACTGAGATCTCCCCGGTGTGTTTCTATAAGAAATGGCCTATGCTGCCCCTGACGATGAAAAGCAACACAAAGATTTGAACTCACAGTGCTCCCTTCAGGAGAGTCTGCTTTTCTTCTGTCAGCCTTGATGACCTGATCTAAACCTGGTCATGTTCCAAAGGCTGCCTCTCTACACAGCATAGCTGGATTAAATTTCCACCCTCTTGGCAAAGGAGAAAACTGCATAGTATCCCGGATAAAACCAACAAGACACAGAGTTTCAGGAACAAAGAGCAGTTGATTCTGCCAGTGTCTCTGCAAGAGACCAATGTCACCCTGAGTGCAAAGAATAAAGCTTTGTTTCTACTTTTGTATTGTTTCTTTTCTTGGGAGTAGTTTTCCATTGGAAATCAGCATGAAGCAAGATTACAGAAGCAAAACAATGATTGAGGGGGCGAACAGTGATCAAGGAGAGCAGAGTTCAGACAGAGCCTTCCAAGTCTGCTATGCTCCACTGATGTCATCTCATAGCTGTTCCCATACACAGCCAGGTCATAGTCATCAATTTCCTCAAGAAGTCTAGCTGTACAGTTAACCCATTGTTGCCCAATTTCATCCCCAAAGGGTTTCCTTATTCATTTCCTCTTTTGAGACCCTGTTGAAGAACCTGACCTTCTATGTCAACTTTCGTCATTATGTGCCATCTGATCAATGCCCATGTTTGCACAATCTTCCATAGACTGGCAACCCATTGCCCACAAAATGCAGATTCCCATGATAGCATTGAATCCTTCCACCTTGGTTTTAAAGCCACCTAAGTTGAGAACCATCCTCTGAACATTTCTCCCAGATTCTATCTTTTTTAGGTATGGACTACTACATGGTCTAACTCCTGCATCCTTTCAGTGATTTCTTCTATTACCAGTCGTTGATCATCTATTTGAAGGCAACAGGTGGTTAACTTGAACTTCCTGCAATCTCCTCCTTCTTTAGCCAGTAGGTAATCTATGTTTAATCTATTTTTCTGTAGTGCATTTTTAATTTTCATCTATTGGTTAGCTAAGAGATTCAGCGCATGAACAGTTTCATTGGTTGTGATTTCTAGTACAGCTTGTAGTCTAATTATTCTATTTAACATATAAATGGGAGTTTAATATCCCCACATCCCATCCTTAGCCCAAGTGGCCAATGTATAGGATTGGAATATTCTCCCTGGTGGCTATTCATCTCTCCAATTCCCTATGGCTCCTTTTCTCACAGGAGGGACTGTACACAGGGTAGATCAACAATCCCCTTTGGCATAAGGATGGTTTTATAGTGCCCAAGATGCCCTGTTTTCTGTACGTTGAGCATAGGCTCCATTATTACATATCCAACAGAACTCCTTGGATGCTGACAGTTACATTCTTTTATTATGGGCTCCAGTCTGAGAGCGGAGCTAAGGGGTTGACTTTGGTCTCATTTTCCCACCATTCTGTCCTCCTTTTGGCCTTGTTACAGAATCTCTGTCCCAGGCAGATGAGCTCTCCACTTGGTCTAGAAGTCTTTTACCTTTTCAGATAAGGCATCATTTCCCAGTGATGTTGATCTTTAGGACCCATGGGGTGCTTCCTGGCACTGATGGTTATAGGACCAAGTTCTTATCACTTTGTCCCAATTTAGGGGCTCATTTGTTCTACTGGGAATTTTCCCAGAGGATCTGAAATCATCATATCATAGGGATATATGCGTGCCTATGTTTATAGCAGCACAATTTGTGATAGCCAAATCTTGGAAACAACCA
>NW_004524717.1:954548-970765 GCF_000260255.1 Octodon degus | reverse complement strand
TCAGACCCAAAAGCTACAACTCTTGTTGCATAGGTCCTGCTTTACCTTGGTCTTAACCATCCAGCAGAAAAGGGTAAAAAATGATATATAAGAAGTAAAGCCATGCTGTTATGCTGAGATGTAGGGGACTCAGGTCAACAATTTCTGACATTGCCAGTGAAGCCGAAGACCCAATACTATTATGGGCTACTGGATTCTTTTAGAATATTTTGCTGAGTTTACATACCTACAATATTCAAATAATGGAACTTAACCAAAAAAAAAAAAATGGTATACAGATGAATGTCCATTTTGTATCTGTGTATTGAAAGTGGTTAGGATAGATATATAGTTACATTCTCTTAATGTAATTTGTTCTAAGAGTGATTTGTTCTAATGGTGTTTGTAAATAGGATATCATGTCCGCATCTTGTACAGCAATTAACCACTAGGAAGAATGATTGCAATGTGTTAATTATTGGAACTGCCCTACCAATTTGATTTGAAACTGTCTCATTGCTATTTGTTTCTCAATAAAATTATGGGAAAAAAATTTAGGGGCTCATGATTGGCCATTGGTCCTCCACCAAGGTTCCCATGTACACAGAGCACGAGGTGATGTTTAGAGAGTGTGCTATACTTTTTTCCAGCACTATGAAGAGGTTTTGAATCACAGAGGAGATTTGAAGCAGGAGCTGGATTATCTTCTCATAAAAGGAATGGAGAACTCAGAAGCTAGAGGTGCCTGGGTGTAAGTATTCTCTTGATATGAAGCACCATCCCTGGCTTTCAACCCCTATTGAAAACCCAAAATATTTGCCTTCTTCCCATTCTAAGTTGTGGGGATCTAGGATAGCAAGAATGACTGGATTGCACACCTGGAGGCTGCAGGAGGGTAGAGGCTTTCATCTTTTGGTGGAGGAGCCTGTGTACCAGGTGGCCTGCCCTACAGATGACCAGTGTGCAAGGCTGAACCTAGCTGTGTTGGTGCACCAAAGCCCTCCTCAGGAACACATGTATTTTTCACTATAGCTGTAGTCCCTTTCCCATCCTAGACCTCCATAGTCTACAAGGGGAAATTCAGTGTCTCCTCTGATAGGGGGACATAACTATTTGCCTAGGCAGCAGAATTAATGGCCACACAGACATCAAAATATAGGGTTACTGGGTCTCCAGGGTTTACCCTCATATTTTGGTTTCTCTAGGGTCCAAGCCACTTTCCTCTTTTCCCCCAAAGCATTCCCCAGATAGACATAGCCCAAATTTCAAACTCTCATGTGCTCCCCTGTCTCATTATAAACAAGCTCAAAGGAAGGTGCCATCCCAAGAACCTCATCCTCAGGCTGTCCCCACAGCAGCCCAAGTGGAGGGGATCCTCACATGGAGCCATCACAGTCAGGTGAAAGGGGCAGCAGCTCCAGTGGAGCTGCTTCAGGGATCCCTACCAGAACACTAAAATTGTCCTGATCCAGAAGAGACCCTCACTGAGATGAAGGACATCAATCATGACCCCAGGAATATCACAGAGAGATGACAGTCCTGCTCTAATCACACTAGAGGCTGACACCTTACTTTGAGAGCATTTGGGATGAACTGCCACCCTTGTTTCTAACTGTGCTCCACTGTTGTGGGGGTGGTCAAACTGGCTGTTAGTGACCCCTTTCACCTTGACTCAAGGCTCTCCTGATGACAACCATTTATCCAGATTGAGTCTCCAGGAAAAAAGGAATATAAGGGTATAACATGCTACTGGGGGCTTTTCCTAGTGTCCAAGCAGCTATGTTTTGGGAGATCTTCCCCAGTTTTTAGTTGTTTCTCTAGAAAAGATGCACCCATTATTCCTACTGGGTGAGCCAGCACTCTTAGGAAGGAGGAGGCCTGGAATATGAAATCTCATGAGGGGACCAGCCTGTGTTCTTATAAGGAATGAATCATGTGCAAAGGGGCACAATGGGCAAGGCTGGACCCATGTGAGTCCTGTCTCTTGGCAAAGTTTCCCCAGCCCTATCTTTAGGATCCTATTAATTCTCTCTAATTTTTCCAAGCACTGGGGCCAATAGATTTCAATTAGTTTCCAATGATTGTTCCACCCTTTGGACCACTTATTCCATAAAGGCAGGTTCACTGTCACACTTCTTGCAAAGCGAGATCATAACGGAGAATAATCTCTTGTAGCAGCTGCCATGTCACTTCTTGGGCCTTTTCATTCTGACAACATGCCACTCTGGAGATTGAACTCCTACATGAGCTCGAGGGGAAGAGCTGTATTCAAACCATAGCAGTGGAGAATCCTTCAAGACAACTCTCAGTTACATAAAATAATGCATAAAATTCTGTGTGTATGTGTGTGAGAGAGAGAGAGAGAGAGAGAGAGAGAGAGAGAGAGAGAGAGAAAAGCAGCTCCATAACTTGCACCAAGTACGTGGCTATTCCCTCACTGTGGAGAGTTGGTACATGCACATAACACATCTTCATTCTTTTTGAGCCCCTTTCCTTCTCCTCTTTCTCTTCAGAATTTTGGACTTTTAATTTCAATTTTTATTTATATTAGAACCTGTTTGCAGTACATAATGATTATACGCATTATGCCTCCCCCAGAGTTTTGTTCTTGTTAAAGACAAATAAGAAACAATATTAGACATACTAAGAAAATGATGTAAAAGAAGAAGTTACATGTCAGGAGGATCCTCTGGCCAATTGAAATAGCTGTGAGCACTTGGAAGATACTCAAGGAAATCACACAGTGAACACGGACATCAGAATGCAGCATGAGGCGGACAAGGCTGCTGAGGAGAGAGGAGACACCGACTCCTTGCTCAGGGAGGAGGTCAAGATCCCCTAGCGCAGCACACTCTTAATGTGACTGAGAGGACAGCAGAGAAGTTCAGATGTCACTTATCTTTAAAACTCATTAGGTTTCTATGGATCCAAAGTCCAAAGGAACTGCAGTTTGAAGAAGGTTGAAGTCTCCCTAGGTGGCAGCCCATAGGACCACTTCATCCTAAGATATCTTCAAAGCACAGAAATAAGCAGGCAGCAACTCTTGCTGGCATATAGAGAAACCACTGGAGCTGGCCTGGGACTAAACTATTCTTTCCTCTCATCATTCTCTCTCTCTCTCTCTCTCGTCCCGAACCAGCGGGTCAGTCAACGAAGGTCACCTGGGGGAGGAGCGGGGAATTGAAGAGGGGACAAAGGACAGGAGACGCGAGAAATGAAGACAAGACAGGATTCTGATCAAGTCTTATTTATTTAGGGGAGGTGCTGGGTATATATAGTGGAGGCAAAGGGAAATGACGGCGGGTAAAAGGCACGAGTAACTAGGCAACCGGACTATGACAGGAAGTCCCACCTCCGGGGCATAGCAGGAGACTTATGGGAAATAGGCGGGGTGAGAAGGACCATAAACTTAACTCAGCAGGGGGATAGAAACTTAAGAAGACGGCTGACACTATTATAAAATGGATACCAGTTAATGGCCTCTCTCTCTCTCTCTCTCTCTCTCTCTCTCTCTCTCTCTCTGTTTTACACAGCAAGAGCTGCAGCTTAGCAGCCTGGGGACTCAACTAGAAACACACTGCCACAACTTCCCAGTGCTGAGACTCAGAATTCCAATGGAGAGAAAGCCCTCCAAGATACACACTAGACAGGCTTTGCCCAAGATACTTGGAAAGAGATGAAAAGGGGCCCACCTAACAACAGCCACAGACAAGGCCTGACCCACCTCAGTCACTGCCTGGGTTTAACAGAAGCCTAGGAATGATAGCAGAGTGGTTCAGTAAATTGGAAGACGTGGGCAGAAATCATCCAAACTGAAACACAGAGAACAGGCTTTTTAAAAGAAGAGATAGAAGCATAGAAGAGATAGGATCATTGAAAGGGGCAACATGCACGACCCTAAGATGTGCACAATCCATATTTCAGAGTACAGACAGCAGAGAATAGTTGAATGTTAAAAGAAAAGATTAGAAACTACCACAGCTGATGCAAGGCAAAAACTATTAAGCTTAAGTAGCTCAAATGATCAAACCAGGATAAACATGACCACACCCGGACACATTATAAACCAGCAAACTCTTATCATCAGAAAAGATGAAAATAGCAAGGTAGAGTCTGAAGAGAATAATTTTTTAAATTTTAAAGTCAGGCAAAACACTGTGTTTACAGGCAGAGGAGAAGATGGTAGAGGAACAGCTAGGAAAGAAGAATAGAATAGTCAGGGCTGTGGTGTGGGCACGACACAGTCCGGTCTGGACTCTGCTCCAGCAATGGCTCTCTGTGGTGCAAGGCCACTGGAACAGAACTCCAGCTCCATCTATGTTTTACTCACCTAAAATGCAGATGGTAGCAGCAGGAACCTCCCCAGTGTCATTGCAACACCTACTTTACGTGATTGTACAGTATCTAGCTCATGGAAAAATCTCCATCAAAGATGGCCAGGATTCAAAAATCTTCTGGAGATTCTCAGGATCATTGCCTTGCCCATCTTCTACATATAACTGTATGGCTTGACATTGTCATGTTTCCTAGCTCTTCTCCTTTCCCTCTCTTGATTAGTTAGTCCTCGAGATCCTGCTTTCCTTTTACTTGTATTATACTTTTCTATTTGTATTTCTTCTTTTGAGTTCTTCTACTAGGGAAACTATACAATATTTACACATGTATGTCTGGTTTATTTCACTTATGAGTATATGTTCAAGTGGCATCCACTTCAATATAAAGGCTTAAGAGAAAGACCCAATACTATTATGGACTACTGAACTCTTTTAGAATATTTTGCTGAGTTTACACACCTATAATATTTAAATGATGGAACTTAACAAAAAAAGGGGATACAGATGAGTATCTATTTTGTATCTGTGTATTCAAAGTGGTTAGGATAGATATATAGTTGCATTCTCTTAATGAATAGAGGGATTTGTTCTAATGGTGTTTGTAAATAGGATATCAAGTCCTCATCTTGTACAACAATTAACCACTAGGAAGAATGTATGAAATGTGTTAATTATTGAAACTGTCCTACCAATTTGGTTGAAACTGTCTCATTGCTATCTGTTTCTCAATAAAATTATGAAAAAAGAAAAAAAAAAAAAAGATGGCCAGGAGAGCTGTGAGCTAGGGCAGCACCAGCTGTAAATGCTGATCATAAAACTGTCCAGGAGGAGCAAATGATTCACAGAGAAAGGTTTTTGAGGAGCCAGGAAAAAAATAGATGGAGAGAGCCCGGCCTCAGAGAGGTAGGAAAAGTAATGCAGACCAGCTTCCTCAAGAGGACATGTAGAAAATCTAAACAGAATATAAAGCGTTTGCTTAAGGCACCAGAGAATGAATAAGATGGTGAGGAATTAATGAGGAATCAGCTGGTGTTAGACCCTGACTTCCTCTTGTGTATTGGCTGACTTCTAAGGCCATCACTGAGAGACCAAATACTATTTTTGGCAAAGTTACAGTTTTAGCATCCAGAGTTCAAGAGAGAAGTCCTTGTGGATGTCTTTTGCTTTGGATAGAGACTTGAAAGCACTACCTCCCAGGAGCAGGTGGTACAGTTTCCTTCCGGGGACTGCAGGCAGCTGACCTAGCTCAATCTCTGTAACTGTGCCAGGGAAATTGCATCTGGCTAGCACCACTCGGCTACCAGCAGAGAAAGATAGAGGAATCCTAGGCCTTGCAGTTTTTCAACAAATAATTTTATGAATTGGTAGTCAAAAATAGCTCAGCACATAAGACAACATGAGTGAAAATAAGGAGAAACAACAGTGAAGAGAGACAGACCACAAGATTCTAGTTGTTGTTGTCACCAGACAGTCTTTGTAGTCAATAATGTTCAAAGACATAAACATGATTGAAAACTAAACAGAGAAACTGGCAACAGAATAATGAAATAACACTCAATGCAAAAGAAAAAATAATAATGAAATGACTTTTTCAGTGAAAGCAACCATCAAGAATCAAGGTAAGGATATTTTCAGATAGTATAGTCACTATATAACTTCTACTGCATAAATATCAAGGCAAACTTCTTCAGGCAGAAGAAAAACTAGCCCAGATAGAGTTTACAGTCATCAGAAGAAAGGAGGACCACCAAAAGAAGTAGAAATGTAGGCAAAGGTAGTAAACTTTCAGCTATTTAAAACCAAACAAATGTCTTGTGGGATATAAGGATACAGCAAGAATTGAAATAATCAGCAATGGTGACCTCTGAGTTGGAAATAAGGTTAAATTTAGAAAAGTATTATAGGAACTTTAAATGACATTAAAAAAAAAAAGCCAACAATGCCTGTCTTCATCCACTTCCTGCTGCTATTGCAAAACCCAACCTACTCAGCCCTAGATCTAGAGGTAGCAAGTGGAAAAGCACAGCCCAGCACCTGCCTGGCTAGCAGTGAGGCCCCCTCATGCACTGTGACAGGCAGAGGGCCCCACTATGACAGAACACCAGCCACGCCTGCAGGTCTGTCCCTCTGCCTGTGGAGCCCCTTTCCCACCAGGGTGCCAAGCTTCACGAAGGGCCTCACTGCAAACAGCATCAACCTATGAACTGGGTTACACTTCCCTCACATTCACTTTGTAGGACACATAGAGACCCCAGCATGCCAGTTACAAAGTGTCCCTGTGAAGTCAACAATCATGCCAAAAGCCTAAGATGACCATTGGAAAGATATTAAAAAGAGCCCAGTACAAAGTCAACTTTCAAGCCAACAGCAGGCCATCTTCCAAGACATTTTGCTAAGAAGTTTATTTGAAACTCAAAGAGGAACACATAAATATTTATGATTTCTAAGAATTGAGATTTTTTAGTAGGAGAATCTCTACTGGTGCCACACAGTGTTAGGCAGCTACTTTAAATGACACCTTAGGTACAGGCAAGGTGGCACATACCTGTAATTGCAGCACTCGGGAAGCTGAGGCAGGGGAATTGCTGCATGTTTGACGCCAGCCTGGGCTAAAAATGAGTTCGAGGCCAGCCTGAACTACATAGTGAAACCTTGTCTCAAGACAAAAACAGGGACCAGGGAGATAGCTCGGTAGAATAAGCGCTTGCCTGGCAAGTGCAAGGGCCTGAGTTCAATCCCGGTTCTACCAAAAGAAAAAAAAAAAAAAAAAAGAAAACAAACCACAAAAAACCAAACAAATGACACCTTCAAATAATACTTAATGACACTGAAGAAATACCAATAAATGAAAGTAATGAAATAAACATCATCACAGAATACAATGAAATGTGTTTCTTAAAATATATACACAGAAAATATACTAAAATATATATATATATATATATATATATATATTTGTTATAAGTGGTGGTAAAATTCTATGTGATTTTATTTTCTTCTGTTTAACTGATGTTCTATTCTAAGTGTACATTACCTCATAACCCAAAAAAAAAAAAATCTTTAAAAGGCAAGAAACTGATATTTTTCTCTTAAAAGTAAAGAATCAATCTCTCCATATTACATAAAAGGAAATTTGGTGGGGAGGCATGAGAATATAGATTTTTCTCATATTGTTTCTATCTCTTTGAATAAATTATTCAATATTGTTACTTCTTTTTACTCAAGTACCTCTACTTACAAATAAGTACTTCCACAAGCTGTCTGTTTAGATACTCAATTCATTGTCAAGTAGCTAGTACTTTCTTTGACTCAAAGTCTGTGCCAGGGATATAGCTCAGTAGCATAAGTGCCTGCCTGGCAAGTGCAAGGTCCTAAATTCAATCCCTGGTACAGAAAAAAAACAAAACAAAAAAAAAAGAAAAACCCTGCTTGGGTCTGCCAAATAGCTCAGCTGCCCCTGCCCCTGGGGCATGCTGAGAAGGCAACTGAGACTGGGTGTGGTGGTGCAGTACCTGTAATCCCTGCTCTTGGGAGGCTGTAAACAGGTGGATCACTATGAGTCCAATCTAGTAGTGAGACCCTGAACACTCTGTAAGCCCTTCCCTAAAATCCAAAAAAAAAAAGGTCTGAAGACACTTTCATTCCTACTTTTTTTTTATTTCTTGTACTTTAAGAAAACACTAAAAATAAAATATTTATTGGATAACTGAGATTCTGGGTGCTCTGTCGTCAAATCCTTATTGCTGCTACTATAACATGGCTCATATGTTATGTTTGCCTCTTTCAGTCTTGGCTTGGCTCCACGTTAATCTCTGGAAAGGTCAGATACTGTCCTTCCTCACCAACTACCCACCATCCTTGCAGAGTTGGCTGTTAGAACCTGGGAGTATTGCTCACTGTCCCAGCCATCTGTGCCCCAGGCTTGCGTACTTTATGGCTCCTGAAAGCCAGCGGCATGGCATGACATCATCCTGGGAGAGGGCAGGGTGTGCGGAACCCTGGAATGGTGCCTGGGCTGCAAGCAAGAAAAATAGGCATCAGCGTCTTCTGGTGCTAATGTCTCCTCATCACCAATCTGTTTCCAGTTTATGTTCCGGAAGGACCACTGAACAAGTCTGGCACGGATCAGAGAATTTAAATTTCCTAACCATTTTCCCCTCAGATCCTCTAACCCATAATTTAAAAGACTATTCTCTGAAGTTAGATATTCAGAAATATAAAATTGATTAAAAAGCAACATACATCACAATAGCTATTCTGTCCTCAGGATTCCCTGGAAGCCACACAGAAACATGATGTCTCTACCAGTCCATAGTGGCTTTTCCCAGGAAAGAGACACCACTCCAATTAGACAGATGGAGGCCAGCTGTGCACTGCCCAGATCTAGCAATACCAGCAGGGCTGTCTCCCAAGAGCATCAGTTTTCTCTGACGGCCTGCCCCAGAGGAGTGTCCCACTGCCCCGACCCACAGGCAGCTCTACCTTCCAACAAAGGACTCATGGGTAACTGTGTAAACCTCTGCAAAAAGTCCACAAACATTTCACTAAAAGGAAAATAGAGTGCAGATCTCACTTGAGAGCTCAGCTGAGATTTATATTTGTTGAATTTTTCTAGCAAATCTGTGAGACAAGCATTATTTGACCTGGGAATGAACAGTTCCCTAGGAGACAAAGATAAATGGAGAGAACGAGCAGGCCCAGCAGGTGGAGGTTATAGGAAAGGCACATGGACTTCTCTTAGGGTTGGAGAGAGAAAAAAGGTTATAAAAGTAGGAAGCATGCACCATTAAAATATTTATAAAACTTCAAGGTGCAAGCATCACAGATTGCACACACACACACACACACACACACACACACACACACACGAACACATAAGAGAGGAACACAGAAAAAGGAGTTAGTTGCCCCATTTTGTAACAGACCACTTCATGATTTTGTCATCAAGATCAACCCAGCAAAGGAGTACACTGCCCAAAGAAAGATGTAATGGTATAAGCAAATGATGGTGAGATCTAGCCCAAGCAAGCAGAACATGCGTGTGCCGAGAGCCACCAATGCCCACAGCAGGGACATCTCCCCCACAGAGCCAGCTTACTAAAGGGCACGTGAAGCATCCCTCAGGGAGGTCCTGAGATACACAATAAGAACTCGGCACAGAAATGGAGGTCACCAAGGGGAAGACAGGGCAGCAAGCGTCAGGAAGAGACAATAAAACTTGAGTTATGACTCATAATGTGACCCCATTAGACACACAGGCTGGCAAAGCTAAAGGAAACACAGGCTACAAGGGTATATCTGAGGCTGTAATTATCAGCCCATTTATTTTCTACTGGTGACAGGGACAGGAGCACAGTAATTGGAGCAGACTTGTGCAAAGACAAATTGTGTCCCACTATACTCCATATTTTATAAAGAATGCTTACAACCAGGTGAACTCTGGAACTGACTATGGCTCATTACTTTTGACAGGTTTGCCAGAAAGCTTGGATCCCCAAGTGATTCATCCCATTTACACCCAGATCATAAATCTTTATTTTCCAGAAACCATGCTTTGGATTTGAAGCATATTGTAGTGTTTATGCTTTTTGGTTGGCAATCTGAAGAGTGACCTCTTTGTGTCTTTCCTTATGGATTTTATCATTTCTCCAGAAATCATCTACCTGCCTGTGACTTTCTTTCTTCCCAACTCAAAGGATCCAGTTGCTGCACTGTGAGGTTTTTCACAAGTTAGCTTTCCAATATTTCTAGTGTGATTCTGTTGGCTTACACGCCTGCTAAGCTGTATGTAGTTCCCTGGTTAATATATTATATAGACATGAACTGCACCTAAAGCTGAAACAAACTTTCTGAACTTTCTGAAATTCCTCGAGCAGTGAAAGACTATTCTTAAACTCTTGCTTTTTTAAGAAATTATTTGAAGACCATAAATAAGAAAGTACAAATGGAAAGAAAAAAAAACTTTATCACTTACCAGGCACCAGACCTTTCACAGAAATATAACAAGGCTCATTTAATCCTCTAGAAAACCCTTCCAAGTGGTCATGGCTGCGGCGCCAAGACTTTTCTCCACAGTTGTACACCGCTGGAGTCCTGAGGTCATTTATAGATAGAAACCAATCTGACCTCAAGCTGTTCCGAGGAAAGTATGCTGATAGTCAGTCCAACAGCCTAGCAACCCCTTAGCAGGACTTGTGGACATCCTGGCCGGGACATCGTGGACTTTCTGGCCAGGATGCCATTGACAGCAAACCATCCTCTCACTTCACAGCCTCTCCCGGGCACATTCCTACCCAGCACTGCAGCCCACAGCTGTGGAAATATGATGGATGGTTTCGATATTCATCACAGTCTCCCCCATAGTTGCAGGAGCTGCGGAGATGCAGTGCTGGTCTGCAGAGTTCCAGGACCCCACTCACAGATTGGATGCCATCACAGTCACCGCATTTCAGGGTGTGGTGGGGCATGCTGAGTCAGGAGGATTGCCAGGAGTTGGGGTCAGCCTGGGCTATACAGTGAATGCATAGGACAGCCTGAACTATGTAGCAAGACCCTATCTCAAAAAATAAAATAAAAACTTCACCAAGTTAAAGTCTGAGCCACCTTCTACACATGGACAGAAAGTCCCCAACTGATCACTTTTAAAAGAAAAAGCAGGGCCGGGGAGATAGATCAGTAGAATAAGTGCTTGCATGGTAAGCGCAGGGTCCTGAGCTCAATCCCCAGTACCCCCCCCCAAAAAAAAAAAAAAAAAAAAAAAAAAAAAAAAAAAAGCAAGGAGCACTCCTACCTTCCAAAATTGAAGGAATGTATCTCTTATCTCCCTCTCAAGAAAAAAAAAAAAAACACTTTATTCACACATAAAGAGACACACATTAAGTATATGTTAAATTCAACCAATAGACTAGTTAAATCATTGGGTACCTTGAGTGAAGAGAGGCTTCCTGTAAAAGGCGACTTCTTGACTTTCTTTCAGTACTGCAGATTAAGCCCAGGCCTTGCACATGCTAGGTAAGTGTGCTACCACTGAGCTGCAGCTCCAGTCCTTTTTATTTTTAGATAGATTCTCACTAAGTTGCCCCTTCTGGCCTCAAACTCAAAATCCTCCTGCCTTGACCCTCAGAAAGGACACTGTTGGGATTGGAGATGAGCGCTGCTGCACTGGGCAGCGGAGCCTCTCGTTAATCTCACTGTTCTGCTGCAGTGGAACCTATGTCTTGCTGGGCAGGCTTCTGTGGAGGCACCGAGTGCAGTGGCAGGGCATAAGGGACGCTACCAGAAAGACAGAGTAGCGTTTCAGATGCCTCAGCGGGGCGGAAGGATGATGAGCCGCATTTGGTGGGCAAGGAAAGCGGCCTCACGCCAGACCTGCAGCAGGCTTGCGCTTGCGCACAGGCTGCCCTTTCTGCGCAGCCGCAGCGGATGTCCGCCATTTGTGCTTTTTCTTCAATGCGATTTTATTGGTACATTTTAAATATATATAGTGATTACATTTGTCATAAAGAATTTGCTCTTACATGATCCATCTTGATTTCTGCCCCCGTTTCCCTACCCACTTAGAAAAGCTTTGTTCCATTTTTTCCTTGTTCTCTCTCTCTCTCTCTCTCTCTCTCTCTCTCTCTCTCTCAACTTTTCTCTTCCATTTGAACTCGAATCTTTGCCTTCTCCTCTTGCTGGGGCCGCTGCACTTGGCCAGCCACTCAGGGTTCCCAAACTGTGCCTGGATCGCTCAGGTTTTCTTGCCCCTGGGTCCTACCTTCCTACGCAGCTCCATTATCCCCAGAGCAATGTCAGAGCAGCAAAGCTTTTCTTCCCAGTCTAAAAACTTTGTTGGCTCCTGGTCTTCTTCATTGGCTCCTGGTCTTCAGATGGCCTGAGCTGCTTGCTGGCTGTGCTGTCACCACCTCCCACTGTCTCTCAGCAGCTGTCCTCACCTGTTCAGCGGCCCACCTCCTGAGCAGGCTCCCTCCTTCCGGGCCAGTTCTTCCTGGCTCGCTTCCAGTCACACATAATAGGAAGGTCCCCGCCAGAGCCTTCCACTTGTCCTGCCCGCCACAGCTCCGTAACCTCACTGGACTCTCCTCCACAGTTCTGTACCCTCATCCGCTGGCCCTGCACCTTCCTGGACAGAAACCGTCTCTACACATCCCAAGTACAGAGCATCACGCCTGGCAGGCAGTGGATGCTCTAGAAATTTGGGTTCTACTGATTGAAATAGGTACAGTGGTCCTGAAAAGCAGTCACAACCAGTGTGATGCAGACACAGGCACCGAGAGTCCAGGTAAGAGGGCAGAGGCCAGAATCAGCAGGTAGAGAGGCGAGGTAGAGCTGGGATGGAAGCCACTCGAGGAACCAAGCGGGAAAGGACGCCACGCACTGTCAGAACAGCAAAGCTTTGCTATGCGGTCCCCCTGTGGACTTTCTCCTTTCAATTGTGGTAAATAGCATGTAACATAAAATGTACCTTTTTACCTATTTTAAATACATAGTGACTTTAAGTGCATGGACATTGTTGCGCCTGTGACCTCTGAACCCCCAAATCAAGGTGCTTCCATGCTGCCTATTATGATGGACCCAGTTTGCATTTTCTGTATTCATTAGAGATGGGGGCTATGAAAATAATTACTGGAAGAAATAAAAAAATGGAAGCCAAGAAAATGCAAAAATAAATTCCCATGTGTAAATATCACACTCAGTAGACTTCAAGAGCTTTGTCCAATGGTAGCAGACATGTCTGGAGTCCTGGTCTCGGCTTATGTGCTCATCTCACCCTGGGCTGTAAGGACTATGCAGGGCCCACATGAAGGCTGCTGCTCTGGATTCTCTATTCCGCATTTCCTGTCATGCCAGTATAGCTGTCACTTTAAGGGTGACGCCTCTTTCTACAAACCTCTTTGTTATGGTTTGTGTCTAGTTGTCCCCCCAAAGCCTCATGTAGTCATGGGGTGAGGACTTGTAGAGTTTGTGTTAACTCATGATCCACTGGGATTATGTGTGATCCAAGGCTGGGATTATGGGTTTTAGTACTGATGGGATTACCCATAGGTGGGTAAGTACTGGGAAGTACTCATAGGTGTGAGTACTTCCCCTACCCTGGGGCAGGTAATTTGCATTACAATGTAAGGTGGGAAGAGAAGCTAGCTGCTTGAGCTGCTGCTACCCCTCCCTTGCACTCTTGCTCTTTGCTGCCGCCATGAAAGGTTGCTTTCTGCTGTGTGCTGCTCTGCCTTGGACCCAGCTGAGTATGGACTGAAACCTCCAGTAACTGTGAGCTAAATAAACCTTTCCTTTCTTCATTTTGAGTGTCGGGTATTTGTCCCAGCAACGAGAGAAGAGTAACTAAGACACTCTTCTAAGCCCAAAGCTCCGATGTGAGAAAGTCATCTCCAGAAGGACAGAGATGGGCTAAGGGATGTCCCAGAAAGGCTGGGGATGAGCACCCTGAGCAAGCACATCCCTCTCAGTCTGGTGGCCTGGCCTACAGTCTCCCTGTGGTTTCCAGCTTACAGAACAGACTCCCGGTAGTCCAGGGGGACCTGAGTCACGCACTTGTGACAGCTGTCCTGAGTTGAATTGGGCTGGTCTTATGTGTCTCAGAGTAGAGTGACAACTTCCAAGGCTGGCCACAAGGCCTTGCAGCTTGTGCCTAAATTCACTGGCTCCTGACCCAGGCTGTAAAAAGTCAGACTATGCTGAAGCCCTTAATGCTGGAGACAGAACATGGAGATGCTATGCAGTGTGTGCCAGAGTAAGTGTGAAAAAGGTGCTCTGGTCACCCAGCAAAGGCCTCTGATGTTACTGGATAGAAATGAGCCATCCCCAATGACCTCTCTCCAACTGTGACTCATGATGCTGGTGCTAAACCTCTAGTCCCAGTGCCCCAGAATAAGCCCTGGAGATAGAGACATTAAAAAGGTAACTGAGCTGAGGTCATAAGGGTAGGTCCAAATCCAAAGTGAGAATACCAACACACTCAGAAGAATGATCCTGTGAAAGTAGGAGGAGGTGGCCACCTACCAACCAAGAGATGAGGCTCCCAGAGAAACCAACCATGCCCTGCCTTGCTTGAGGTGTCTAGCCTCTGGAAAGGCAAGGAAACAAGTCCCTGTGGTTAAACTCAGCACCAACCTGTGGGGCTCTGCTGTGGCAGCCCCAGTGCACTGATGGTCACTGGATATTGTTGTGCAAGCTGTTGAAACCTTGGAGTGGCCCTCCACATTGCAATCTGCATCCTGCAGAAATACATATATGAGCTGGGGAGATAGCATGGCAGTCTAAACACCTGCCTGGCAAGCACAAAGACCCAAGTTTAATGCCCGGTACATGCTGTGCCAGCCCCAAAATGGGTTCTGGTGGTACACACCTGTAATCCCAACACTGGGGAGGCTGAGACAGGAGGATCATTGTGAGTCCAAGCTGCATAGCAAGATCCTGTATCAAATAGAGGTTCTAGACTTCCATAGAAATGTATATGTAGAAAAATAACTGGAATGCAGTGAGCCCATATTCTTCTTCCTGAAACATGGTTGCTGTTTGGCCATAAGCCCACTGTGGAGAGAACACGGGGTGAGGGACAGCAGGTGCCTGCAGGACAGGCACATGCTGTAGCTCAGAAGGAAGTGGTGCTGCGATAGAGGGTCCTCCCCCTCCACAGGCCAGTGCTCCAGGCTGCTATAGAAAAGGGAGGAAGCTAATTGCCAAGTTATACAAATACATTGAAGATTGGGTCCCTCCATGCACTGTCAACTGTTGGTACTGTGACAACTACAGTATTAGGTAAAACAAATGTGCTTTCCTGCCTTCTGGCAAAAGCACTGCTAAAGGCTAATTGGATTCTACTTCAAAAATCTGCACACCACCTAGGAGATTGTACATGTTCATCAGAAAGCAAGGTGCACAATGCTCAGAAAATTCCATCCCCCCGGGGTCCCAAGGTGCATGTTACCTGTCCCTCAGTTAACAAGAATGCTATTGTCAGGTTTTGAGCTTTTTTCTTCCAAAGTTCATGCCAATAGCAATTAACAGTCGTTCCTGCTCACTGATTTGAAAATCACAGAGGCCTCTGAGATGTTTCTCTTTGTAGGGAAATAAAACTAAGGCCCATTTCAGAAATTCCTAAATTACTGCACACTTGTGGGTGGGCCCAGGGCTGCTGATAATATGTGAAACCCATTAACTTCCTTCCTGACTGTGGCCGGGGCAGAGCCAGCTCAAAGACACCACAACTGGGAGCACTATGGAGTAGTTCCAGGGTGGCAGACTAACTCTGCCTACAATCTGACATGCGGCTTCTGACGCTGACATGTGAGAGACTTCTACAAGTCCTCTACAGGGATGTGTCCAGGGAAGTATCCCTTATCGCCTCTGCTTCTTGGACTCTCTACCCTGCCAGCAAAGGGAGCTCACAGAGTAGTGGTTTGGCCTTGCAGTTGTGAAGCCTATTTAAAGGCTTTAGAATAGACCCAGAGCACAGGCCCAGCACAAGAGGTGAGACCACCCGGGGCTGCCATATCCTGAATAGACCCAGAGCCCAAGCTCGAGTAAGTGAGAGGACCTGGGGCCACCGGATCTGAACTGAACCAGAGCGCAGGCCCGGTGTGTGAATGAGACCCCCTGGGGCCCACTGGATCCTGAATAGACCCAGAGCATAGGCCCGGCTTGGAATCCTTCAGCAGAACTCCCTGCAAAAAGGCTAGAAGCAAGACCCACCCAGCTGATTCAGGAACAGAACATTTTGCCAGAGTGACACAAAGGGTTCAACTCCAATGGCTGCAGCAGGAAGAAGTGGAGCACAGCAGCCAGACCCCAGCCAGATCCAAGCAACACCCACCTGGAAGAATCTGAACTTCGTAGATCTGGACCTGGTGCTAAGGTAATAACTCTATCTAAGCTCTACACCAAAGG
>NW_004524717.1:921595-953258 GCF_000260255.1 Octodon degus | reverse complement strand
TTCTCCTAGTATTAGAAACTTTAAAAAGTATGTTTCCATTTTCTGTTGACTTTTAAAAAAGATTATGAATAAAAAAATTACAAACAAGGAACATGAGGGAAAAGATAAAAAAAAAAAAAGAGAAAGGGTATTTTGGAAAGATATTGTATTTTAAGACACAGACAGAAAGAAGAATGAGTAGGAATCATGAAATATGTTGCACACAAAATTAAAATAATGTATGGAATGTCTATAATAGTACATGTATTCTACTGTAGGATTTATGATTAATATATCTATGACTTATGTAAAATCATTTCTACCTTCTGTTTTCCATTTGCTTTGTGAACACAATGTAGCAACCAACTAAAATAATCTTAAATTCTTTTTTTTTTTTTTTTGCCACTGTCAAAAAGAGCCTTTATTCCCTTTTAACAGCCTCAAGCTTTCTTGCCCAATGCTTTTGGAGCTGATGCCTTTGGCACCAGGGCCTTCTGAGCCGGGGCCTTCTGACCCTTCTGAGCCTTTGGGACAGGCGCAGCCTTCTCGCCAGAGGCCTTCTCACCAGCAGCCTTCTGGCCAGATGCCTTCTTGCCAGCAGCGGTCAGCTTCTCGGCCGGAACCTTAGCTTTAGCAGCAGCAGCTGTAGCAGCAGCAGCAGCAGCAGCAACTGCAGCCTTTGCAACAGGTGCCTTTTTGGGAGAAGCTTTTATGATAGCTGCCCTTTGCAGCTTCTTCACTTCATTCTTGATTATCCTGTTCTTCATTTTCTTTGCTTTCATGACTTTGTAATGGTCAAAATCTGTCATCTTGGCTTTTCTTTCTCGGGCTTCGATCTTCCTGGCCCATCTGGTGGCTGCCCATTTCTTGCTGATACCAGCTTTCTCCCAGGCTTGACGGACCTACCTCTGGCAGGCACTGTGTGGAAACTTGAGAATGAAGTCGGTGAGCTGCATGCACTTGAAAGGCATGGCCTGCCACCTCACCCGAGTGCAAGGTCCATCCACCAGCGCCCTGTTCTGATCGATGACATCGACTATCGCGACCCACTTTCCAGCGTGAGATCCAAAGGAGATGTAGGCCACCCGGCCAACCTCCACGAAGTGCCTAAACACCATGTCGGCGGCGTGCGGCGAGAAGGAAAGCGATAATCTTAAATTCTTTGTCAAATGACTTAACAGTGAAAGTAACTAATAAATGTTAGTAGGTCATATTGTATTACCAAAAAAATAATAAATAAAATAATAAAGGCTTTAGCATGGGTCCCAGTATCCTACACGGGTCCCCAGCACGTGACTTCATCTCTTTGTGGGATTAACTTTGGAACAAGTCAGGGTATCAGTGATGAGGACAACTGTTCTGATGACTTGTGTAACCTCCTGCTCCTTCTGATGAGATCCCAACTCTCCATCAGAAGATGGCTGTCATTGACTGTACATTTTTTGTCTCAAATTTCCTTTCTAAACAAAGTTTGGGCTAAGTCCATTGTCACTGGAGTTATCAAAAATCTTCAAGGATGCAACACTGGATGTGAAAAAAGCAACTGAATCTAGGTTAGTCATCAGAGACTGGTCTGAAAGCAAGGGAACTGGGACCAGAGGTCTTAGGGACATGGCCACCTCCTTGCCTTGGGCCCTGAGCCAGCTCTGCTCCAGCTGAGCTCATCCTCATGGGGAGAGTGCTCCTTAAGACCATGGGTGTATCCTCCAGCCCCAAGAGCTCATGCCCCTGCTATAGATCCCAAGTTTCTCTGATCAAATTGCCTGAATCTCCTTCCAAGGTGCACACAAGTCTGCTCCCCAATTCGGTGCCCTGTGGAGTAGCCAGCTCTGCCTACAAGCATCATGGGGTTGACAAAGGATGCCAAGGAACAGCTGTCTGCAGAAGAAGGGGATGGAAGCCCCTGTGGTGTACAGAAAGGGGAAGGCTCTTTCCAGATCTGCAATGGTAGTAAAAGTTCACATGAGGTTAAGCCATGAGCGGCAGGGAGCCCAGCAAAAAGTCTGTCAACCCCCTTGCCCTTGTCACTACCAAGCAAAAAGACTAGAATTTCATTTTCCTAGTTCATCTTTCTGGTCTTTATTTCCCGGCATAAGGGAAGCCTCCTGTTTCTCATTTTGAAAATTAACATCACCCTTTTCATCTGTCCCTCTGCTATCTTCCTTATCTACAAGTTGTAGACCCTTGTCGAAAAAGCAACATCCCTCCTAAGGTGTTGTCAGCTGAACCTGCTAGCTTCCTGAGAACAAGAAAAGATGCTTCATAGCTGTAAGGAGCCCTGGCCCTTGGGACATTCCGCAGCCCTGAACAAGGCACAGCCTGAGCTGTTGCCCGGTGCGACCCTCGAGCTGTCCTACGGTGGGGCGGTGGACGCTCCATTGCTGCTCTCTTCCTCTGAGACATTTCAGGACTAACCCAGATTGCCTCCCAGATGAGGAGGAGATGAAAAGAATCTGAATACAGTAACATGGTTAATTCAGGAACCAGATTAAAAATAAAACAAAATGAAATGGGGCTCAGAACCAGGGCAGAAAATAGAACTCTTTCTACGGCCAAGCCAGCTCCTCAGCAATGCAGCCCTGATGTATAAGATCCGATCTTCAGGGCGGTGAAGTCACTGGTTCAAATTTCCTTTGCTCCTCACTTTTTCCTTCCCAATTAGAAACCACGGAAGCTGACAAGGATCTCAGGCAGGGCTACCAGCTCCCATGGAGAGAGGGCCCTCTAGTGGAGAGCTGCGGTCCTGTTACTCAGCAGCACTGTTGACTTAATTACGGTTGGTCTATGATTATTACAAAACTGTTTCTCTACAACCTCCATTTAATTATTTAAAGTGAGCAGTTTTCTTTCACTTCAGGGATAATTCTAAGGAACTGTAAAATGGCAAAATATAAGCTGAGTCAAGGTTAAAGCATACCAAAGGAAAGTCTTGTGTAACTGTAAAGTATGTCTTAAACACCTACTAAATCTTTGGCCCTAGGTACTAAGAGCAATCTCAAGAAGTCTAAGATATGACAAAGTGAGGATAAACACCAGTAGTAATAGAACCCTGTAGGGAATGAGGCTATTTCATCTCTATCTTTCATTTATACATTCAATGTGCATTGGTGGACAAGCCCCCATGTTACAGGCATGTGGTAGACTCCAAGCTATCATAATGGGAAAATACAGATGTGTCTGTGTATCTGCAGGGGCTCAGAGAAAGTCAGGAGAAGCAGACAGGCTACAGCCAGGACTCGATGATATTCAAAACTCCTAGTCAGGGCTTCGAAGACAAGCAGGAGTTGCACAGGCAGAGAAAACCAGGAAGCAGCTCCCCGATTGAGGAAGTGGGAAGCTGTGTACGGCAGAGCCATGAAAGGGCCAGGCCAGCTCAGTCAGCCTAAATCTGGGTTTCCTCTGGGCCACCAAGCTGAAGGAAGATTAGCCCACCAAGATGCACTCATTTCTCCAGCGGCATTGACTACCACCCGCTGATTCATTCAACTAATTTTCTTGTTGCTAGGTCTTTTGTCCTGATACTGGGCCACTGTATCGAGTCAGCTTCCCACCACTGCAACAGACACCCAGGATGCCTGACTTAGAAAATGTCTATGCTGGCACATGCCTGTGAAAGTTTTCTGGCCATGACCCAGTGGGGCAGATCAGCACATCACAATAGGAAGGGCACAGCAGAGCAAAAGAAAGAGCAGAAAGAAACAGAGCAAGGGGCTGAGGTCTCACAAAGATCCCCACTGGGCTCCACCTCCTAAAGCTTTCCCCTCTCTCAACAGTGCCACATAGAAGCCAAGCCTCCGGTGCAGCCACTGCAATTAGCAAGAGGGGGTCCAAACCCCTCAGAACCTTACCATCTGTCTGGGAAGGAAAAAAAGGAAACAACTAGAAGCTAGGTGCACCCAGAGAATGTTCCCAGGAGCCGATTCCACTGAACGAAAGAGCAGTGGTGTCAACTGAAGGATTCACAGAGGAGACAGCTCTTAGGCAGTCTATGGATGTTACTACTGAAGACAGCACTTTTTAAGTCTTAGAAAGATGAACACAGTAGAACCTGGAATTAAGGAGAGGAGGAGGACTCTGGACTGGGTAGGTCAGGAAGCCTGGCCTCTATCAGCTCTTCTTCAAGTGATTCCACATGATCAGGGTCCAGCCTGGGAGTTTAGGGGCTCTCCCGAGGCCAAGGGGGAGCTGCAGATTTAGGGGGAAATCAAAATAGTATCCTCTCAGGTCCCCAAGGAGTGATCCAGAGGCCTTTGTTAGAACTCTAGAGGAGAGGACAGAAAGTAACATGGTGAAATATCCATTTTTTAAGTATTAAAATGTGACTATATGAACAATGCATTCCAGGGATCAGACAGTCTACATTGACGGATTCTTGATTTATACTTGGGGGACCTACAGACTGGAAAGAAGATCTAGAGTGCATTTTGTTGAGGTTACAATTCTTTCCACTACTTAATCCTACAATTTATCCTCTTATTTATCTCTTCCTATTATTTAAGAGCTCCAAACTATAATTATAATGCATTTAAAGTATGCAAGGCCTGACTCTAAAAGACTGCACAAGCACATGTTTAAAAGGTGCTCTTGTCTTAGAATATTAAAAAAAAAAATCAGAGTTCCTAGGAGCTAGGTAGACAGTCGAAAATTTATGCAGCTCCCAAGTGGAGTATCTTGGGTATTTGAGCCCATATCTTTCACACTATTCAATTTCCTGTTTTCTCAACACTAATCAGGGCCCCTTGCTGACTTACCCTCCTGCTCAAATCAATGTCACTGTTACTTGTCTGAGATATTACTACTGAAGATAGAGGGGAGGATTCAAGTGTTATCTTTGTTGCCAATGTGTTGAGTGAATCTTGGAAAGCTTTTGGTGCTGATGGTAGAGTACGATCCATCTTCTATGCTGAACATAAACTGGAAGAGCAGAAGAGGGTGAGTTTAAAGCCAAGCTACAGGCAAAATTTGCAATATGGTATTCCTGCCATCTTCCTTGTTATGTCCCATCAGCTGTCATCACATTTGGTTTGGTTGTTGTTGTGGCTTATATATAGATGTCTCCTCAAAGGCCCCGTAGCTAGAGCTTTTCAGAGCTGTCTGGATCTAGGGTGTGTGATGTTGGGATTAAGGCTATGTGGTACTGAATTAGTCCCCTGATTGGAATTAGTATAGTTCTCTGTGTGGCTGAATAGATTTACTGAAGATGGAAACCCCACCCTTGGTGTGAGTAGCTAGTACTATCTGTCCCAGAATGGCTTATAGCCTGGATAAGTCAAAAGGGAAAAGCCGGCTCTGCTTGCTGCCTCCTGCCTGCTCTTCCATGGACTGTTTCTCCTCTTCAGTGTCCCTCTGCCATGCCACCCCACCTTGGAGCCATCCACTATGAACTGAGCCCCCTATAAACTGGGAGCACAAATAAACCTTTCCTCCTTTAATTTATGAATATTGGGGTATTTTATCTCAGTAACAAGAAAAGTAAATAGACAGGTACTAACAGCTCACTAAATCAAGAGGGAATCCTGAAATGCTCCAAGAAAAGAAGGACTTTTTCTCTAACATAGCTAACAAATCCTTCTGAACTGGTCTTGGTCTATACCCATGTTCAGCACTAACATGTCACCTGGCATCATGACTGTAAAATTCCCCAGGGCCACGGCAGACTCTGGCTTCTCAACAATCTCAGGACTCAGAATTACATAGGGAAGGAGGAGAAGTCTGAGAGAAGAGCAGAGTGTTTATTATTATCTGTGCCTTTGCTTCTCTATGTTTCTCGAAGCTTCTCTAAGGCTGATACCTATTCTCTGAACTGCTGCTCCTCAGGACAATTTACCAACATCAAAGACTCTACAGCTATTGTCTGTTGACTTCTGTTATTGTCTCCAGAAGTCAGTGACAAGTGAGAGCAGATTCTCAACCTGCTCACTCAGTGTTCCAGAGAGAAGGCCTTCAAACAAAGCCAGTGAGCAAAGCTCTACTGTAATACAACTTGGGCAGTTTAGTTGTTCAGCTGATGAGCAGGCAGCTAGAGGAAGATGGTGCCTGAGGTGAATTGGGGTAATCAGCCATGCTGATAGGAATTACAGTGAAAATAGGCAGTTGGATTACACTTGGACCCACAAAAGAGTACCTTGCACAAAGTCAACTGCAACTACTCGCTTCAGCCAGGGCTAAGTTCCAAGAAACTCAGAAATACAGAATAACTGCTTTTCTTTGAAAACCAGTTCCTTTATACTCTCCATGCTGAGTAACTGGCTTATAGAACCTGAGCACTAATTGGTTACTTTAAACCCAAGAAGACACCTAACAGAGGTGAACACTGGGTTCCAACCAGAACCTCTTCCTTGGACCCCATTCCAAGGGGCCCCTCCTAGTTACCAGAGATTTTTCTTTTTGCATTTCCAATAAACACTTCCCTGTTTGTTATGGTTGGTCTCTAGTCATCCTCCCAAAGCCTCTTGCAGTCATGGGGTGGCTTCTGGAGTTTGTGACTGATTCTTGATCCAATGCTGGGATTATGGGTGTGAGTGCCCTGGGGCAGATACTCTGCATTACAATATAAGGAGGGAAAGAAGGCTAGCTAGGTATCTGAGCTGCTGCCACTCCCTTTGTTCTCTTGCTCTTTGCCTCCGATAAATGTGTGCTCTCTGCCATGGGTCACTCAGCCTTGGAGCCAGCTAAGTATTGACTAAAATCTCCACCAACTGTGAGCTAAATAAACCTTTCCTTCCTTCATTTTGGGTGTCAGGTATTTTGTCCCAGCAATGAGAGAACAGTAACCAAGACACCCTTTAGTCTTTCTAGCCACAATTTCATTCTTCAGTTCAGTAAGACAGCAGACTTGGTGATAGCCATTTCGCCTCACTTACAAAAACAACTTCCTTTTTCCCTTCCCCTCTGCCTCTATTGTCCCCCACTTCCTTCTTACCAGCTTTTCCTCTGTGAGCCTGATGCCCCTTCTGGAGGACTTTTAGATGCCCTGGCTGTTGCCCTAACCCTTCTTCAGAAGGTCAGCTATACTCAGATCTCCTCCAAGCTTTCTTTCCCACTTTAACACTTCTTTGTACTTAAATTCTGCATGTAGCAATTACTCTCTACCTCAAGCAGTTAATTTTTACTTGAATAGGCAGCTGGAGGTAGTCAAAGCAGAGCCTAAATGATCGTTTACTATTGTAAAGCTCCCTCCATCCATACGCTTACCATTAATCACACTAGAAAATAATAGAATGGCAAAGAAGGATTGCTGTTATTAATAAAACATGTCAGCCGAGGACAGAACCAACCAAACACAGCCACTGGGAACTGCTGTATTGCCTTATTATCTCTGAATGATTGTCCAGCTGATAGAATGGAGCTCTGGGATCACAAACAAAAGGTTATATGCAGAGGGACACCCAAGACAGCAAGAGGACTGACAGCAGGGTTTAGGCTTTCAGCATGGTGACATCTCCAGGTTTTATAGTACAATAAAGCTGATGTGTTAACCAGAATGCCAACTTATTACTATGCAATGAAATGCAAGATATTTTTACTCAGTTATGAAAATCTATTAGGAACTTGTTTTGTGAACCTGGCACTATAGGAAGTAATGTAGAAAGTAGTTAATTTGGTCCAGCTTGACTGAGCCCCTTCACTAGCACAGATGAGAAGTGACAAGCAGAGTGGGCCAGATCTGTGCCTTCAGGCATGCTGCCCTGTGCCTGGGCATGAGGAGAGAGGCTAGTGATGACTGTCCCTGCCCTCCTGCAGTTTATTCCTATTGAGGGAAAAAAGCAAAAAGGTAACATACAAAATTCAGGACAAAGCAGAGGTGAATGGTAAGAAATACAACCACAGTGAGGAGAAAAGTGAGGTGTTATGGTTTGTATCAGGAGGTCCCCCAAAAGCCTGTGCTATAAGTGGGGCTTTGGAGAAGATAGACCACAGATCACTGACTTTCTGTGGAGGAGGGGCTGGCCAGAAGAGGTGAGGTCTGAGGCATGGTCTGCCCTGCCCCACCCTCCATGCTCCTGCTTTGCTCTCTGCTTCCTGGCTGCCCTGAGCATCTTTCCTCCCCAGACCTTGTCACCAGGCCTTGCTGCCTTGGAACCAGCCTACTGTGAACTAAAAATGTGAGCCAAAATACACCTCCTGGAAGTTGTGTGTTGGCTATTGTATCTCAGTGATGAAAAGCTGAGGACAGTAAGAGGGTAATGTGTGGGTAGCAGGCACTCAGGAGCTGTCCCTGTATAGGGGGAAAGAGATCTAAAAGGAGAATGGTGGGAGCTGTTGGGGCATGCAGGAGACCCAGTAGGGACAGGAAGACTTGTGCAAAGGCCCTGGAGAATGGGCTCGGTGCCCTGAAAGGGCTGGGCTTTGCTTCTTAAGTGCACAGGGATGGACGTGACTTGTCACAAGGAGGTTGTCTTTCCTAGAAGAACCTCAGATGGCCAAGCACAACCAACCCCTTCCTCTCAGACTCCACTGACATTACAGTAAACATCAAAGTAAGCAAAGAAAATGGTGTTTGGTGGGGAGTGGTAGGGCACATCTGTAATCCCAACCCTCGGGAGGCAGAGACAAGAGGATTGCTTCAAGTTTGTGGCTAGCCTGAGCTACAGAGGGAGCTCAAGGCCAGCCTGAACTGCATAGTGAGACTGTCTCAAAAAGACAAAATAAAAAATAAACAAAGAAAAAAAATGGTGCTTGGAGACAGTGGAAGCCAGAAGCACTGAGAAATACCTGGGCAGCGGGAGGTGGAGGTTGGAGGCAAAGAGGAGATCTGGCTGCTAGAAGGTGATGGTCATCAGCCACAGGCTGCACTGGGAAGAGGAGCGACACCTGGAAGGATCCTGCAGAACTCCTAGCATGGAGCTGGACAAACCCATACTTTGAGGCAGTAACAGGGACTCCCTGAAGGGGACCCCAATCTCCTGCCAGTTGCCAGCACACTGTGAAAGAAACAGCAAGAGGAAACGGCAGTGCAGCAGGGATCCGGGATGACCTCGTTGATCTTCGAGGCGATCGAAAGGCCAGGAGGCAGCCAGAACCTCGGGATTTATTGATCACGTTTGCATTGAGGTGACTAAATCCCCATTTGGTGAGGGGATTATTGAATGCCTTTGAGGGCAGTATATTTTACAAAGAGCTTTATATTGATAAGGATGGTGGGGAGGGATGCCCAGTTATGAGAGTATTTGCGGTTTCTCCCAGGTGAAACCTGTATCTATTACTACTGGGATCGCAAGGAACCAGGGTGTCTTCAGCCAATATTATCTTGCCCTGGATTGTCACAGCATCGCAGGACATTCCAGGCCTCAACTGTGGCCTGTGTGTTTCCACTATCACAGCCTACTTCCTTGGCAACATACTAAGCCTGCGACAAGCCCTGATCTTAAGTTAATTATGAAATGATTTTTCCTCTAAATTATAGGGAATGGCCCTCCACACTGAAGAGACACACAGACAAACTCTCAAAACAGGGCACCTGACCACCCTCAGGCCACGCAGGGTGGGCTGCCAGCCAGGCAGGGTTTGGCTTCCAAAGGCCTTCAGGTGGGTGCGGGCTGGGTAGCCTGTACCTACACATGTGCTCCACATGGACAAGCATAGGCTGAAGTGCAGTAGCCACAACCTGTGGAGGAAGGATGAAAGACATTTTCCCAAAAGGTGACAAGAAAAATTGCAAGGATCCGTGGGTCTCAGTGTGAGCCATTCTACCCAGGGAAAAATGGCAGCAAGAATGAGGAAAAGATAGATAAGGGGTTAGGTGGGTTAGGTGGGTTAGGTGGTGGCTCGTCTGCCTGGTTGGTGAGACAACTCCTGAGCAACAATATGGACATTTATTTATACCTTTGCAAAGTAAGTAACACATGACACAGTTTGCCGAGTGACTAATAGCTGACGCTAACCAGTCAGGATGCTTAGCTTAGGACTGAGCTAGCTTGTGTGCTTGAGGCACTGAGATCTCATCCTGCCTACACACATTTGACCAATTTTCTGGCTTCCATGTCTCCCAACAAAAAATGGTAATTTTAAAATTAAAAACTACAGTTTCAGACACAAGCCCAGTTTAAACGCTTTCCCTTTCTTTTCCAAGCTCCGGAGCTTGGGCAATTCTCTTTCACCTGTGAATGGGCTTGGCCATCTTTACTTTTATTTTTATTTTTTTGTTTGTTTGTTTGTTTTGTGGTACTGGGGATTGAACTCAGTACCTTGCACTTGCCAGGCAAGTGCTTATTCCACTAAGCCATCTCCCCAGCCCCCATCTTTTTTAAAAAATAATCTTTTTACCTATAAAAATTGAAAGCCTTCAGTTTAAAATCAGGAAAAAGACAAGGATGCCCAATGTCACCACTCCTCTTCAATGTAGTCCTATAAATATTAGACAGAGCAAATAGACAAGAGAAAGAAATAAAAGGAGTAATGATTGGAAAGGAAGAAGTGAAATTATCATTATTTGCAGATGATATAATACTGTATGTAGAAGATCCAAAAACTCCACCAAGAGACTTGTAGATTAAATATCCAAATTCAGTAACAGCAAGATACAACACTCAAAAATCAATGGCATTTCTGTACACAAACAATGAACACACCAAGAGAGAAATTATGGAAAACATGCCTTTCACAATAATAACCAAAAAAATAAAATACTTAGGAATCAGTCTCACAAAGGAAATAAAAGGTTTATACAATGAAAAGTATAGTACTCTCAGAAAAGAGATCAAATAATATTTCAGAAAATGGAAAGATATTTCTTGCTCCTGGATAGAAAGAACCAACATTGTGAAAATGGCCATACTTCCAAAATAGTTATATAGACTTGAAAGCAATCCCAGTTAAAATACCATTATTATACCCCACAAACCTAGAAAAAAAAATTTATTTGGAACCAGGAGAGACCTATAATAGCAAAAGCAATCCTGGGTAACAAAGAAAAGGCAGGAGGGAGGCATCACAATCCCGGACTTCCAATTATACTATAAAGCTACTGTGATAATATCAGCATGGTATTGGCAAAAAACAGACTTGAAGATAAATGTAACAGATTAGAAGATGTAGACACAACTAGAAGTACACTCACTCACCTTATCTTTGACAAAGGGGCCAAATATGTTCATTGGAAGAAAGATAGCTTCTTTAATAAATGATGCTGGGGAAACTGGCTTTCCACATGCCAAAGGCTTAAATTAGACCCATGCCTATCACCTTGCACAAAACTACAGTTAAAATGGAGCAAAGTTTTAAATATTAAGACTGAAACACTAAATCTACTGGAAGAGAAAGTAAGTAGAAACCTTAAGGACATTGGGGTAGGTAAAGAGTTCCTAAGCAAAAATGAAACTGCATGGGAAATACTTCAAAGAATCAACAATTGGGATCTCATCTTTTTAAAAAGCTTCTGCACATCAAAAGAAAGCACCAACAGAGTAAAAAGAAAGCCCACGAAGTGGGAAACAATTATAGCAGACTCTCTGTCAAGCAAAGGACTCTTATGCAGAACATATAAAATTTTTTTTAAAAATCAGGCCACCAAAATTCAAAGACCCAATCCAAACCTGGGCATCTGAGATGAATATACACTTCACAAACGAAGAGACACAAATGGCAAATAAACGTATGAAAAAATGTTCAACATCATTGGTCATTCAAGAGATGCAAATTAAAATGATGCAAAGGTATCATCTTATACCAGAAAGTATGGCTATCATCACGAAGTCAACCAATAAAAAATGCTGGAGAAGCTGTGGGAAAAAAATGAACGCTTCTCCGCTGTTGGTGGGAGTGGAGGCTGATACAACCTTTATGGAAATCTCTATGGAGATTCCTCCAAAACCTAGGATTGCAGGTCCTGTTCAAGCCAGCTATTCCCTTTTTAGGCATTAAAAAAAAACCTGAAGTCAACATACTACAATGATATATATGCACTTCTGGTTATAACAGTTCAACTTGTCATAGCTAAATCTTGGAAATAATCCAAATGCCCATTAACTGAAGAACAGATTAAAAAGATATGGTATTTTACACAATGAAGTATTATTCAGCTCTACAAAAGATAATTCTGAGGCTTTTGTAGATAAATGGATGCATCTAGAGACTCTATTGGTAAGTGAAATAAATCAGATCCACATTGCAAACACCATATTATCCTGCTAGTGTGAGAACCTAAAAGAGTAATCTAAAAGGTACAACAGCTATTGTGAAAGGGAAAGAAATTATTCAGTGGGAAGGAAAAACTAGGATGAGGAAAAGGACAAGTGTAAGAAGGGAAAAAGATAAATTTGGATATATATGTAGAATACTTTGGATAATAGTATTGTCAATTTCTGCTGGTCTTTTGAAAGGAGCAATTAATGTTTTTTTAACTCTGATTTTTTTTCCTCTTTTGAATTTCTTACAATTTCTTTGTTATTTTGTAATGAATCTTATATGTTTATATCTAGTAGTATGAACAACTAATCTGAAGATCGCGTCATTTAATACAGCAACCAATGTTGAATTCCTATGACTTCGTTTAGTGAAATCTTATGTCATTTCTGATGCTTTTTTTCTTTCTATCTCTATTTTATTTTTTTCTATTTTATATTCTTTTTTTTCTATTTTATATTCTTTAAAAATTTAAAACAGTGTTTAAAAAACTGCCAGCCTCCTGGGCAGCCTCTCCTAGGCTTACCTGCCATCACTTTTCTCTTGCTCCATGGTTTCCCTGTAAGGTGGGTAAGGTGAGGATGGGCTGACTGGGGGAGCCACTACTAATCTCTAGTTTTCAACATTATACAGATTTCTAGCTAGGTCTCATATTCAAGAAAGCACAGTAGCCTCTGTAGCCCCAAAGAGTGAATAAAGGCATTCATTCCAGCTCCCTTCGAATCCATTTGAAGTCCTTGGTCTTCCTTCTTCCACAAAGCCTTTCTTAGAAAAAGCAGGCATTTCATAAGGAAACTGTCAAAGCCATGAGTCTCTGCTGTCAGGACATCAGCACTCTTGATGTATAAGAAGGCATCTCAGGTGTGACATCTCATCCAGAACTGAGGTGTCCCTCAGTGATCCTGTCCCTCAACCCCCTGACAGGGACATCCTAATAGGGTCCAACACCACAGTGGAGGTGTGCAGATTAATAACACCCAGAGAAGATGTTCAAGATTCACAAAGAATTTTGTTCTCTTTCTTTATGAGGCCAGAACCTTGAGATATGTCTTCAAAAGTAGCTCAGTTCTGGCAAACATACCTCTGTCTTGGAGCAGTCCCTTTGTTTCTCATCTGCCGAAAGGAGGGTCTTTTCACTGGAGACCGAGGTAGTCATATAAATTCCTGCTGGGCACTGTTTATTTGATTCAACAAATGGAATGCAGAATTTCTTCTTTTATCATCTACTCTGTAACTCTCCAAAGACATCTTGCGATCCAGGCTGACCACCAGGCGCTGCTGCAGATAAGGCTGGGTTGCCACGCTAGGGCTCCTGACACACTGGACATCAGCACCATGCTGCAGGCCCTGAGGCTGCTCAAAGTCCCTGAGACACAATACCCAACACTGAACACAGGTTAAAGGAGAGGTTTATTGAAGCTCACAGTGGGTAACGGTTTCATTTTGGAGTGGGCTAGATCCAAGGCAGGAAGGTGCGGCAGATGGTTATTACAGAGGAGAAACAGACCATAGTAGGGCAAGCAGGAAGCAGAGCCATCAAGGGAGGAAGAGGGATCTATCTCTACACCTTCTGAGCCACACCCACAGTGACCCACCAGGCTTTACCTCCCAGCATCACATCCAGCTGTAAACGCTTCAGTGGGCTAATCCAATAACATAAACCCATAGTCCAAGCATCTCCCCAAAGCTGGGGAAATAGAAGCCAGAACACACCTCTTGGACATGACTGATACTGTCATGAAGATAGCTGCCACTTCAAACACTAGCTCTTTTTTCAGTTTTCTATCAATTTTTCTATCGTTTTTTTTTTTTTTTCTTTTTTGAGACAGTGTCTCATTATGTAGTTCATGCTGGCTTTGAACTCAGTTGTAACCCAGGCTGGCTTCAGATTCACAGTAATCCTCCTGCTTCAGTGCCCCCAAGTGCTGGGATTACGGGGATGTGCCACTACACCCAGCTGACCCTTTGTTATAATTTCAGTATCAGCATTGGTATCTTGTACCACAAGTGCTTTTCTTTCTTCACCTAAAGAGTCACCTTTTTCCCTTCCCTTCTCACTGCTTTGGGATTTTTTTAAGTAAAGAAATATTTCTGGCATCTTTCTGTAATAGTAGCTCCTGGGAGAGTCTCTGAGCAAATCTGGGCACCTGGAAGAAACTGGTGTGGAGCTCAGAAGAGAAGACTATTCTGGGTCCACAGGTGAGGGTTTCTTCACTAAATCTGTCACAACTTCAGGGAGTATAGAACCGAGTCTTCCAAAAGGTCTATTTCCTTGATTTCAGACAATCATACTCTAGCAAATGCAATATTTTTATAAAACTGAGAGAGCATAGAGAAAGTCTAGCCAGATTAAGGGGAAGAGTCTGGGCAAAGTGAGATAAGCCTCAGAACATTGAAGCATAAGGGACAAAGAACTAATAAAGTCTCCTGACAACAAGAACCTAGCAGCAGCAACACTGCATACCTTCCCTTTCCATGCCCATGGAGCTCAAAAAACACCAGATTGTGCCCAACAATGACAAACTGCCCCTTTTGCACACCCACCAAATTCTCCTGCCGATAGTTGATATAAGACCCCAGAAGTAGGCACCTCAGCCGTGTCCTTTCATAGACACCCGTCAGCTAGTGAGGGCTTTTCTTGTTTTTTCTAATAAGCCAAACCCAGTGTCTCCCCGATGGCTGTGCTGTCAGCTTCATTGTTCATTGTCCTCAGGACAAGAGCCCAAAGAGAGGGAACCAGTTACAAAACAGGTCCTGGTGTCTTGGAATTAAGTTACCTAAACACATCATAATATGATAGAGCAGATCAATATCAGAGTCCCCAGGAAGCAGGGCTTCCCCTTGAGCATTTCAGGCACCAGACAACCTCGGACCCCGACACCAACAGTCCTGCCACCCTTGATATCTCTCCCTGAGCTCTGGCGCTCCATGTCGCCAGAGACCACCTAACAATGCACATCTCCCTGGAGTGCCCAGTGTCCATGTAAAACAGTGAATTCTGTATGAGCCTGAGTTTTCTGTTTCCTAAAATTGAAGCATAAATGCGAGGACAAAAAGAGGCACTTAGGGAAGTGTTTATTATAAATAATAATAAGAAAGGCTCTTGGTGCCTCCCAGCCTGCTTTGTCTTGGCCTTTTTTTATTATTAATTTTATTGAAAAACAAATAGCAATGAGACAGTTTCAAAATAGGTTAGTAGGACAGTTACAATAATTAATACATTGCATATTGTTGCCTGTGTAGTAGTTATTCATAGTACAAGATGTAGACATGACATCCTGTCCAAACACTATTAGCACAAATTTTTCTTCTCATTGAACTAAGAGAAAGTAGCTGTATATCTAGCCTAACTATTTTGTATATACAGATATTTCACTACAAAATGGTCCTTCATTTATATCCCCCTTTTTGTTTAGTTTTGTCAGGGATGGGTATTCCATTGCCATTTAAATATTGTAGGTACGTGAATTCAGCAAAATAATCTGATCTAGTCCAGTAGTCCATAATAGTAGTGGGTTATCTGTAGAACTGACAGTGTCAGAAGTTGTTGACTTGATTACAGGGTGGTGCATGTTGAAGAAAATGAGTGTAAAAGAGTTCAAAAAAACCAAGATACCTTGTATTGCTAGTGTTTTCTTGAAGTCTAGCTGAAGGCCTGGAGGAGCCCCAGGGAAAATTCCTGCTGCTATTAAAGTGGAAAAATATGAGCACCTTAGTGGACTGGAGAAGGGAATCCTGGAATGCGTGGTTCTCCACTGCAGGAGCAGAAGTAGAGGCATAGTTTTAAGTTGGGTTTGTTTTCTCCTTTAGAACAAGGTGGCTTCCTGAGGCCCGCACTTAAACAGTTCTCCCACCTCTTCTCTGCTGGCTGAATGAACAGAACACGCAGGTGCAGACACCAGGAGGGCTGGGCCCAGTCCCACTGCCCTGGAGCTCTCCGTGTTCCATTTGTTCATCTGTTCCTCTCCCCTAACTCTGGCAACTGCTTACTGTCTGCATTTTTGCCTTTGCTAGAACACCATACAGTTAGAATCCTAGCTCGTGTAGGTTTTTCTTACTGGCCTTTTCTGCTTAAGTAATTTACATTTTTCTCTCTGCCTTTTCATGTCCTGCTAGCTCATTTTGTCACTGGACAGAGACACAGAGGCCCCCAAGTCATGGACCCAGGAGGCAGGTTTGCTGACAGCCATCACAGAAAGAGCATTTGCAGGACACATCAGAAAGAGGAATAAAGACATTCGTTAGGGAAACTTTCTAAAGAGCACACCTCAGAAATAAAACAAAGAGGGCCTGAGTTCAATCCCCGGTTTCAGGGAAAAAGAAATAAAACTAAGACCCTCAAGAGGGAAACAGGCACCTCGTGGCCTGGAGCTGGGTGGACCTAGGGGGACCTGGAGTAGCCCTCAGATGCACTAGCTGAGTGGTGCGGTCCAGCATCTACGGGGCTCCACCCACTTGCATACTACATTGAAATGAGAACCAAGCACGCGTGTTGGAAGCTGAGACCCACTGTCCTCTTGGTGCTGCGTTTCTGAGCACAGCACTGATAGAAGGGAGCACAGTTTACAAGCAAAGGCAGAAAGCCAGAGCCTGGTTTACGGGTCCACTGTCTTTAAGGCCCTTAGGAATCATTCCTGGAAAGGGGGAAAACTTTTGGGTCCCAAAGCTGCAGTTTTGCTTAAAAAGTAGTTTTAATATTACAATTTTTCTCATCTTAGAAAGCTGTATTTCTTCAATCTCGCCTCAATTTCCTCTTTATGTCCAAAAATACTCCAAAATACTCTGGGCTGATGTAGCATCATTTATCTATGCAACTACTGAAAAGTATCTTGCCTCCAGTCTTTAATCAGTTATGAATAGCTGCTATAAACATCTATGTGCAGTGTTTTGTGCAGGTAGTTTGGAAGTTGTTTGAATGAATATACCAAAGAGTGCAAGTGCTGAGTCGCATGATAAGAGCAGTTTGGCTTTGTGAGGAACTGCTGAGCTGTCCTCCCTGCAATCCTGTCATTTTGCATTTCTCTTTGCAAATGAGAATCTTGTGGCTTCACATCCCTGTCAACATTTGCTGTAGTCTGTGTTCTGGCCTTTGGCCTTTCTGATAAGTGAGCAGGGGTATCTTATTGTTGTTTTAATTTGTAATTGCCCAATGAAACATGGTGCTTATTTAAAAAAAAAAAAAAAACTCTTCCGTAACGTACTACACCCCACAAACTACATTAACAGCCATTACCTCAATATGACTTTAAGTGTTTGTGGTTTCACTGCTCCCTAAAGCAGTGTTGCTTTGCCTTTCAACGTTCATTAATTTATTGCCCAAGTACTGATGAAGTGCTTGGGATGTGCCCACTCGGGGACCTCCAGGAGTAAGATGACCATGGCATTGTTCTTGGGGAACTTACATCCACACAAAAGTGCCGCGTTCCTTGTGTGTGACTGGAATCATGCAGCCCTGTGTAAGCCTCTGCGATCACCTTGCTTTTGCTTAGCTGTTCTCCCTAGAACACTTCTTCCTGGAAAGAAGCCTGACTGGTTCCTCCAGGTCTTTGCTCAAACATCACCTTCTCGGCAAACATCTCTATGGCTACTTCCATGGGAATTATACCTGCCTGCCTGGCACTCTGTCACCTTTCTCCATCTTCCTCTTCTCTTCATCCTCCTCCTCCTTTTTGGTGTGTGGGGTGGGAATACTGGGGACTGAACCCCAAGGCTTTGTCTTTACACTATGCTACATCCACAACCTCCCCCTTTTTAAAAAATCTTTTTTGAGATAGAATCTTGCTAAGTTGACTGGGCTGGGCTCGAATTTGTGATCTTCCTGCCTCAGCCTCCAAGTGTGCTGGGATTACAGACGTTGGCCACTAGGCCAGGTTCCTCCAGTCTGTGCTAACATTGCATATATTATTGTTCATATTGGGTATCAGTTTTGGGGCAGACCATTATGTCACATGTTACTAAGAGACAATCTTGGGCTTACTGTTAGATTGTACCTCACAAGTTTTTTGGAGATTCTGAGAGATGTTCCTGTCTTCTGTGGAAGTCCCTGGCATGCAATAGGCAATCATTTCGCAAACCTAGCTCAGTAATAAGATATGACAGAGCTTTGTCTACGTGCACATCTCTCCTTTTTATGGTGTCTAAATGTCGATGGGTAATCACAAGAAAATATGAAATTGTGGTCACTCTCCCAACAATGATATTTTGTTTGTTTCCATGCTCTCTGTGCCTACAATGGCTTTTTTTATGCTAGATTATTTTGTAATCTTTTTAAAGTCATCTTAAACAATAGATTAAATCCTGTAATACAGAATCAACAATAAGCATAACTGAACTGAAGCAGCAACAACCTTTGTCATGTCTACACATTCAGAGGCAGTGAGGTCTCCCAGACAATGGGCAGCAAGCAGCAACTGTGAGATGCCAGCAATCTGCGGAGGCATCTCAATTTCAGAGTGACTCATGCGAAACTGTGCTTCCCACAATCTGCAAAATAGTGCCCTATTCACTTGGTCCACAGTCTGTCTCCCTGCATGAGTCTGCAAGCCCAAGGAAGACATGGACTTTTCTCTGTCTACTGCTATTTCACTGACACCTATAACAGAATCTGGACCACAATACCCCACTCAAATATTTATTTATTTATTTATTTATTTATTTATTTATTTATGGGGTGTGTGTGTGTGTGTGTGTGTGTGTTCAGGGTCTCACTATGCAGTTCAGACTCAGTGATCCTCCTGTTTTCAGCCTCCTTAGAGCTGGGATTACAGGTGTACGCCTATAATATTTATTAAAGAGGACAGATTTGACTGTAGATCTGCATAAGCAGAGAAAAAACCTACTGCTTCCACACTCTAACACCCTTCCTTTGAACTTAGGATACAGTTGCATACTTATACTCTTCGAGCTGTGTTTCCTGCCTTTTTGCTGGCCGGAAGCCCATTCGTTCCCCAGAAAAAGGGGAGTAGCTGATCGACACCTGTCATCCAAAAGATGACTGATGATTTTCTTATGTATTTATTTATTAATTTCTGTGTATTTAGTACAAGGTTTACAGGGTCTCACTACACAGATCAGAGTCCTAGTGATCCTCCTGTTTGCAATCTCCCAGCACTGGAATTACAGGCTGCGCCACCACACCCAGTATTAATCGCCATCTCAGCATACCCTGGGGGCAGAGCCAGCTCTGCACACCAGGGATTGAACCCTGTCCCTGCACCTCCCTATGCAGGTGCTTTAATCCGCTGAGCTATTTGACTGGCCCAGACTGATGATCTTCTAGGCTGCCTGCAGTTACTCTCAAATGCTTGTAGAGTGAAATGTGAATGTCCCAGAAGATTCAGCTTCAACACTACAAATTTGAATCACTTTATAAATCAAAGCATGTGGAAAGGAAGAAATTCTCAGTTCTTACATGAGGGGAAATTCTTTCACTTTCACTGCTGTGCTTTGCTTTCACTCTAATGGGTGCCATGGGGCAGCAAAGATGTTCACTGCAGAAAGTTCAATTGTTTCAGAAGCTAAGCAGATTCTCTGAAATCCAGAAAGAGTTACAGGAGGGCAGAGATCTTGTCCTTAACCTCCTAGGCCCACCCAACTCGCCTGTTACCTGTATATTTTATCTGAATAAAGCCCTGCAGAAAAAGTCTATGTGATATGCTATTTTACGTTCATGTACTTTTCATGTAAGTTATCAACAGGATATTGCATTCTGGATCTTAATGGCCATCTTCAAGCCTAATCTCAGTCATGACTTTAGTGTTTGTACAGTAGCTTTCTTACACTCAAAACTCATAAAAAACTAATGAAAAGTATTTCACTCCAGAGACCCTGCAAGTGTGGTTGGAGCATATCAGAAATCAAAGCCTGGGGACTCAGCTCACCACTCTTCAGCTTCCACAATTCAGAAGACCCCTGTGAAGGGCTGTAGCTGGACCCTGGGCTAGGAACTAGGGCTGCACGCTGCATGAGTCATGACCAGTGCCTGTAGGGAACTTAAATGAAAAAAATCTATTATTGGAATGAATTTAAATTTCAGATAATAGTTATTATCTCCTTCTCTTGGTGCTGGATCAAAGGAACACATTAGACCTATTACCAGAATAATAGAAGCACTTATAGAAGGCTGACTAAATTAGGACATCGCTGCATGAACTTCCCTCACCCCAGTGGCTCAACAGGGGTTTTTCTTCCTAGTAAGAGCTTCTCCAAGTCAGTGTAATGGTTGCTCGATTGTGTCAACTTGAAAAGTGAAAAGTTTAACTAAATTGGCTCAGCAATTCCACATTGTAGGGTGTGGAGGCCCCACCCTAGAGTGACTCATCACTTAAAGGATATAAAAGGAAATTGAGGAAGGATGGAGCCTTCCATTTTCCTCAAAGGACCTCCTGTCTCCACGGTCAGCTTGGATGTCATCTCCTGGCTTCTAGCAAAGGCTCCAGCCTCCACCTTGGATCCTTCAGCCTTCTGATGTAGACTCATCAACCTTCCCTCGCAGACCCATCGACCTCCTGATGTGAACTTACACAGAACACTGCTCCAGAACTTGGACTGAACCCTTCAGTCTCCAGTGTGTAGAAACCCTCTGCATGCCAATCTTATAATTTCTTATATATTTGTACAGCTTGTGTTATATCTGTTCCTCTAGTAAAACCCTGACTGATACAGTTGTTCTTAAAAGAACAAAGGAAATTTCAGTTGTCAGTTGAGGCTACATGTCCCAGTGCCTCACTGTCCCCAAAGACAGAAGAATCACTTAAACATATAAATCAGACACAAAAAGAAAACTCAGTTCCAGAGGAAATTGCACAGGTAGAGTGAACACAAAAAGGGACTTGTTAAGAAGAGATGTTCTCCTTTACCCATTCATGTAGCTTTGTAAGAATCCGCTTCCTCGAGGGAATCCAAGTGAAGTTTCCCACAAAGTGAAAGAGATTCTCCTAGCCTCTTGCTAGCAAACCAGTGACAAGAGAAAAAGATGAGGGATCTCGGGCATACTAGGCTAAACTTCCTAAAAGGCAGTGCACATTCTGCGAATCTGCCACAAAGGCTGCTAGGGCTATTGATTTTTTAAAAGGGTAAGGTAAATCTAATCTAAAGTCATTTGTTGCAATAGAACTGCACCTTAACTGCCTCACCTCTGTCATCGGATGGTAAATTTGTATGCACATTGCTGCGTGGAGAGAAGTCAGGCCCCATTAGGAGACCACGCTGATGAGCAGCTGCCTGCGGCCGGCCGGCTGAGAGGGAGCCGCTCCGCTGGGAACATGTCTAGCTGCAATTTCTCCTTCTCTTTTTCTTTCTTTCTTTCTTTCTTTCTTTCTTTCTTTCTTTCTTTCTTTCTTTCTTTCTCTCTTTCTTTCTTCTTTCTTTCTTTCTTCTTTCTTTCTCTATCTTTCTCTCTTTCTCTTTCTTTCATCTGTTCTTTCTTTCTTTCTAGCTTGTTTGCCTGCCTGCCTGCCCGCCTGCCTGCCTGCCTGCCCGCCTGCCTTCTAGCTTTCTCTGCCAAGAACACACTTTTCCAAAATGATCCAGGCTTTTCTTACCACTCAGAACACAAATCAGATGGTTTCATTGAAGTGTCATCGTTTAAAAACAAATTTTAATGCAAAACACTTCATTCCACAGAGGAGTACATAGAACCTCTATGGACACCATAAAGCAAGCATCTGGGCAACCATGATCCCCGGAAGTTTCTTTATCCCTCTCCCTAATGTGTGCTTGGTTCAAACCCAGTTGTGGCGAATCTATGGCACCGTGTTGTTTCTCTTTTAAAAAAAAAAACATGTTACTGTATGAGTCGTTTTTGCTAAACTAAAAGCTCAGTATTCAGGTTTAATTGTAGTGTTGGTACTTTGTGATAAATAAATGGGTTGGGGTTGTTGGGGCACCCCTGTCTGAAAGGTTGACCATCCCTGTCCTAACGCTAACCCTGAGGAGGTAACCTAGGCCAGGACATTCTGCCCTGCCTCTCTGCCCTTTTTTAGGGTTTTAATGACTGTCTTAAGACATGCCTCCCCGCTCCAAAGGTGTGAGCATATCCTTCCATGATTTATACTTTTGCTTCCATGTTTGCTTTAATCCATCTGAAATCAATTTTTGCATATGGCCCAAAGTAGAATTCCATTTTATTTTTCCATCTGAATAAATGATTACTTTAGCAGCATTTATTAAAATGTCAGTTCTGGGGCCAAAGAGATGGCTCAGTGGAATAAGCGCTTTCCTGGCAAGTGCAAGGGCCTGAGTTCCATCCCCAGTTCTGCCAAAAAATAAATAATTTAAAAATGTCAGTTCTTTCCCCACTAATCTGCAATGTTGTCAGTGTGTCTCAGTGGCAGTATTGTTGTATTTGGACATCATTCTGCTCCATTGTGCTACTTTTTAAATCTCTGTGTCCATACTATACAATCTTAATTATATTTTCATGTCATATCTTGGTATCTGTCAGGGCTGGCCCTCCTAGAACTCTCTCCTCCTAGGCTGTACTTTGCCTTTTCTACTTCCATATACAGTTAGAATCTGCTTATCAACCTATGCATGTGCACATACACACGAACACACTGACACCTTCCTGAGATTGCTTTGAATATGTGAATCAATTTGAAGAGAATAATTTCTAACTCATGAACCTAATATTTTTCTCCATTTACTTGGGAATTCTTTCATCTTTTCCAAAAACAGAAAAGATTTAGAATTTTTAGAATGCCTGTACTATGCTTTTTAAAAAGTTTACATTATTCTTTGTTGTATAGAAAATTTTACAGATAAAATTAAATATTTTAAAATTCAAGGAAAGACTATAATAGAATTCAGAAATCTTGAAAAACTTATGAAATGTTTCTTACTTCGTTATAAACAACTTTATATATTTGTCACTGTTACCCCACAACAATATTTTAAGTTTATTTCTGTTTATTTAACGTATATGTGTTTAGGTTTTTTTAATTTTTTTTTTATTTATTTGATACAAGGGCTCGCTACGCAGTTCAGATTTGTAGTGATTCTCCTGTCTCAGCCTCCCTGGTGCTGGGATTACAGGTGTGTGCAATCGCGCCTGGTTTCAGGGCCAGTACAGCATGCCCAGGGTTTCCAGGCCAGCACAGTATGCGGTACCCGGGATTGAACCTGGGTTCTTGCGCCTGCCAGGCAGGCTCTTAGACCACCAAGCTATCTCCCAGCCACTACATGTTTTGATATACATGTGCATAATGAAATGATTACTACCGTCAAACAAATAGTAGTTAAACTTTGATAGTTAAACTTTGTCCTTGTGTAGTAAGAATAACTAAAATCTATTTTCTTGGCAAAATTTTCAGTATATAATGCAGTGCAATTGATTACAGCCTTCCTCACTCTCTGGCTTAACTCTCTATTACTGATTCAGCACAGCTGCAAATTTGTATGCTTTGACTCACTTCTTCCCAATTTCTCCTCTTCAATTCCTCCAGAAACTTCTATTCAACTCTCCATTTATTGTTTAACATTTTCAAATGCTCTCACAGTGCTTTCTTATGCTATTTAAAATAACATCCTTTTAAAAATTAATGAACTTTGTTTTTAGGATGAAAACAAAAAAATCTCTTTAATTTTATTTTCTAGATATTTATTTCCAGTATATAAAAAGACAGTAAGTTTTTGTATACAGATACTATATATACATAATCCTGAGAAACTTTCTATTAAATCTAATAACTTTTCTAAAGGTTATTTTGGATTTTTCATATATACAATCATGGCATTTGCAAATAATAAGCTGTTTTGTTTCTCCTTTTATAATTCTCAACATAAAAGTGATTAATGTCTAAAAAGTTAGAAGCATTTTTAATACCATGATTTGATTATTACACACCATTTACATGTATCAAATTAGTATAATACCCTATAAATATGTACAAACACTAGGTCTTAATAAAAAGAATGGATTATCTAATCAGTAAAAATACATTTTTAAAATACTTACATTTTTATATATTTTTCTTGGCTTATGGTCTAAGATCTCTAGTTCAATGATGAATCAAGATTTGATAGCCTTAACATCATTATTTAGTACAAAAGGAATGGTTTCACTTTTTCACCAATAAGCAGGATTGTTTTCGTTTCTTTTTGGTGGAACCAGGGATTGAACTCAGGCCCTTGCATTTGCCAGGCAAGCACTTATTCTACTGAGCCATCTCCCCATCCCAGGATTGTTGGGGTTTTTTTTTATAAATATATAATATATCATGGTAAAGAAATTTGTTTAGTTTCAGAAGGATTTTTTAAAATCCTAAGTGATGCTTAATTTCATTAAGTATTTTTATCTCTATTAAAATAATTATGTAATTCTTCTGCATTGATCTGGTAATTTACCAAGTTACAATGGTTAATGTTCAAAATTAAGGTTAATTCATGCTTAAACCAGCCTTACATTCCTGTGACAAATCTAGTTACGATGTGTTTGTTGCCTCTGTAGTACACCACTGGATTTGGGCTTCCCATGTACTGTGCTGATCCGACCCGCAGGTTAGTCAACGAGGACCCTGGAAGGGGAGTGGGGATGAAATAGGGACAGGAGACACGAGAAATGGAGGCAAGACAAAGGTTCTGATCAAGCCCCGTTTATTTAAGGAAGTCTCCGTGTATTTATAGGAAGCGGGGAAGAAAAGGGAGGAGTGATTACACGTCATCAGGTCACTAGCCACTGGGGGGTGGTCTCTAGAATGGAGATCAGGCATGTGACTTCTGGGAAATGGCTCCGAGGGGAAACAGAAACTTAGCTCTGGGAAGGTCACAAGACAACAGATCAAATGCAGCAGTCTGTAGTATGAGGCCAAGCATTGGTCGCCCACACTGTGCAACATTTATGCCCCATTACGATGCTAGTGCCAGTAGTCTTCCTGCTTCATCCTCTCCTGGAGAGTTTTGGGCACCGGGAAGCCTCATGAATTGAGTTCCTAGAGTTTATAAGTCTTGGTTTATTATCCTGAGAGGAAGACTTCAAGCATCAGCTACTATGTTCCATATAGAAGAGAACTGGCCGCCTTTTGCACTTACCTCTGGGTCCCCCTGGACTCCTTTGCTCTTCTCTGCATTTATTACATTTTCAATTGCCTGAGCAATTGGCTTCAATATTTCTCTGCAGAACACGTAATTTTCCAATATGTCAGGCCAGCTCTGATTCATAGGTACAGAAACTAATGGCCAAAATCAATTAAGCAATCCAAGTAATGAGGCTGCAGAGCCAATGCCCAAATCTCAGAACTCTTGGATTGAAAGAGGCCTCAGAAAGCACTCTGTGGCTCCTGCATTCTGTCAAGAAGGTCAAAGAGGTGCTGCTGGTCAAGGCAGAAGCCCAGCAAGGCCAAGCACAAGGCCCCAGGCCAGGCTGCCACCCAGCAGGAGCTGCTAAATGGATGCTTTTTGAAACTTTTTAGCATAGGGCAAACTTGCCTTGGCAGAGTGTGTGGAGATAATTTTGCATTTCTCAGGAGGTCACGCAGACATTTCTCCCACCAAGTGACCCCTGGTTAAAAAGCAGAGGCAATCCTAGGCAGTATGAAGAGTGGCCTAAACTCAGCAAGAAGAAATGCTTGGGCACAAGATAGCTCAGTGGATTAAAGCGCCTGCTTAGGCAGATATAGGCACCGGGGTTCAATCTTTGGCATGCCCTGCCAGGCCTGTCCCCAGGGTGCACTGAGACAGTGATTGAGACTGGCCATGGTGCACCTGTAATCCCAGTGCTTGGGAAGTGAAAACAGAAGGGTCACTAGGAGTCTGATCTGTGTAGTGAGACCCTGTTGATCCTATACTAAATACATAAAAAAAGAAGAAGAAAATGTTTGTGCACAGACAAATACTTCCTATTCCATCTCTGTTCATATTTTAAAATGACTTTTAAAGGCATCTGCTGGCTTAGGTTTCTCTGACATTTTACAGTCATATAGTATGTTTGCTGTGCTATTTCACTGCTACAATTCCCCAATAAAAATTAAACTTTTATTTAATTCAGCCTGTGTAAACCTTTATGAGACCCTCACTGTGTGTGGAGGGAAACAAGCATGTGTGTAACTGTCACCATGCAGCACAGGACAGGGGCACAGGAGTGCACCTTCCAGGCCTTGGAGGGCAGGGGCATTGTGTGTGCATGTTCAAAGCAGTTTATAGGCAGGACACATGGGCTGGTTGTGGACACCTGATGAGATTTCATCAAGGGCACTGGAAAACCAGCTGGACAGACATGTAGAGATACACAATAGCAGTGCAGAGGCAGGAGCAACACAGCAGTGTAGGTGAGGACCCTGATACTGTAGCCAGATGGACCCGCCTTGAGTTTAAGGGCTATGTGACTGTGAGGTATGGATGTTCCTTTACTTCTCCTTTCTCGGTTTCCCCATAGATAAAATAATAACAGGACGTAGCTCATAAGGTGGTTGTGGAAATTAATAGACAAAGCACATGGCATACGTGGTCCATGGTAAAGGGCATCTGCTGTTAGTGCAGAGGGCTATAAGTAGCTCAGTAGCTAAGTGGAGCAGGCTGGTTTGACTGGGATGAGAGCTCCCATGAGGAGCTGGATTTAAGACAGTGATGGCATGTTTCTGAGGAAGGTAGTCATATGTTCAGATCTGGGTTTCAGGAAAGAACTGTCATCTAATAGAGAAAGACAGAGCACAGAGGCAGTGAGTGTGTGCACAAATGTGCATGTTCTGTTTCCTGTACGGAGCGCCAGGCCCTGCTGGTGGGTGTTCTGACTTCCTTACTCCCTGGGGCTCAGAGCCTATACCAATTTGCTGGAGGAGTGGGTGGGTGGTTCTCGTGGCCATAAAAAGCTGTCAACAGGATAAGGATGGTAAATGTATTTATTAGATTTTGCTATTGTGACCAAATACTCGACCCCCACACTTTCAGGGGTAATAGGTTTATTTTGGTTCACGGTTTCAGAGGGTTCGGTCCATGGTCCGCTGCTTCCAAAGCAGAAAAGGCTTGGTGGAGAGCACGGCAGGGCAGCGCTGCGCACCTCATAGCAGCCAGGAAGCAAGGGAGCAAGACAGCCAGAGACGGAGGGCTCAGACCTTGGGGAACCACCTCACCCACCTGGGCCCTCCACCGCAGGGCTTTAACAACTTCCTAGTTAACAAATGTTACATCGCAAAATTTAAAATTTCTTCCCACGCCCACTAGATGGCAGCATCAGCTATCAAGTTAAGACTGCGGGAAATCCGCAACCACGCCCCTCCATGCCTCTCCCTCAAAAGGCCAGGGCCGGGGCTGGATTTTTACCATTTTATTAAAGCCTCACAGCCGCTTAATACTGTAGATGTAAACCAGTTACCAGCTACCACCTACCCAAGTCGCAGACTCTGACTATCACCGACCAGGCCATTGGACGCCAAGCCGGCAGGCAAAGCGACGCCCTTTGCCTACACTGCCGCTCTGCAGGGCTCCGCCCCTGGCTCTGGTTTCTGTTTCGACTGCAAAGCTGAACGATGGTCCCCGAGGACACCCACCGCAGCCTTCCTCCCGGCCCTCCAACTCCAGCTGCCCTTGCCAGCCCTGGCATCCTGGGAGCCTCACACCTGAGTGCTGAGTGTCCTTCTTCTTCATCTTCTACTCCCCCCCCCCCCCGCCCCGGAACCGGGATTGAACTCAGACCCTTGCTTGTGCTTGCCAGGGAAGCGCTTATTACTGAGCCATCTCCCTGAAGGTTCTCCTTTCGCTGCCCTCCTTTCATGGCAAGTCGGTGAGCACCTACTGAGGGCCGTGCCCTGTGCCCAGGGCACCATCTACAGCTCCACCTCCAAAGGACCCCTAGTACTGCGCACCCCGCTCCCAACTGGCCCGGGTCCTTGTCTCCTCCCATCCTGGCCTCTCTTCCTGGCCCACCCGGACCTGTTCGTCCTAGCGAAACATATCGATGCAGGCTGGAGCCTGAACATCCGTAGAGAGTGGCTGAGATTTTAAAGGTGAATGCTGCAGGCTTTCAGAAAAAGAGCTCAGGGGGAGCAGACCTTATGGCTTCGAATCACCGCGTGACAGTCTGTCGCTAGCATCCATCACCCGAGTGTCCTGCCCTGGGTCCGGGAGATATCCTTCTTTGGCCATTTCGCCCCGTGAGAGAGGCTGGGCTGACTCGAACCTCATAAAAACAACTCAAGCTGCTCATATTGGTTATGCACTTTGCAGAGACTGATTCCTTTAACCCTTACAGCTCAGCCAGGCAGATGTAATCATTATGCTTACTTCACACATAGGGAAACCAGAGAATTTACTTTTCTGGGGTCTCAAAAGCAGATGTGATGGGGTTAAGATCCTGAGTGCTCTGATCCCAGAGCCTGAACCCCCAAACTCACTCTAGGGTGCAGTCATTTTTCACAAAGACCATGTCCAGGGTGAATTCCGTTTGACCTTGTTTATGAAAGCAGCCCCTCCCCTATCTAAATAGATAGATAGATACATAGATAGATAGATAGATAGATAGATACATAGATATAGATAGATAGATAGATAGATGATAGATAGATAGATTTTCTATGAAGCACCGCAGCCCCAAATACAGCCCCAGCTAGTGAGACTCAGTCCATGGGCAGAAGAGAGCCATAGGTAACCTGGAGTTGGCTGCTCCTTTGCTGCATTTTGCTTGAATACAGGGTAACATGTGTGAGCCCAAAAGAGAGTGTGGTGACGCATCTATCTGGTGACACAGAGAAAGCCACAGTACTCTCTTATCACAACTAGATTCGAATTGCCCTCATGACCTCTTCAGAAAATATAAATCACACGTTTGCAGCCCTCGTACACTTTCCTGTGCTCACTTTTTACCAAGGTCCACATAAGAGAAGGCTCCTTCCCTGCTGGGGATGCTCTCTCGCATGTGGGATCTCCTGAGAGTGGGACCTGATCCTACCATGCTGCCCCGCACACAGCATCTTGGTCCCCAGGTGTCTGCTCCTGAGCTCACTGCATCCTTGTGGGGCTCCCCACATCCACCTGTCTCGCCCCTCTGTTGCACATGGAGAGATGGGACAAGGCACACCTGAGGGCACCATGTGCAGAATGAGACCCGAGAGAAACTACACACGCGCAGCACCTCAAGAGCTGCACAGCGGTGTAGGCGAGGCGCTTCCTCATATGAGAAGCTTACAGGAGGATCAATGAAAGGGAAGAGCAATCCAGGGCTGAGGACCTGCCGGACATGGGTTTGCAAGAAAGCACTTGCCTGGGGACTGACAAGTGAGCACATCCCTTTGGCTTGCTGTGTAAGCAGCAGCAAGTGTGGCCAAGAGGGAACTGAGTGATGCTGGGAATGGGGTGGGAGGCTTCCCAGGACTCATGCCATCACTGAGGGGGAGTAAAGAGCCTGCATTTGAGAGGACCCAAGTCTTCCTTGTATATTAATATTTCTTGCCTTAAAAAATAAAATGTGAATGAGGACATTTGGTTTTCGGCGGATCCCATGTGGCCACTATCTGTCTGTCCATGGTTTCTAGCCAGCTGCATTTGGGGGCCTCTGACTATGGGCTCACCCTCCCGGCTTCTGGGAGGCCTTGTGGGCCCCAGTGAGTATCAGGAAGGGCCTTTCTGTGCAGCAGGCCCACACCATCCCAGAGCACCCACGGGCAGGGTTCTAGGTGGGGTCTCCTAGCACACAGCGAGGGATAGTTTGGGGTAACTTTGCAGAGCCTATGTATTTGGCTTAGTAGACACGTGTCCCCTTAACTATTTGCCATGCCTAGTTGGAATTGCTTTGGGTTTGCTGAAAAATTCAAATCTAGATCTTTTGGCCCTGTGGACAGTGCCACTCCCTCACCCCCAGTTCCTCTTCAGCAGGACATCAATAGCCTAGAGTGGATATCCACTTTCCTTTAGGGAATAACATAGCTCAACAAGAATAAAACTACAAGCAAAGTTCAATAATACCAATTCGCCTAGTGAATACCCTTGGTCGGGCCATCGATCACAGGCAGTTCATGAACTGCTCAGCAGCCGAGGCTCAGGTCACGTTGGAATCGACTGCTTTGTTTTTATATTTGTTCAAGTAAAAATAGCTTTTGACAAGAGCACAGAGGTCAAATTCCACATTCATTGTAGAACTATCTTTCCTCTTGGGTCTTATTTCCCACCATTAAACACCCCACAGATATTCCACTTTGAAAAACTACTAGCTTTTGCAAAATTTCATTTTTACAAGCCACCCAATCCGAAGAAAAGCAAGATGAGATGTTGTAGATCATCAACAATAAACTTCCTTCAAAAAGCTCAACTCCATCTCCCTCCACTTTCATGGGAAATACATTTATTGATCATGCTCTATATTTTTGTTGAAGCTACTTGGCAAATAAGTGCCGGGCAAATCAGCCTCTGTGGGAAGACCGTTCCACCACCACGGGAGACAGAGCTGCAAACCCAGGAACCCCAGGCTCCTAGGAGTGCTCCAGCCAGACCTGCCCGCCTCTCCCTGGCTTCAGTTTTTGAAAAGAGAACAAAGAAACTAGGAGGGGAGGAAACTGCCAAGCCTTGATCTTGGGTAGAAAGGGAAAGTGTCCGCTGTCCACAGATGCTCACAGGGGCTTGGCCCAAGGATCCCTCACAAGATACCCAAATTGGTGGCTGTTCAAGTCCCTTTAAAAAATGGGGTAGTATTTGTATGTAACCTAACCATATCAACCTATATACTTAAGATCGTTTTTACATTTCCTCTAATACCCCACATGACTTACACGCTATGTGAACAGGGCTCTACTGTATTTGTAGGGACTAAAAACAAAAACAATATCTGCATGTGTCCAGTACACATGCAGGTTTTTTCCAGGCATTTTCTTTGTTTTTGTCATATAGGAAGGCATTCTTTTAACAGAGTATATAATTCAAGAATTTTTTTTAAAAATTCTACGCAATAATAGAGAATATGTAAATGATGAGTCTTCCATGAGCAACATTATTAGACAGTAATATTAAGAAGTATCTTTGAGGTTTACTCAGTGCTTCTGATGCAATAGTCAACAAAAAAAACTGCATACAAATTATAATCTCACACAAAACTACATACAAATGATGACGCTAAAATGCATAGACTATCAGCAATGGCTATTTTTCAGTTGTAGAATTTAAGGTGGTTTTCATTTTTTATTTTCTTATTTATACTTTTTAAATTTGTATTAGTGTTTGCAGTACTTCCTGATTTAATCTGTGTCCAGACATTTGTAACCTAGTGCTGGCTGAACCCAAGAAGATATCAGGGGCAACTGAATGGACTCACACTCCTGTTGCTCACACAGAGAAGTTTCTGTGAATTCCCTCCTATAATTTATAGCACTCAAACTGTCTTAAAGAATTTTTAATACATAAAATGTTGCCAAATTTTGATTTATGACCAGTCTTTGCACAGAAATATGTAGAAACCTACATATTTCAGAAAATTCTCAGTCACAAGTGATGTCATAAAAATTTTGGAGACAAGATGATGATCTTCAGAATCATAATTCTAAGAAGCTTCAATATGTGAACATCTGCCCCACCATGCATTGTGGGCACTGACAGATGGCAGGTCTATTCCAGATACGAGAGAGACAGAGAGAGAGGGAGAGAG
>NW_004524717.1:908371-920932 GCF_000260255.1 Octodon degus | reverse complement strand
GAGAGAGAGAGAGAGAGAGAGAGAGAGAGAGAGAGAGAGAGAGAGATTCAACTTCCCTGCCTTTTTGCAGTAGGCATGCCATGTGACATTCGCTGATCCATGGCATGCGTCCTGCCCTCTGTCACCTTTTCACCTGCTGACTCTGGCAGTGCGAGGGAGCTACACTGCCACCCAGAGCTTCACTGTGAGCAGAGAGGTGCTTCCCAGGAAGCTTTCTGGGGCCATGAGAGGCTTTGAGATAGAGACACAATATAGCGTGTATGGAAATGTTACAGTGAAACCTACCAATTTGATATCTCTGTTCCAAGCATTTATTCTGTTCTTTTCCGCTTATCTAATGTGTGATGGGCAGTGCCCGGATGGCAATGGAGCTGGGATCACAGTCAAAGCTCCCTGCTCGCTCACGGGCCTCAGACTGTGCATGCACTCTCCTCAGCTAACCTTACGGCACACGTCCAGCGTCTGTCCTACTTCACTGCTGTGGTGTCTCACACTCAATGACGAATGTCCCATTCTGGCTGAAACAACTGGAGGCACTTCATAACTGCTCTCTGTTCTTTTCATGTCAAGTAAACGAAGCCAGCCAGCTACTATCAAGAACAATATTCCACTATTTTTATTTTTAATCTGTGCTTTTTTCTTTTTTCTTTTTCTTTTCTTTTCTTTTTTTTTTTTTCTAAGGATACCTTTCTTGAGTCTCTTGAATCTTATCACTAATGCTCTTCCTACCTCAGCTGAGTAGCAGCACATACAAGAACAGTGGGGGGAAGCAACGACAGAGAGACAAGCAGCTGGGGAACACACATGCATGTACCTGCATCTCCGTGCCTTTACCAACGATAGCATCAGAACTGGTTTTGTTCTCAGAATACTTGTGCAGAATTATGTCATGGTTATTTTCATTCATATGTCCCTGATACTGATAGCATTCTCTCTTTACATGTGGATAGGCCACTGATTCCTATCTTCTGGAATTTCCTCTTTGTACATTCTAATGGCACTTTTTTTTTTTTTTTTTTTTTTTCGGTACTGGGGATTGAACTCAGGACCCTGAGCTTGCCAGGCAAGCACTTATTCTAGTGAGCTATCTCCCCGGGCCCTCCTCTTTATACATTTTGTGCATTTTTATTGCACTGGCATCTGTAGACATTCTGTAGGTGATTTAGATATTATTTATTTGCTGCTATATATGGGATATACCTTAGTCTGTTACTCGTCTTTTAACCTTTTTATCTTTTTCTGTTCACATTTAATTTTCACTAATCAAATTCATCAGGTGTTTTGTTTGCTAGTTTTGTGGAACAGGATTGGAGACTGAACCAAAGGCTTTTGCACTGTGCTACATTCCTAGCTTTTGAAATTTTGAAATAGGATCCTGCTCAGTTGCTAAACCTCCCCGGCAGGGCTCCGTGAGAACTTCCTGCCTAGTATCTGGCAAGCTGGGACCACTGGTGTGAACAGCAAGCCAAGCCAGTGTTAGATGTCTTGTTCAAGGTGTCCCAGCCCTGCTCCCAAGATGCTACAAAATGTTCCTTTATATTTTATTTGAATATATCTATAGTATCATTTTTCTGTTGAACATGCCAATAAATTTAGGTATTATTCTTCAACATGGTGTGGGGTACAGTAATATACCTTTGCTTGGTTCCAGGAGCACCAAAACTTCTTCACTGAATACTTTTCATCACTTTCTGCTTTGAAATAAAAACCCACCTTAATCATAGTACATTTTCATGTGTAATCAGACAGCCCCTGGACTTCATGTTCTGTTCCACAGATCTATCTACTCTGAGCTAGAATGGGACCTGTTAAATTACTATTGTGTGGAAAGTGTTTATCTATGGAGAGACAGGTCCCCTTTCATTTCTCTTTTTTTATGAATTTAGGACAGGGTCTACAGGGTGTACAGAATCTCACTGTGTAGATCAGACTCATAGTGATTCTCCTGTTTTCAGCCTCCCAAGCACTGGGATTACAGGTGCGTACCACCACACCGTCTCAATCACCGTCTCAGTGCACCCCGCAGGTTGGGCTGGCACGGCAGGTCGGGGATCAAACCCAGCCGCTGTGCTCTGCCTAAGCAGGCACGTTAGTCCGCTGGAGCTATCTGGCCAGCCCCATAATTTTTATTTTCAAAGAAAATATCTCACCTAATTTTTCTAAATTACCATTTTTCTGGTTTATTAAGACTTGTAAGAAAAGTAACATTAAAACACATAATGGCTTAAAATAGGAAAATCAGGGTACAACTACTGAAAGTGCAATGACAGCTGTCCACTAGCAAGAATGTGCCAGATTTTGATTTCTATTTTTATTTTACTCAAAAAGCTGCAGGTCATCTTTGAGGGGCACAATGTCATATGTAATATGCCAGGGGAAAAAAAATGGATGGATCAAAACCCTACATTGTAACAAAGCAAGGACACTATCATAACTGTCAGGAAAAATGTTTTAAAAAGAATAACAAGCTGGAAATTATGGCACATGCTTGCGCTCTGGGAAGCTGAAGCAAAAGGACCACAGGTTCAAGCCTAGCTCAGGCAACTTAGGGAGACAGTGATTCAGAAAATGTTTTTTAAAAGGTTCAGTGTAAAGGCCCTGGGTTCTATCTCCAGCACTGTATCAAATGAAAAAAAAATAAAAATAAAAAAAAAAATAAAACTAACAACAACAACAGTGGAGAGAGCTTAACCTAGCATTTCCACTGGCAAAGCTATAGTATTCTAAATGCCTAAGATGGAAAATAAAATTATGATAAGAGGTACACTAAAGAGAAAAAGCAGTGGCTATCTATACAAGAAAAAAATAAATACAGGCAGGCAATCATAAAACTAGGAAAATGTAGTATTAGAAGAAAAAATATTGATGACCATCAGTGTTCACATAAAGCAACCAAGTAGAAAGAGGCTAGTGTATTCTATGCAATAATTTTTTTTTAAAATCCCACAGCATATCCAATACAATACCCAAATACTCAAAGTAAATTCACCACATGGACTCAATGACTCTTAGATGAAATCTCAAAATGACTACTCTGCCATCATTCTTTCAGTGCCAGTGGACCATCTGTATTTCATCTTCTCTACATTTTTTATTGCATTGACATTTACAGACATTTTATATGTAACCTAAGTATTATTCACTTGTTGCTATCTGCATAATATACTATAGTCTGAAATATTGATAAAGCATAGTTTTCAATAATGCTAATGAGCACGATCAATATATCACAAAGGCAAAACACTACGTAGATAATGCTGGCCATGCAAAATAAGTCTATACGGTTTCTGGGAAGAACACCAACTTTCAAGAAAACAGTAAAATATATGGTGAAGTGTTTAAAAATCCCATAGCAAAGCAACTCAGAATTGTAAAAAGGATGTGGTCCAAAGCCTGTGAATCATGACTGAAAGAATTTGGACCACTCAGCCTGACCATGTCTAACTATAACCAGAACCCATATTTGGCTCCTTCAGTTACTCTAAGGAAGCATTTCTTTTCCATTACATTTCATGGCTGCTAAGCAAAGCAGTCAGGCTCAGGTTGTTGTGGTTCGATCCCCGGAACTCAAGCCAGCCAAGCCTGCCTTGAAGGCATTCTGAGCCAGCTTAAAAAATAAAAAATCCCCCATTACACTTCATTAGTTTTATAGAAGCCTAGGAAGTAGAATAAGTCCTCAGGAAGATATTGTATTACTCCGCTTTTTGTTGAGACAAAATATTTGACATACACCACCTAATGAGGGAAAATGGATTCTGGCTTATGGTTTCAGAAGGTCCAGTCCATGGTCAGGTAGTTTCATTGCTTTTAAGTCTGTGCAGGGCAGAAACATCTTGGTGGCAGGGTAATGTAGAGCCAGTTGCTCACTTCATGGCAAACAGGAAACAGACTATTAAGGAGCCAGAGACAGAGACATATACCCTCCAAAGGTACATCCACAAGGACCCACCTCCTCCTACTGGGCTCCACCTTCCAACAACCCATTCTGCTAATAAAGTCATCCAATGATGATGTCAGTATCTTGTGACCCAATCACCTCTCCTGAGCCCATTCCCGCTTCACTGGGGGGTTGAATCTTCAATACTGAGTCTTTGGGCATGCTTTACATTTAAATCATAAGATATGAAAATTTTAAAGGATATAGCTATAGGAAAGTAACTTCTAAATGGAAAAATAATGAACATCAAGGCTCACTCTTAAAAATAGGTTCACGTAAGTTATTTTAGAATGTGCTATCTTTGTATTCAAGTACAGCTTATATACTGTTTAAGGACTTTGAAAGGTTCCAAATCATCAGTCATTCCTAGTCTGTAAGTTAGGTTATTTGAGGCAACTCAAACTTACAACACATAATTAAATGCTCAAAGAAATATTGTTGTTCACTTCCTAATTCAGACACACACACACACACACACACACACACACACACACACACAAATCACTGGGCAGAGCCTGAATGAGGAAAGTGGTTGAGAAAGGTCAAGAGGACTGGCTATACACAGGAGGATGAAGGAAGGAAACAGGCTTGGAAGAGGTGTGACTTTCAGGTTTTTACTGCTAGAAAAGGAGCTACAGATACAGAATAGGAGAAAGGAAGAAAGATGTGCTATTAAACGTATGGATATGAACTCATGATATTAAGCAGATATAAACATAATTATCAATACATATGTGTGCATGCATACACTTACACACAAACATGTATCTTGAGAGGGCCAAGGCATAGCAACACCAGTAGTAGTGAGTACACATTCAATAAATGCTGCTTTTTTCCAGAATCTGGCTGGGAATTATCATCTTGCTAGAAAAATCTAAGAGTAAATGCGGAAATACTCAGAACATCCCCAGTTGTCAATCACACATTTTCTTATGAAGAGAAAGACAAAGTAGAGATTCTGACTGTGCGGCCAGCTCATAAAGATTTCATTTATCCTAATACTTCAAAATTTACTACATTAGTAGCTAAGAGTATTAATATCTCTTTCATTTGTCACACTTTAAAACTTACCACTTTTCTCTTTCTTCACATATGCTTCTTCTGTAAAACACACACACACACACACACACACACACACACACACATAATTAAATGGCCCAATATCCTCAAAACTGTCACACTGGGAAAGTGGTTATTCCAAGGATGTAACTACTGCTCAAATCATTTCTGGAACCCATCTTTTGTGTGGGTTCTAGGGCTTGTGGTGTAATCTATGAGACAGCAAATTTTCACTCTTTGAAGTAGACTTTCAAAAGAGATATGATAAGTAAAGAGACTTAAATCTCTAATTATTTTAACTAATAATAAAATGCAATCATGGGTACAATGTTCCAGAGTAACTTCTTTGAGGATAGCATTAATTTAGCTGAGTAAAAAATACATATATTATCGGGGGCCAGGGAGATGGCTCAGTGGAATAAGCGCTTCCCTTGCAAGCACAAGGGCCTGAATTCAATCCCCAGTTCCACAAAAAAAAAAAAAAAAAAAAAAAAAATCACCCACTAGCTCATTAAAAGCACTTAAAAATGGCCCTTCCCAAAAGATGTCTTCCATTATCCTACCACCATACTACCTAAGATTCTAAAAGCTGTGGCCAACAGAACCAACAGTTGCTGTGACTTATGTGGTAGGTACCCTACAAAAAGTGTAGCACACAGTACCATTAATATCTTAGCATGGATTGTCTGATGGGTAAATTGTCAGCCCTGACAGATGCAAGGTGATAGCAGGACATAACCAATCAGGAGCGAAGGCTGTCAAGGCACACTCAGCCAAGTGTGTCCTGGATCCACCCTTTGGTCTCTTGGCTACACAGTGCCACCCCCTCCAGATGTGCGTCCTAAACAGATCAGACAAACATGGCTGCATGGTCCAAGCATGTGGTGATTTTTATTAAGAATAACTTTGGTTCTAAGAATTCCACCCTCAATTCTGTAATTCTTTCCATTAAAAACAATTATACAAGAGCAAATACAAAAAATATTAAATTATGAAAACAAATCCATTAAGGCTCCCTTTATATATATTATATACACTCAAACAAGGCAAGATTTTCCAGAGTAGAAGAATAAAGTCAACTGTTATAGCTTATAAAGCAATACTACTTTACTACCAGGAGACTATAAAACACTCAACTATTTTAAGAAAACCAGAGAGGAAAAATGGAGCCATTTTTGTGGAAAAAAGTGGCTCCAAGCCCAGGACTCTGCAGATGTTCCCAAGTCCACAGGTCTGGGCAAGACAGTGTTGAGGACAGAATGACCACCTGGGAGGCTTCAGCCTGGGAACCATCTGACCAGACTTTAAAGAACATCACAACCAGTACCTCTGCTATTCAGCACGGTCCATCACTTTGCACTATTTACAAGTCTTCTTTTGGCTGGATCTTGTGTATTACTACAAATAATTCTACAAATCTGTCTATGAGTAGGAAAGAATGCTTTCTAAATTCTAAATGCTTTCTAAATTTCTAAATGACTTTTTCCCAGTGATGAATGAATTCTACACAAGTTTTAGGAACAGAATTCATCCTTCTCTAGGGGCTTCACAGGGCCCTTGAGAATTTCGTCAAGTGGTAGAATCCCTTCAAGGACACAGATCTAAGTCCAGTTAGAGAAAGCAATTTGATCCAGGCCAAATTTCCACTTTATCAACCACATTATCAGTCCACATACATAATAAGGAAAAGCTCTGAACGAACGTGCAATCAGAACGTTCTTTCAAGATCCTCAGTTACCACACTTTCTTCTCTCAAAGAATGGTGAAAAAGAGAGTCACCACTCATCTTTGAAAGGAAACTATTATAGAGCAGTATTTTAAGCTAAGCATCATGTATTTTATTCAAATAATACTTGCTGATGAGGTGAATGATCCATTTCAGGTGTAATCAACTAACACATTTCTCTAGTTGTGTATCAGTCTCCACTTCTATCTTGTTCACATTAGGATTGAATAGGGGCCTGTCAGCTGCTAAAACTAAAGCACTCACACAGAAAGCTAATGTCTACTGTGGTGATGAAGGGCCGCAAAGCCCAGACCCAACTTCTATTATCATTGGAGGAAGTATAAGAACAGTCCTTAATGTAAAAGTTACTGGCTGAGCTGTCTCTGCACGAAATCCACAAGCATTATATGCCAGCAGTATATAATTACTTTTGCATGAGAACTGTGCTGTTCTTGTAACTTGGATGTCCACTGAGGAGCACATGAATTAGCACGCATGAGAGACCAAGCTGGCCCATGCTGCTGCGTGGCTTTCCTGAGAGATGCAATAATACAGTAGTCATCAACATCACCCCTCTTGACAGCACTAGGCTGAGAGGGTGGCAGAAGTCTTTCTACACAAGGGAAAAAATAGTAAAGAAATATGTGACTATTAATCAGAAATTACCAAAGTTTGATTCTAATGATACCAAAATGTACAAACAATGTAAAATCTTCCTCATGAACATCCCCCTATACCACTCTCTGGAGAGATTAAAAGATTCTGGACCCTGTACTTCTGAAACTGAAGCTGGGTTATATACACGATTTCCACTTTCCAAAGGACCAAGGAATTGCCTCATCTAGAAGGACTACCTCAGCACAAAGTTTAAGAGCGAAACTACAGAGAAGCCCAGTGCTCATCACAGTGATACATGAACCTGCGTAAGGTGCCTTCTTGGATGTAGAATGCCACGGCATCCACACCACCACACAGACAGCCAAGAGGCAGGAAGATGGAGCCTTACATATTCCTAACCCTTCTGACCTTATTTCTGGACTTTAGTGCCAACAAAGGTAATTGCTGTGCTCAACACCAAAACCAACTGTCCCTGCTACTAATTCTAATGTGAGTGAAAGTTTAAATTAAACAAGAAAATTTTGGATTTTCGAAATTTACCAGTACTGGATATAACAGATTAAATATATTTCTGTGCAATCTAAGTTGTCTAACAGATAACCAAGGGAAGAATTAAACATCTTTCCTTTAGCTTTTGAAATAAAAAGTTACCATTCCCTACAAAATTTGGATTGGAAGAAAAACTGAGTAGTGCAACTCTCAAGGATTAATTCCAGTGTCCTCTTCCCTTTTCTTCTTGTTTTGTTCTGTTTTGTTCTGCTTAAAGTCTCTGAATGCAGATCCATTATTCCAACTTAAGTGCTGGTCAATGTCCTTCATTTGGCGAATGGGAACTGCAACTGTCCTAGACAATTCACCCACCCAGACTGCAGGAAAATCACATAAATCCCCTCTCCAGGCAAACTTCTTAGCTGGCTGCAGTTCTCTCTGGGGGCTCTGGCCCTGAGACCAGAGCTGAAAAGCACCCAGACACAACTGTTGCAATAAATGGTGGGATGTATATCAGGCTTCTGGGCAGCCTTGGTCTAGGACTCCTGGGCTTGAGGCACTTCCTGGCCTGTTCTCCTGAGATTGCCTTTCACCTTCACAAACTCTGGTGCATTTTCTTGCTCTTCTTGCAATTTCTGCTTCTCAAGTTCAAGCTAAAAGGAATCCAAAAACAGGAAAATTATTTATAATCTGAGAGGTTTGTCAAAACACTTTTCTTTCCAATGGGAAATTCTCTGTTCATCCTCCACCACAAAAAGAAAGAGAGAGAGAGACAAACAGACAGAGAGACAGAGACAGAAAGACCGACCGACCATGTGTGTGTTGGGGGTATTACTCAGAAGCAGGAGCCAACTGGCTGTTACTGCAAACACCACAAGAGAAGAATACCAAAGTTAAAATTAGAAAAATGAAATCCTAAGACCTACACACAGTTTCTCTGGAGTCTTAGTGGAGCTAAGCTCTATCAAATTACTCTAACACAGTGAATTCAGTGATTTCTTCTGATTTTGCTTTTGCTTCTAGCATTTGTTTGAGATCCACAATAGCATTCTTGACTGTCTTGAATACAATTTATGCCATCTGCTGCCATCTGGCTCCTTATTCTTTCAGAGTATGACACTTTACATCTGCCATGTCTAGGAAATTCTTCTCACTCCAATACCCACAGCTCTCAGGACTATATCACACCTACCTGCTCCAACTTCTGCTGTCTCTTTAATAGTTCGATTTCTAAGTCAGACTTCTTCTTTTGTGCTTCCTCTTCCTTCTGCTTTATGACTTGGTCCCGCTTTCTCTTTTCCATCACTTTTTGCAATTCTGGCTTATTCTGAGGAGCAAGACCCCTAACAAAAGGAGAAGTAAGAAAAATAAAAAATAATCAAATGGATATATTTTTCATGAATATAAATATAACTGAAAGAATCAGCCACAGAAAAGACATCTATGAAATTAACCCAATTGTGGTAAGTATCATTAAGCCAAGTGGTTAACAGGCAACACTCAAAAATCCAGTAACATGGATGAAAGTGGAAGTACACTTTCTGAAGAGCTGGTAAAATCTATTCACTCAATAAAAGGCCATGGAGCATTACCATGTGCAAGGCACTAGATTTCACAAAGTAGGTGGAGTATAGAGGACACATGAGCCAGGTGGGGAGCAGGGTACCCACCAGAGATGAGACACTCAGGACATGCTTGGCTCCATCTGGAGGCCGTGAAGATGCCCAAGACATAGCTTCTGATCTCAGGCACTAAATGCTGCCTTGTCACAGGCAGGCACAGAGATTCAGACAGCAAAGTGCCCCTGGAAACCTCATCCCACCCTTCATTTTTCAGATCTGAAAGAGGATTCTTACAACCAAAGTTCTGTCATTCCTAAGGGGCACAGCCTCACACAACACTCATCTCCTAATTGCCAATCCAGGGCTCTTTCCACCTAAATTGTCGCAGATGTAGTTCACATTTACAAAACATGGAAGTCAGATTTCAGGGAAAGTCTTCAGTTTTAGAAAAGTCAGGTGGCCATTTTATCCACAGGAAGAATAAAACAGAAACAGGCCTTAATTGGCAGCCTACAGTGTGTATAAGAAGTCAAGGGAAAGGAACTAGAAGTTTTCTACTTTTCTCAGCATTTCTGTCTGACAGAGTCAGGCTCTTCTTTGCTCCACTCCTCTTGCCATTTTATTTAGTATTTCTCCAGGCTAAGCCTTCCAGGACCCTCGACAAACCTTCCCACCTGTTCCTCTCTGTCTTCCAAAATTATTAACTCTGTACAGATTCCATCAGCCATAAGTAATTTTAGCTTGATGGTAAAGATTACTAGGAGCATAAAAAAAAAAAAAAAAAAAAAAAAAAAAAAGAAAAAAGAAAGAAAAAGAAACAACCCCAGGATGAAAACTACACCCTGGACACCAAGTAGTGAGGGTGTAAGCAGGAGCTGTGCATATACACGGAGGCCAGGGCACCCCCAGACCCCGCTCCCACACACCTGCACCTCCCTCGTCTGCACTACTGCAGATGTATGCCAGTAGCCATTCTCCCAGCTACGCCAACGGACATACACAACTCATGACCAGAAGGAAGCTCAACAACTGTTAAATCAAATAACACTACTGGTCCCAGCCCAGGCGCAGCGTGGGTGAGACCATCTTCTAGCCCCTTGGGACGCCCCCCACCACTCTGCAGCACCTCCCCCACCCCGCCCGCCCAGTAGGAATTTCTGCCACGTTCTGAAAACTCCCAGACCCAGTCCTAGCCCAGGCCCGGTGAGTGTGTGGGAGAGCTGCCTCTCCCCCCTACTCCACTTTGTCCCCTCCAGGCTCAGCTCACACCTAGCATACAGGCCTGGGGTGAAACCCTGCAGCTGCAATCCCTGCAGAGATTGTAGAAGATAGAACCACCCAGCTAGTCCAGGAGCAGAAAATCTTGCCAGAGGGGCACAACAGGTTCACCCCCAAGGGCAGCAGCAGGAAGGAGCTGAGCACAGCAGCCAGACCCAAGCCAGGCACAGCTGGATAAATCCAAACTTTGTAGAGCTGCACCTGAACTTCAGTACGTGCTAAGGTTATAACTACAACGAAGATCTACAACAAGACAGTGCTACACAAAATGACGAGAAGGAACAAAATGCAACCTCAGAACCCAAGCCCACCCGTAACAAGTGCAGAGGATACTAACACACAACAAACTGGGAATCACACAGCTGAAAGCAATGAATCAACGGCTTGTGAAATAAAGAAACAGCTGCAGAAAGGTATAGAGTAACTCAGATTGGAAATTAAAAAAGAATCAATAACATCTGCAGTAAAGAATCAAATGCACAAACATATGGAGGAAACCCAGTGCCCACCCAGAACAAGTGTGGAGGACACTAGCTCAGCTGAAATGCATGAATTAATAGCATCAATAGTAAATAGGCAACAGCAGAAAGATATAGAGGAACTTAGAGTGCAATTCTTTTCTGAAATAAAAAAAGAATTCTCAGAACTCATAGCATATGAAGTAAAGAAACAACTACAGAAACACAAGGAGGAAACCCAATCTAAAAAAAACACTGCAGTAAAAGAATTTCTAACTGCTTCTAAAGAAGATATTGATAAAAAAAATAGAGGAGATTAGAAAAATGACAGATTCCTTGAATGACCAATACAGGAAAGAAATAGATCGCATGAAGCAGAATCAAAAGATATAGAGGAAATTAAAATCTCAATCACAAGCTTGCAAAACCGTTTAAGTGAAAGTGAAGAAAGAGTTTCAGATCTTGAAGATGCTGGTACAGCTAGTAAAAAGGTAAGAAAGGATCTCTTAAAAACAATGAGGATGAAGGAAAGAATAATCCATCACCTGCAAGATGATGCAAAGATGAACAACGAGAGACTAATAGGCATCAATGAGAAAGAAGGAGTCAATACAAATGACATTTAAAAAAATATGGGCAGGAGTAATACCAGAAAAATTCTCAATATAAGGAAACAATCTGACATTCAGGTAACCGAAGCATACAGAACGCCAAGTGACCTCAATCCAATGAAAACACACCGAGACATATAATAGTCAAGATCCCAGAAATTCAGCACAAGAATAATCTACTGAAAGCTGCTACAGAAAAGAAGCAGATCACATTCAAAGGAAAACCCATCAGAATTACAGCCAACTTCTCTTCACAAACCATGAAGGAAAGGAGATCATGGAGCAGAGTACTTCAAGTCCTCTATGAAACAAATTCCAGCCCAGATTACTATACCCTGCAAAACTCTCTTTCAAGTTTGATGAAAAAGTGAAATCCTTTCATGACAAAGAACAGCTACAGAATTTCGTGATGACAAAGCCAACCCTACACAGGCTACTGAAAGATGTTCTAGAGAGGGACCAAAATGATCGGAACGCCATGAATGAGAGCAGAAGCAACCAACTAAATTGGGCAAGCAATTAAACACAGGAGAAAAAGGAGTAAACGACAACAGGTAAATAACATGTCAATCGTAAGTCAATACATCTCAATTCCAACCATCAATGTAAATGGACTCAATTCATCAATTAAGAGAAATAGACTGGCACAGTGGATTAGGAAACAAAATCCAACAAAATCGTCAGAGGGAAATTCATAGCTGTGAACTCACACATTAGGAAAACAGAATGGGAACAAATATAATGCTGCACCTTCAACAACTAGAAAAGGAAGAGCAAACCAAACCCAGAGCCCAAAGACGGGAGGAAATCATAAAGATTAGAG
>NW_004524717.1:842872-904401 GCF_000260255.1 Octodon degus | reverse complement strand
TGACCTTATCAGACCCAAAAGCTACAACTCTTGTTGCATAGGTCCTGCTTCACCTTGGTCTTAACCACCCAGCAGAAAAGTATAAAAACGAAATATAAGAAGTAAAGCCATGATGTTATGTTGAGCTGTAGGGGACTCAGGTCAACAATTTCTGACATTGCCCATCAAGAGGAGGACCCAATACTACTTTACACACCCATAATATTCAAATAATGTAACTTTAAAAAAAAGGGTATACAGATGAATGTCCATTTTGTATCTATGTATTCAAAGTGGTTAGGACAGACATGTAGTTATATTCTCTTAATGAATAGAGTGATTTGTTCTAGTGGTGTGTATAAATAGGATATCATGTCCGCATCTTGTACAACAATTAACCACTAGGAAGAATGTATGCAATGTGTTAATTATTGAAACTGTCCTACCAATTTGATTTGAAACTGTCTCACTGCTATTTGTTTATCAATAAAATGACGGGGAAAAATCAAATAACAATTTCTACAATTTGTGCTCTGCTCACAAGACATACAATCACGCCAATCTCAGCTCCTTTCAAGGTCACATGATCACTCCTGTAAACGAATCCTGCATTTCATACTTCCTCATTAATCCAGAATTGCTTTAAATTCTAGTACCTCTTCTTCTTAGATGATTTTTGAAACTCATGATTAAAACTGACTTCAAAGCAGAGATTAGTACATTCACCCACTGATGATAAAAAGTAGAGTATCAGAATAACATTTCTAATGTTTAATAGTGGAATTTTTGGTTAAAAATAAATTTGGTTAAGTTTCCAATGACAGAAGGAGGGCAGTGACTTTTATGATTTAATTAGGGTTTGCTTTGCAGTTATCAAGATTGTAAAAAGGGACAAAAGTACAGACAAAATAATCTGGAAATTAAAACTTTGATCAGCGCAATAAAAACTATGAATAAGCACTCTAACTGTTCAGTTAAAAAGGCTATTAACCAAAGGACAGATTGCTAGGTTAAATACTCAGAATAAAGATCTCAGTTTTATGCATACTAAAATCCTTAATATGGCACTACAGACAGAATTCAGGGAAGCAAATTTTAGAAATAAGAATTTAGTTATTTGAATAATTTAAATATCCAACATTTTTCCTTCTCTGTATTTCACTGGCAAAATTAACTTCAACTACTATTAAATTCTCCTGGATAATGCAAAAGTCACATACTTTTTATTTATGACACACTAAGCTGATAATCCATTGCAGTGAATGAATGGGCTTAACACTAGTACATGGTATTCATTTTCTGCTCAAAAATTTCACATAATAGCAACAGTAAGATAAAATATTTAGGAATATAAAACTCCAGAAAATGGTGCTTCTATGAAGAATATTCTGTGCTTGTGGCAGTGAAGAAATCATATATGTTAAGTTATTATTTTATCATAAGTGATTGGTTAAGTCTCTGCTGCACTGGGGAAGTTAAGCACGGACAGTACGTGTCCACAGCGCGTCATACTTAGAGACAGTGCTGGCAGACAGCAATGAGCTTCTCTGGGTTACTCAAATAACTACATATGATCCCTTGCCTTGAGCAATGGATTCTCTCTAGTGGATTCTAACATACACATTAACAAGTACCTAACAGGTGATCAAGTCCTGGTAGCTGGCTTCCTGCTTCCCAAGACTAGGAAATTCCCAAGCCTGCTTAGTAGTCAGGGAGCCACCTGTGGCTACAGAAGTGGGCCAAGTCAATCTTAAACATTATGGAATAGATACTCTTTGTGATAAAAATAAAATCAGATAGTTATCCATATTTGTAAAATTAAAAAATGCGAATGATGAAAGCACCATGCACACCGCATTCTGCACGGTGGTGGTCCCCGGAGAGGGTCTGCACCCTGCGATAATGAGGTCTAGTCCACGCTCCTCTCCTTCACATCTGCAAAACACCTCAGAGGGCAGAAATCCTGTAATTTTTCTCCTTCCCTATTGAAAGGCCTTTGCTTCTAATCATTCACTATTAAAAACAAGAAGGCAGCAAGCCTCTGTGTACATTTACATCTTGCTCTTGCACAAGAATTTCTGCTGGCTAGATCCGCAGAAGCCGGGTTGCTGGCGGAACACCTGTGCACACTGTATTTTGATGAGTCCTTCCAAAGAGCTCTCCAAAAGATGGAAGTAATTTCAATCCCTACCACCAGTGTGTGAAATGTGCAATCTTGAAAGGACTGTTTCTCCTGATATACAAATCACTGAGAGTGGAGGGGCTCCTAGAAACGTCCACCTTCCTCCCACCTCCCACCTCCACCTGACACCAACTACACTTACTGCCCTGTGTATGAAGCTGCCTCCTCACCTGAGATAGCAGTGGCCAAGGAGGGTCAAGGGCTCAGACCATCACAGAACATGCTCACCTGCCCACCCAGCCAACCCCCCTTCCCTGATTCTTAGGGGGGCAGGACAGAGAGGACAGACGCAGTTGGATTTCAGGCCTTTGTCTTTAATTCTGGAATCTTTTGGTTTGACTTGCATAAGCTACATTTTTGGCTTAGCCATTTTTACTTGCACAATTCAAACATAAATACTTTTATCCAGTATCACTAAAACTCCCCCCCCCATCTTTCTCTATTGTCTGGTAACACAATATCTTTAAAAAACTATTCATCAGGCCAGGGATGTGGCTCGGTGGCGCAGCGCCTGTCTAGCAAGCGCGAGGCCCTGAGTTCAATTCCTGGTACCAAAAAAGAAAATAGTAAAAATAAGACCAAAAAAAACCCTATTCTTAGTCTTTTAAAACTAAGACACTTCAAAAAGGTCAACTAAAAATGCAGGGAACTAGAGAACAGTGACTTAGAAATGTACACAAGCCAAAGACCAATTTTTATGGATGTGTTCAAGTAAATGGCTTACTTACTTAAAAATTACTCTTTATAAAGGATAGACTCTTGCTATGTTGAAAATATTATTTTCTTAGACAGCTTTTCAGTACTGATTTCAACCACTAAAACTTAATTCTTCCAAATGCTTTTTAAAATTAGTCTTTTCATGCTGCTAAAAAAGCTCATGAAAGATGAGAACCAGACAACAAACCTTAACACTCAGAGCTAGTGGCTAACTGAAATCAAGCAGACGTCCAAAGATTTCTAACATGAAACTTAGCCAGGTCCAAAATATAGTTAACAGAGGAGCAAGTATTTCCGCCTGCAAGAGCCTGGGATCAGAGTCAGAAGATCTATGAATATCTGTCCTCCTAAGCAGGGACCGCTTTTATCTCAAAGTCTCCAAAGAGTAACTTGAAAAACAATGAACTAACTGCTGTACAACTTGAGCCAAATGTGCAGCTCTGTGGAGCAAAGGTCAGGTCTCCATGGGAGCTTGCTGTGAAGGGTCTCATTCTTCCTCCCCCTCACTTCCTCATTCCATTTTCTGATTTGTATTGCTACTCTATTTACCTCTATAAACTGCTTTTATCCTGTGTTTATTTCCATCCCTTTTTAGTCCAAAAAAACTGTTAGATGATTTCAAGAAAATTCCTCAGTTTATTCTGAGTTTCTCCTAACTCACATTCCAAGGTGGAATAATCCTAAGAAACACACTGTATTACTGGGTAAGATAAAACATGTATGGGCCCCTTATAAATAATAAGAGAAGACTTTCATTACCCTACAAACCAGTACTGAAGACTGATTATACTGAACCAAACATGCATAGTATTGTGTGATATAATTTATTTGGTACTAAAGTTTAGAAATAAAAATCTGACAGTGTCTAAAAAGTACAGTACATGAGATATGAAGACAAAAGAAATTACTTTAGAAGCTTTCACTCTAAACCAGTTACATTTCTAACAAAGCATCTACTAAACTAAGATTTTGCCTTGAAAAACCTGTTTATGCCTTCAATGTAGAATGAGACTTTGAAATTTGCCTTTTTGTTATTCCTTCCAAAACATACTCCCAGATAGACTAGAATCTTTCAAGGAAAGGGGGTAAAGTAATAGAGACTTCCCAGTTATGCACATGGGAAGCAGAAGACAAAGGGGCCTTTTAGATCCTCCCATGCGGGCAGTTTCATAGGTGTTTTGATTCATGCTATCAATTTTATGAGAATCATTTGATTTCCTCACACTTTATAGATGGAGAAATAGATCTCAAGAAGGATGCGTTAGTCAAGATCAGAAGGCAGGTCAAGTTAAGTGAGCAGCAAGATTTGTACCTTTTCTATAATCTCAAAGGCCATATCACAGTGATGTGAACTTTTTAGAGACTGAGTGTCCCAACTGCAATCCCAAACCTACTTCTTTATCACAAAGTGAGAACACTGCCATTACACCTGAATATCAGCCACTCTGTGGCTGGGGCAGCATGGTCCCACGATGACAGAAAGGGTTCTGTGTGTCCAACACAGCATGGATGCCATAGGGTGCCAGTGCTGCCATATGCTTTCTACACCATGGTACTTAAGGGAGAGTCTGTGTTTTCCCAGATTCGTAGAGATGGTCCTGACCAAAGTGTTCACTAAGTAAACAAGGGAAAGAAAGAATGGGACAAACAAAGACAGACAGGAGAAAGAAAGGCATTCTGCTAGAAAATGTGGGAACAGACTCAATCACACAAATCTGTATGTTCTGCAGTGATATCCATACTATTAATTATATTTTTACAGAAGAATTTATAGCCTGTAACTCAAAAAACACACATTCTACAAAATTTGGTTTGATTTTAGCCTTTACTGTGACTTAGAGTCTTTCCATATATTTCATGAAAAAAGGGCAGCTTGAACTAAAATGGCACTTAAGAGTTCAAATCAGCACTCCCCCATACACCCTCACACTCTAGGCCCCCCAAATGGCACAGAGGGAATAACCATGGCTTACAGAGAAGATAGGCTAGATGTTTTATTGTCCTCTAAATATTTAATAAATACAAGATAATATTAAACTTAAGTTACTACTTTAAAACAAACCAACAGAAAATAAGAGCATTATCCATTATGTCTGAAAAGGTTCTAGTGACTGTCCTGCCCCTTACAAATGCGAACACAAGCAGGTCTTACATTCAAGCCTGTTATCTCCCCACACATTACAAGGATATTCAAAGATACTGGATTTAAGAAAGGAACTCTTCGCTCTTTTCCAGCTGGAACCATGGAGGGTGTAGAAGAGAAGAAAAAGAAAGTGCTTACTATACCAGAAACCCTTAAGAAAAAGTGAAGACATTTTGCAGAGTTGAAGACAAAGCCCCTGTGAAAGAAGTTTGCCCAGAAGATGCTTTGCAAGGCGAGGTGGAAGCTCACCTATGAAAAAGCTAGGCACTTTCATAAGGAGTACAGACAGACAGATGTACAAAGCTGAGATCCGAATGGCTAGGATGGCGAGAAAAGCTGGCAACTTCTATGTCCCTGCAGAGCCCAAACTGGCATTTGTCATCCAGATCAGGGGTATCAATGGTATGAGCTCAAATGTCTGCAAGGTGTTGCAGCTTTTTCACCTTCGCCATATCTTCAACGGTACCTTCATTAAACTTAACAAGGCTTCAATTAACATGCTGAGAATTGTGGAGCCATATATTGCATGGGGGTACCCAAACCTGAAGTCAGTAAATGGACAAATATACAAGCATGCCTATGGCAAAATCAGTAAGAAGTAAATTGCCTTGACAGATAATTCATTGATTGCTCGATCTCTTGGTAAATACGGCATCATCTGCATGGAGGATCTTATTCATGAGATCTATACTGTTGGAAAATGCTTCAAAGGGACAAATAACTTCCTGTGGCTGTTCAAGTTATGATCTCCACAAGATGGAATGAAGAAAAAGACCACCCATTTTGTCAAAGGTGGAAATGCTGGAAATAGGGAAGATCAGATCAACAGCCTTATTAAAAGGATTAATTAAGGTATATACCGTGGTGTTTTTATGATTTGGTCAGTTAATAAAGTATCTGCTTCAAAAAAAGAAAAGAAAAATAAATTATTCTACCATTTCACAGGGGACAGAGAAACAGTGCTGGCAGGGTGGCAGCTGCAGCTGCTGGAGGGACAAGGCTGCAGGAGGAAGCCCTAACTACACTCAAACAGCAAAATAATGTTTAAAGTACAGTAAACACAACTAAAACTAACTGTAGCTATCTTGAAAATCCCAAAAGGAAAAAGTATGCTTGAGAAAGCATTTTACCTCTTTTGATTCATCAGCAGCTCTCTGTGGAGATCTTGATGATTCCGGGATGTCTTAACAGGGTTGACCAGCTTCTGGGGCCTGATCAGCTCGGGATTGTCGGCATCCACATAGTCCGGCTCGGCCATGGTGTGTCCTGGAATGAGGGGTGAATCCTTTGGGTCACTGTTCTCAGGCAGGCTGTCTGGAGAGGAGAAAGGTAAGACGGTCACCGAAGTCTGCTCCACCAAGACCTCACACAGGTGCAGAGGGTGCGTTACTGGGAGGTGCTGTTTTTGGGTCCATGTTGGGGAGGCCATGGAGGGCTCTTTCCCAGTGCTTACAAAGTGACTGGGGTCCCAGAAAGAGGCAGAGGCTGCTTTCTTCTATGCTGCCTGGATCTAGAGCAGAGCAACCCTCTGGATGGACTCAGTCACTGCTATGCATCCCGGGAGTTAGGGTTACAAAGGATACTTCTTGCCACCAAGTCTTACTGGCCAGCTCACAGTGAAGCTGGAGCACGTGAGTACCAGCCCGAGGGCCTTCCTCCTCCTCACCTCAGCATACAAATTGGCCCCCAAAACACACAAGCCACGCACGAGAGCTTGCAACAGCTTTTGAAACTTAATGTGAAAATAAAGAGAATAAAAATTGAAAAAATAGTCAACTAAGAACTGTCGCATAAACATCATTATCCACCTAAGACTCAAAGTTATCAAATGGTAAGGAATAGATGACAAATTACCCAAACCTCCTTAGGCACCATCCACACGGCTCTCCTAAGTGAAAATACTGCAGCCTTAGCCCAGTGGAGAATGGCAAACCTTGCATGTGGTGAGTCGGTGACTCCTTCACGGCCAGCCTACCCTACTGGCTGTACGGTGTTGCCTGCCTAGGACGCCAGTCTCAAAAGACACTGTGCATACCTCTGGGAAGTCCGGACTGTCTACTGAGTCTGCAGCAGTTTCATTCTAGTTAATCAGTAGTCAAAGGAGGCTCTATGCTTCCATAAAAGGAGTTGTTTCTTGGCCTAAATCACTGATAGCTCCAAAACGCCCATTCAACAGAAGAGCCCTCTGAAGGTCAGTGGCACAATGCGGCAGATTTGAAAAGATGGAAAACAGACAAGGAGTGGCCACTGCAGCACTCTGGTAAGTGAAATCCTAAGACAGGATGACAGACTAGCATTTTTTCTAGCTTCTCTAAAGATTCAGTTCCTTGGAAGTCTATTTCTAACAATATGGTTTAAAATGGGCCAGTGTCTGTCTCCTGCTAGGAAGATAGAGACAGAAGAGCAGGGGGGGTGCCGCTGGAAATGCAGGAGCAAACACTTCCCTTGTTCTTTTTTCTGGCTTGCCCTTCATAGCTAGGCCTGGGGCAGGGCCTGGAAGCCCACACCCTGAGCCTTTTGTACAGCCCTGGGGCTGAGGACTGGGCAGCAGGAGCAGAACACCAGATTCTGGGGAAAGGAGACTCAGGAACAAGGGAAGGAAGCAGCCAGGGCAGCTCTGTGTGTTCTGTGCACTCATAGCCGAGTGGCACAGGTCCTAGGTTTTGGCCACTCCCAGTGACTTTCCACATGGCAACTGGCCACAACTATCTCAATAACCCTGCTCATTGTTGTTTCCTCTGGCAACCTTCAGGCCCATGCCATCCCAGGGGACAACACAGCTCTAAAGGGACCCTCCATCTCAGCACCTGTGCTCTGACTACTAAAGTTATTATCCATCAGTGGTCCCAGAATGCTGTCTGTCTTGGCCTTCCTCTGCCAGATACCTGAGCTAACACGGATCCTTCAGCAGGCACCCTGGCCTCTTCCTGCTCCATCCCAGCTCTCCATAGAGTCAAACTCTTCAGTCATACCTTAGCAAGGTAAATGGCAGATCTTCCACAAAGCCATCCCTAATGTGTCACTATAATTCAATTTCTCTTACCTCTGACAACAGAATTTTCTGTTTTTTTCCCACATAGTCATTGACTTATCAACTTTATTTCAGCAATATGTATAAATCTTAAATTTAAGACTTAAATCATATATATATATATATATATATATATATATCCTGATCTCAAAATCTGTGATGTCTCATATATATATATGAATGTCTTTATTGCAAAGACCACATCTAGCTTATCTTCACATCCTTCAGACCCCTTGGACTTGCTTAATAAACATTACTTAAAGTAACACAACAGGGGAGCTCCTCAGCTGGCATCTGCATCCACTGCGGCCAGGTGTGACCCCATGGGTGGTGGTGGGCAGGGGTGTATGCTCACCAGGTAATCCAGAGCCAAGGTAAAGATGGAGTGCACAAGTCTGGAAGTGAGAGCACCTTGAAGGACACCATTATTACATGTAACAGCTCTTCTAGAAATAAACATGTTCTGGTCACATTCACACTAACAGCCAAGTCACTGACCCATAAGGAAAAAAAATTCAAGTTATCAAGTCAATGAAAGAAAACCAGTGAAGGCTCAATGAAGGAGGAATAAAACTGACTTGGTATCTTAGACAAGTATCCACATCCCTGACCCTTGATTCCTTGTCTTTTAAAATGAACAGCATAAGAATTGATCAAAGTGTATGTATAAATACTTTGTATAAAGTAAGTTCAAGCATACTTAATAAACAGAAGCTATTATTAACTAAACTATGTTACCAAGACTACTATATATTTTATTCAGAGGCCTGGGTAACTGTGTATACAAAACTCTATTTCTTAGCTTTGTACTAATATTGTTTAGACACGACATCATGTCTACATCTTGTCCTCTGAATAACTACTACAAAGACAACAGTATGCAATGTATTAATTATTGTTACTGTCCTACTAACCTGTTTTGAAACTGTTTCATTGCTATTTTTTCTCATTAAAATGAAAAAAAGCATAAATATAGCAAAACCGAAGATTTAAAGAAGTTGTACTACCATTTCTCCCATGGGCATGAATGTGGCAAAAACCCTGGGAAGAACTACCATCTAAGTGAAGAGAAGCTGCCAGCAAACAGATTGTTCAGCCATGGAGAAAGGGCTGCTCTGGCCTTCTGGGTGGAAAGCTTCTGTTTAATATGCCAAGAGGCGAGAGGCCTCTGAGAGGACCACTTGGATGCAGGCTCAGTCTTGAATTTCTGTACCTCACCTACAGTGAGAACTATCATTGATTTCCTGTAGGATAATGGAGAATAAAAGTGTCTGAACCAGGAGAGAGAGAGAGAGAGAGAGAGAGAGAGAGAGAGAGAGAGAGAGAGAGAGAGAGAGAGAGAGAGAGAGATTTGTAATAATCATTTTAGAACAGCTCCCTAATAATTTGAAATAGATGACAAAAATAAAATTAGTCATATTGTAAATATGGAAAAAATCTCTATTTGGTTTCTTCCAAAGTATGAGTTCAGCTGAATGACCCATTGACCTTCTCTTCAGTAACACCCAATAGTTTTATGATTCATCCATGCTACAAACATAAGAACTTTCTTGACCCAGATGGGGTGCCACATCATGTAATACGAGCATTCTGGAAGGCTGAAGCAGGAGGATTACAACTTCAAGACCAGCCTAGGCAATCTAGTGACTTAGTGAGACCCTGTCTCAAAATAAATAAAAAAGGTGCTGGGGATGTGGCTCAGGGTAAAGACCCTGGGTTCAACCCCAGTACTGGAGATAGGGCAGGGAGTGCATTTGGAAAGGATAAAATAGTTCACCACACTATCTATGGGCAAAATGAAATTCTAGCAGCTGTATTTAGAGTCTAGGAGTATAGCAAGAAATCAGATAGAGCTTTTAATGCCATGTGTTAGTAGAGGAACTCCCTGAAAGAGTTTAAGCTGTTGAACAGTAACAGAGAATTTGATTTTAGACAAATACAGCATGCCTAAAAACTCCAACTGAGAATTCTGCATTTAATTTCTGCTAATCAAAAAATAGAAGCCATTATTAAACTAATCCCAAAGGATAAGTCACAGATTCCATCCGTACACAGATTCCAGTCTGCGTTTCTACCCCCTCCAAAGATTTATTCTATTCTAGGCCAACCTCTATGACTGATATAGGTGTTGTGTTTGTTGCTTTCCAGAAGTAAATCATTACTCACACTGAACATTTCCACAACTAGACTAGTAAAACAAATTCAGTGCAGCTGAGACTCTTCAACATATATTTTTGGCAGAATATATGCACATTTCTACATCAAACATAAAATTCAAAACCTAATTCTATGAGATATTAGAGATTTGCTAACTTCTGTGTTTACCTGAATATTAAAACTCCAATCATACCTATATGCACTAATATGAAAAAATAGCCATTACACTGCAATACAGATAGTTTAGAGGTATACTATACCCAGTAAATGCTAAAGACTTAAACTTCCAAATAGGTGTGACAATTCATAGAAAGCTCAAAGTATTCCAAGGCCTCCTTAAAGGGAGTCTATTTCTCAGGCTGTTCCAAAGAGATCCTGGTAGCGTCTGCCAAGTATCTGAGAAACTACAGCTCAAGATCACAGGCTGGCATACCCCAGCCCTGACTCTGTCTGAAAGGGAGTAGGCACTTGGATCCAAAACAGTCTCCTGCACCCCGAGTTCCCAGACAGGCAGAAGAATCACTTAGGACAACCATCTCTCCTAAATAGCAATGGATTCACATGACAAATTCCTCACCTTCCTGTCCTTGAGGGGAACCTAAAAGTTCAGTCTTAGATCAAGACAGTGACAGGATTTGGCACTCAAAACACCTGAAAACTGCTCAGTGAGCCTTTGTGACCACAAGCCTCATATACCAACCCTCAGAAGAGAAATTTTGGCAGAGTGCACTGAATAAGGGCAGAAATGTCATTCTGTCATATTTTGCCAAGTCTCACAGCTGCATAGCAGTGACCCTAAAGATTCCAAGCGATTCATTTAAAACAACAATAATCTCTCAGCAAATTGGAACCCAATATGATTTTGTACAAATTCCAAACAGTGACGTTCATGGGAAAATATCAGACTAATTTTCTCATCATTTTCTTCATCTCCCAAAAATGTATTTTCAAATACAGCACATATTCCATATTTAGCAAATGGCTAAAGGAAGGAGAGACCAAGACAAGTGACACCCCGAAGTCAAGAGGCTGGGTCAGGTAGAGTGAAACCAACCAGTAGGTGGCGATGGTGGCACAAAGACCTGAGTGTCCAGAGCTCCAGGTAGCCCAGAGCCCAGCAACATGCCTCCCAGGCCCAGCCCTCAGTACCGTTAGGCAGAGAAACATAAGGACAGGAGTTCCCAGTGGACACATATGGTGTCTGCCCTGGATGGTGAGCATCCCTCCTCCCACCACCCAACCTTACTATGCCCAAGGGTTAGCTCCAGATGAGGTGGTCAGTTTCCAGAGCAGCAGCTCAGGTCAGGCTGACTGTGTCATCACCCCAGAGTTTCTGCTTACTTGCAAGTGTGATCATGGGCAAGTGTCCATCAGTTAATAAAAAAAAAAAAATACTGGTCATTATGAAGAATAAATAGGAAATGCATATAAAGTGCAATCTCAAAACATAATAAACTTTAAATAAATGCCACCTGTTACTAGTGTTGTCATTGGCAATGATTAACAAGAAATAAGTTAGTTAATAATACTGTTACGGCTACCCAGCTTAGAGTTATTAAAAGATGAGACCAGGATTTCAACTTGAGTCTGAGTAACTCCACTGGAAAACCCTTAAATATTCTATACTTCTGGTTCAAGATAACAGAAAAGAATTGGGTTTGACTTTTAACAGGATGATTTTCTGACTCTCAAAAAAGATTTTAAAACCTAACATTATAGTTTTATAATATCCTAAGCTAAAAACATCTTGTAGAAAGTGGAGACAGGAGGCAGGAAAGACATCTGCCTTAAAACATATGTTTCCTAAAAATGTCTGTAGCAGTGCTGTTCATAATAGTCAAAAACTGGAAGCAACAATTGGGTGGATAAATAAATCAGGTACACTGATAAATGGGATACTCCATACCAATGAGAATGAATCAGTGAACACTCCAAGCAATAATATGGCTTAACCTCATAAATTGAACCAGAGAAGCCAAACCCCAAAGAGCACATACTCCACAGTCCCATGTAGAGAACAACCCAAAACGGGCAAAATGGCCTTGGTGTTAGATGTCAGGATCAGCTTATTGTGGCAGTGGGCAGGGAGGAGAAGGCACCAATGGGAGCTCCCAGCACGTGGCACTGTTTCCTAACACAGTGGTTATTCAAGTGTGTTCACTCTGAAGATTCATTAGTGGGTACCTTCCTAGAGTATTCTCTTCTCAGTAGGAAAGTTATACCCAAACAAATACAATTCTTTTTTCTTTTTTGAAAGAAATGGGTGGAGTCAGTTTAAGAATATAGCTTTTTTTTTTTTTTTAGTACAGGGTCTCACTACACAGATTGGACTTTTCATGATCTTCCTGTTTTCAGCTTCCCAAACACTGGGATTACAGGAGCATGCCACCATGCCCAGTCTCATTTGCAATCTCAGCACGCCCCAGGGGCAGGGCCAGCATGGCAACAAATGCAATTCTTGCTAAGGGTAACTCAGTGATAGTGCTAGCCCAGCACGCATGAGTCCCAGGGTTAAATTCCCTGGACTGCTGAAAATAACAATGCTGATTGCTACCTGAGTTGGTTTTTTAAATTCAGTTCTATTAAATAGCTGGTAACATTACCACCTAAAAATCGATATCTGCTGCTGTATTATTACAATGTCATTGTATCATCCATGTGAAACGGTTCAGTCCATAAATTATATATCATAACAGAGAAGAGGACCCAGGTTGGGGACCAATAATTCTGGATCAGAATTCATTCTAGGTCATTTACCAGTTATGTGATTTTGATGTGAGTTTTGATTTCCTCAGCTAAGATCAGAGTTAACACTCCTACAGTTGTATAGCTGTTCTACACAGTGAAATAACTTACAGAAAACACAGTATATCATGCCCATACATAGTACCTGCGTGTGTGCCAGATGCTCAACACAGGGGAAATTACAGTCCCAACAAATTGAATCACTGACTCTTTGTAACTAGTGCATCAACAAAATGGATGACCCTATACAAGTCTACCAGTTTAGATGGACATACTTTAATGGATGGACCCAATCTGGCATCCTCATTTTTCCAATCTGGACATACAGGGGTGACAGAGGAGGACAGGGAAGGAGAAAGGGAAGGGGCAAAAAGAAAATTTCTGACAGGCAAAAGAAGAGTACACAGAGTAGAGCCTGCACCCAGAACCTACAAGGCCTGGGAAATTCTGCAACCTCCCATCTCTGGGCTTTAATCTACTTACCTTTAACACTTAATGGTCAATTGTCTTCATTTTCTCAGCAATCTGTTATGAGCAACTATCCTAGGCACAGAGTAGTTGTATAGATATGAGGGAATCTATAAAAACATAACATCTCTTTTAACTCTTCAAACTCAAATAAACCTAATTAATGTTTACAAATTACTCAACCTCCCACATTTCTTATGGACACTGAACAAACCAACCACCAACAGTAGTTAGAACTCCACCAAAAAGCCAAAAGCAGAGAAAGGGGATGAGCCCTTCACAAGCATATTTTGCCAAATATTTAGTGAACTATGGACAGATAATGAAAATGTCCTAAAGTGCAGTGTAATAGTTTACACTTTCACATTTCCATGCTGGTATCAGACAGGAAGTTTATCATGCTGCTTCATTAAAATTGAGTTCCTGTACTATTAATGCATTTATATTTGCATCCATTAAAGACTGTTCACACTCATGCAACAGCTATGCAAGAAGAACGACAGAAGCAAGAACACAGAGAGCACTACACCAAACTTGCAATGGAGACGCTTCTGCAGCCTGCTCAGAAGACTGATGCTGAGCTCAGAACCTGGGGTTGCTTTCCACGAAAACTACCAAAGTATTCGAGCAATCAAATTCCTTCTCCCCTCTAGCTCCCCACAGTTATTTTGCTGAAATGTCATTTCCTAGCCAATCCAATTATATCATAAAGCCAAAGTAAAGGTTAAAAAGGAAGCAGTTACTGAATAATCCAGTTTTACTAGAAAGCTAGATATTTAAACTTAACACAGAAAAGCTTCAAGACAAAATGTAGAGATAATGAAAAGAGTAACAGTCGAGGATGTGAAAGAAAGAAGTCTCTAAGAATAAAACTAATACAAAGTCAGTATAGTTATGAAGAATCTGAGTCAAGAAAAAACTGCAGAGTTCAACAGGTGAATAAAATGCTTCAGAAGTCCAGGGTCAACACCCTTGTCCTGGCAGAAAGCTGGCCCCAGAGGACTGTTTCCTCTCAGTCATGTCTAGGGACACAGGGTGAGGCACTAGATCTGCCCCAGGGCAGATTCAGAACTTGCTGTGAAGAGCAATGTGACCCTCACCCTGTGAGGCCCCATGCAGCCATGGTGACACATAGAACAGCATAAGATGGTAGCACATCACAGCCTTTGACCCTCATGGTTCTGCAAGTCCTAGCCTGGCTGGTCTCAGCTGCAGCACAAAAATGCACTGGTGCTTACTACTCCAGGAGACTACCAGGGCCTAGGGACTAGCTCAGAAACATGTTGCCCAAAAAGAGCCTTGGCAAGTATCCTCCTAACCAGCTGCTCTTTCCAGGGGCTGGACATGCCCCCTTGGCTGTTCTTTCTTCCCAGGCTTTTGACCCTCAGGTTCTGTGTACAAGGGCTGTGATCCACAAGCCAGTCAAAGACAAAAGTCACCACTGCATCACTAGCAGATAATGTCATCCTTTAAATATTCACTGTCTGCTAACAGGTTATCCTCCTATAATCATCTATGGTCAGGGCATTTCCTTGGACTCCATGGGCTCTAGCTTCTTCACAGGTGATACTCTCCTCAAATCTGAAGTGGAATCTGGTATCTATCTCCTTCTGGATGTGAAAGCCAATCCCAAAGGCCATCCTTCCAGGGTCTTCCCCCAGCTTTCTCCCCAGGGTGCCTCTTCCCTCCTGGACCAACAGTTGTCCAGGGACAGGTCCCACAACCCTGTAACTCCCTTGGGCTAGCTGCTGGAGTGTCACACATTCCTATACTTTCCACTACTTAAGCTATTCCCACCTGGCCCAGCTCTGGATCTAACATTTCAACTGTCCCCTGGAGAGTTCATGTCAGAGTCAGCAAGTGCAAAGTTGAGGCTGACCTCACTCACCATTTACTAAGAGGCCATGTAGGTACCACTCACTGCCTTGGTTCTGCACAGGACCCCAACAGGTGAGGCTAGACCCTGACCCACTGGGATACTGACACTGTAAGGCAATCATCCTAGTCTGAAGCTACTGTTTGTCAAAACCAGTGGAGATGACACCATGCACAGTCTTCCCACTATCAGAAATAACTCCTCTTTTCCTAAAGCCTTTTATTTTTCCAAAGCTACCATCACCTAAGTTATCTTCAAACCTAAGTTAACTCTGACAGTGTCCCATCTCATACCTTTGGTGTGGAACAAATCAACCTTAGACCTTTTTCACAAGTATATTTGAAACTGTTCTCCTGCTGCTGCTAGAATCCTAGTTCCCACCTTCTCCCTCATTCTTAGAACTATGAAACCAGATCTTTACTGGACTCCATTCCTCCTCCTAATCTTGCTGAACCCTCAGCCAAATCCAGGGTCCTATCTAATTTAATCAGATCAACAGTCACCACACAAAGCACCACTGATATCTTAGGATAAAATGTTCAACTGTGTGGGATCCCTTTCAACTTCCTCTATAGTCAGATCCTTAGCTACCTTTCAAACTTCCATCTCCTGCTCTCCAGTGCCAACCTTCTACTCTAGTCAGGCAGAATATACAAATCCCATGCACACCTCTATCTTCCTCTGTCATCCCCCATTTCTGCCTTACTGGAATTCCCTCCCTAGACCAATGAAAATCTAGGCACTCTACAAAGACCTCAATATTTGTTTCATTATTGTTTCGTGGTGCTAGGGATAGAACCCAGGGCCTTTGTACTGGGCTTGCCCTGAACTTTTTTTTTTTTTTAATTCTTTGTATTAAGTTACTCTGAGGCCTAAGAGAACCACACAGGAAGGCACGTGCAGTTCTGAGCTTGGCCTTCCTGGAGAGGCATAGAAGTGAGGTCCTGGGCACAGAAACAGTGTGGAGAACCTTAAACCAATCACTGTCCTAGGTTAGATGATTGCAGCTACCCAACCTGTCTGCTTCACTTCTGCCCCTCAGGTACCTCAATTCTCAAAATCTCAGCTCTTCCAGAAAAAGGAAATAAGAAGCCACCAACTTTAGTTCCAAAGTCAACTAAAAGGTGGATTCCAAAAATTTAAACCAAAACAAAATGTATATTCAAGCTCACTTGAAATTGCCTTAGCTGTACAAGACACATGGGCCTGATGACCTGAAATGCCTTACAAGTTAAAAGTTCTGGTAGGTGAGAGGAGCTCAGCTTGTTTGTTCATCTCTACCACCTGGGCTTACAGCCAAGGGTGGTAACACATTGGCCTCACCACTATGGCCAGATCAGCATGCAGAGGGTGCTCCCCTCAGACTCCATGTACATCCCACTTCTCCACTCCCACTCCCTCCTCATTTTCTGAAAGCTCTCCCTCCCTCCTCTGCAGGAAGCCCACATGAGTCTCTGGCACAGATGCTGATGCTGAGTCTCTCTCCCAATGTACCCTCAACCCAAATCATGGATGCTGAGTTCCTCTCCCAATGTACCGAGTCCCCCTAGAAGAATTTCAATTACTGCTTTGCCCAGGGCTGGAGAGGGCTCCCCTTCCAGTCAGACTGCAGACTTGACTTTACTAATCTAAAACACTAAATCCAGAAGCCTCTTAAATATTATAAACAAGAATCTTAGTCTTTTAAGTCCAGACCCTTGAGCTTAGTAGCTGCAGTGATACATGTACACCATACATGAAAGGTAAAAATAAAGCAATGTTTAGTTGTCTTTGTGCAAAATCACCTACATGTCAGCATATATCGCAGAATCACACACACACAAGTCCTAAGAACTACCCTAAAATTAGCCCCATTACTTCTCCCTAGTTTTTCTTGACATACATCTCTTGCCTTCTCTGTAAATCCACATGCATACTTGCCTACTGCGATCAAGATCAAAGAACACATGAAAAAGTTACTAACATAAGGACAAAATATTTTTCTCATCCCCTTACATTTAGAAAGTGTCTGTTCTCATAGACTACTTGTTAGAAGCTTTTTCTTCTTCCTGTCCATGCAGTTTGTTGGCAGTGCCAAAAGGTATAACATGTACACATCCTTAAAACTTTGAATCATAGGCCTGGATCCAGTGGACCTATTCCTTATTTTTCTACTGTTTATACTTTAGCATTATAGTAGCTGCCTGCACATCTCAGTACCTTTCCCTGAGGGATACAGAAAATAATCTATGTGTTAACCCACTTGGTAATGATGAGTGGGTTAATCTATGTTTTAACCCACTTGGTAATGCAGGGAGTGTGCACAAGTGCAAAGGTGTCAAAACAAGATTTGGACCCACTTTTACACTCTAACTGGATTTGCATATGTTTACCCAAGCATCACAGAGGGTACCAGAGACTCGTACCACTCCAGGATTTGTTTTATACAAAAAAAAAGTTTTCTTTTGATTTTTCTGGTAAAAGTAGCCATATTTAGTACAATGGCACATGAAAAACCAGACGTGCAAGTTTTAGAGGTCAACAATGAATCATCAGATTACTCATGCATGCATGAAGATGATCCATTATGATAGAATACAAGCTTTCATAACATATGAGTGGTGTGAGTGGATAATGATGAGAATGATGACTTTGACACTGGCCATGTAAAGCCAAGTTCCTGTGACAGAGAAATGGAGCAAGAACTGACTGAACCAGACACAGGGAATGCAGACCTCCTTGATTCAGATGACTAACAAAACAGCAATGTGACTACATGTTTGACTAGTTAAAATGTTGTAAAATGGCCATGCAACCAAATAGCACAGAAGGATTCAATGTTAGAAATATGTCTGAAAACATAGTGAAGGTCTTAGCAGGAGCGAAATGTACTGGACAGAAGGTCAGCACTGCCATTCAGTGTTGGAAATTTTAACAGACAAAATGCTATGAGATACTGTGAAATACACAGAGACTGAAATGCAAGTAAATAATTATGTATGTATCACAGTCATATTTGAAAATGTATTTATTTTGACACCTCCCTAGCTGAACCGAAAGCATTCATAAGTCTGTTGCACTTAGCAGGGAGTTCTCATAGAGAATGCAGGAATGTAAAAGACTTATGGAAAAGTGATGGGTTAAAATATGGAATAAAAATGTATGCCCTTTTAGATGCGAAGAAGTATTGGTCGTCCAAATTAGATACACTGCATAATATAATAAGAACCTCCTGACAAAACAGTAAGACTACTGAAATGTCAAGTATGTCCTACACAAAGGTCAGGAAAGTAAAAGATGTGTGCTATCAGCATAAATGTGTGCAGGCTGCTGTAAGTGTGATAATTGAAGCTAAGATCATTTTTTGGTACAGTGTTATTATTTTCATTGTTATTCATATGGAAATTTCTTTAATACTTTGTACACCGCAAACCAATCTATGTTGAAAATGATGAAGCTTTTTTATAAATACTTAATATTAAAAACTCAATATTTTTATATTTTTCCTGTTAAGTACTCAGTGTTTAATATAATAAAGCTCATAAAGTTATAATAATTCATCAATAGAAATGTTCTAAAGAATAAGCATGGGTATGACAGACCCAAGTTTATGCACCTTGATGACAAAATTAGTCTTATGCTGCAAGGGCTACATCTTGTAATTCTACTCCAGGAATGTAGCCAAAGATGTTAAGAGACACAGACTAAAACATACATTAACAATATTTAGGGGCCAGGGAGATGGATCAGTGGAATAAGCGCTTCCCTGGCAAGCGCAAGGGCCTGAGTTCAATCCCCAGTTCCAGAAAAAAACAAAAAACAAAAAACAATATTTATTGCAGCATGAACCATAATGGTGAAAAAATAGAAAACTACTTGGACATTTAAAAACAAAATATAATGAGAATAAAATGCAATAGTAAAAACAAATGGAGAAATATTCCTGCTGTGTTAAATAAGAGAAACACACCAGGTTCCAAAAATATGCCCTTTGTTTTGTAAAATAAAAGTCTATGTGCACATTTGTGTGTACAAAAGTACAGCAGAGATCTTCAAAGTGTCCCAAAACCAGCAGCAAGAGTATCACTGGAGAATCTGTTACATGCAAAGGTGCTGAAAGATAATGAATCATAATCTCCAGGGATGTGCCCAGCAATGAATGCTTCTAGTCTGTATAATTTGTGCCACACAACCTTTGAAGGAGATACTAAATTCATCCTGCTGTACGGACAGGGAAACTGAAGCTAGGAGTTGACAGGCCATTTGTTCCATTCTAGTTCTCTTTAAAACTACACAGATTCTGATCAATTCTTTTAACTCTTTTGAGTTCTGCATCACTTCACATTTTACATATAATACAATGCTTAAATATTCATATCATGCTATTTTGTATTCACAGATTCAAAATTGAAAAAAAAAAAGGGGGGGGTTATCACACTTTATTTCTAAGTTGCAAATTCCTGAATAAAGAGGTACTCTTTCACTCTATATCATTTTCAAAGGAGGAAACACCTCAGTCATTCTTTTCAGGAAATTACAAAGGGGATGGACTGAGAAGATGGCTAATTTAGGCCTACTCATTCCTGACAGGAAGGAAACTACACCGACCAGAAAAAACTTCTTGCTGGACCAGCTTTTAAAACTTCTAATATTCCTGTCTTCATGATCTGAATAACAATAACATAAAATTCATGACTGAGCCCAAATAACCAATTAATATGTTCAAAGGAAGAGATTCTATCTTCAAAAGGACTTAATAACAGGAACTCTAGAAGCAACAGACTACTCATTGAACTTCCTCCTCGTTACAAAAAGAGAAACTGAGGACCAGTATTATGGCTCACATATAAATGTCCCCTCAATGTCCCCTACAAGCAGTAATAGGTGGGTTTTTTCAGAGACAGTTGGATCTAGAGTATGTGACACTGGAACTGATTCATGGAATTGATGCAATGTTACTAGGATTAAAGGTATGAGTGCTGCCCACCCTAAGTAGCCTGGATAAAATACAAGGGATAGAAAGAGCTGTGGTCATTACTTGCTTGCTTACTTTTGCTGTTCTCTGCCACATGAACTGTTTCTCCTCTGCAATGTCCCTCTGCCAAGTCACCCTGTCTTGGAGCCAGTTGATTATAGACTGAGACCTCTTCATACGGTGAGCTAATAAACATTCCCTTCCTTAATTTTTGGCTGTTGGGTGTTTTGTCTCAGCATTGAGAGAAAAGTAATTAAAACACCTAGCAAGATGAAATGACTAAATTCATAGAGAAGGTGGCAAGGCCTGGATGAAGACCAAGCTCCAGCCCTGGTCCAAGCTTTATCACATGATCTCATTTCTGACAGCTCACAAGCTTTCTAAATTGATTTTCTACATTTTCTATGACTTGGAGGGTATTTTTGGCATCATGACTGACACCACCATTATCTTAGATCAATAACTGTATGACATCTTTGAAGACTATAAAAACGTATTTAAATTTCCAGAGTACTTTAATGACAACATCACAGTTTTGTCTACTTCTATAGCCTGCCAAACTGTACAAAGTCATTATGATTTGTCTTTCTTTTTCTGTTTCCTTTTTTTTTTTTTTTTTTTTTTTTTTTTTTTTGCTTGAGACAACGCCAATGCACTATGACAATGTTAAAAGTAAACAGTGACTATTCATTCCCAGGTACTTCAGAAACCCTCTTCAGATTCTACTTATCATCCTATCATTCTCCTCTTAAAATATTCCCTCCCCTAAGCATCAGCATTCAGTACAAAATTAAGTACCTTGCTGAAAAATTGAAAATCAGTCCCACTGACAAGTGGAGAAGGAAAGACCAAGCTATTGACAACCAACTGCAACATGCCACCACACTCTGAAGAAGGCTTGGAACAAGACACAAGCAACCCACATTTCCACAATAAAATGCTTAGACATCCCCCTTTCTCACTAGTATGTGACACCTAATGACCACCGCAAACCCATTTTAATCTCATGCTAACTAGAAAACAAAGTCAAGATACCCAATAACTGAGGTGTAGACTCCATTTCCCGACTATATCCAACCCACAGCCTGCTCCATCTCCCTAGTCCACTCTCAGATTACTCAGCACAGCACTGGGGCCAGTGCCCATCCAGGACAATGCCATGGTCCTTCTGGGCACACTGGCCTGATGACACACACAACATAGAGGGAACATCTCTGTGACTACAAGTATGTCTCTGGCAGTTTGAAGTTTATGGGATTCAGCAGTTTGATCTTACTAAGTTACTAGTAACATGATAGAGTAGAAAGAACCTTAAATAAAATGTCTAAATTTTATTTACCATTTCTTTGGGTCTGTTTCCTTATAAGTAAAATGGCAGCCAGTAATACTATCATCTTACAACTTTCCATCTCAAATGTTTGTATTTCAGCCATACTATAGGCCAAATAGATTTTTTTAAATGAAAGAACATCTTCTGATTCCCAGCCATTCAACTTACTATATCATTTCTGAAATATAGTGCAGAAGTGGCTGTCTAGAAGACTTTATTTCCAACTCTTAAAAAGAAAAAAGAAAACTTCATGCCAGAAATGAAAGCAACATCTGTTTTCCTACATGATTAAAATATTTCATAATTTAAAGAAAATATGCTGACTCTTCTTTGATTTCTGTTTCCACAGTGAGAAATTAGTGTGAGGACTGGGTCCTGTCTCCCTTTTGGTATCTGGGGAATAGTCTGTCAATAACTAAGCTCTCATGAACAGCTAGCTATTTACCCATCCCAGCACCTTTAATTAAAGCCTGTTTTCCCACTTCTCTTCAGGCCACCTCATGAGCTTTCTGAGAACAACCACCATTTCATTATGGAGGACACCAAATGTAAGACAGGAAGACCACAGCTGTCAGCAAGACTAGCATCCCAAGCCTGCTCACTTACTTCAACATTCACTGCATTCTCCAAATGATGATCATGAGGCAGACCCTGAAATTCTAGAGGGGAACAAGGAAGGTCCCTGACATTCAGGACCTCCTATCCAGAGCATCAATGTGAGCTCACATGTAAATACCGTGTGAGCCACACTGTGAAATGGACACCCTGGGGGTGGGACCGCCTCATAGGCAAGATCTTATAAGACTGAACGTCTTGCCAGGTCCAGGAGAAGGGTAGGTTCCTTACAGACCACATCAGTGAGGATGCTTTAGGCACCAGCAACACTGACTACAAGTAGTTTAGGTCACTGGGACTCCTTCTCAGCTCACACAAGGATGCTGGCATTAGAAAGTTACTACAGAGGTTGGTTGTTCTGTGAGAGACCTGGATTCTCTCCAGTGTCCCACCCTGTGCACACAGGAGGAAGGGAAGGCAAAGAAGGCTCCCATTGGCTCTCTCCGCTGGAGGCAAAGCACTCCCAACATCCCCTGGTTGACTCTGCTTTGCTGGTCACAAGTGTCATGTGACCATCCCAGCTACAAAGAAAGGTGAGAAAATACAAATCTGATATGTCAACTGTGATAAGGAGACAACACTGGAGGGTACACAATCAACTCTCTCTCTTACCTATATTCAGTTATGGGCTAAGTGTATTCCCCCACACTTCACAAGCTGAAGATCTAAATCCTTTCCCTCAAGGTGATAGTATCTGAAAAGTAGAAACTCTGGAAGGTAGTAATTAGGTTTAGAGGGTAGATCAGGTTTAGATAGGCAGATAGGAGGGTAATTAGAGGGATAGATCAGGTTTCATTTTAGGTTAAATCATGAAAGTAAACCCCATTTGATGGGACAGGTCTCTCATTGTCTCTGTCTCTGTCTCTGCCTCTCTGTCTGTCTCTGTCTCTGTCTCTGTCTCTCTCTCTCTATTTGTGTGTGTGTTTATCTCATTCTGTCTGTCTGTCTGTCTGTCTGTCTGTCTGTCTGTCTGTCTGTCTGTCTGTCTTCCTCTCTCTCTCAACTTACTCTTCTCTACAATTCATCTTTGGCCACATGGAGATACAACAAGAAGACTCGAAGCCAGAGACCACTCAAGAGGAACTAAAACAGCTTTTACTTTGATCTAAGCCCATCTACCAAGCCTTTGGTATTCTGTTAAGGCAATCTGAACAGACTAACCCACAAAATAAATTCAGCTACCTTCAGAGTCATGTCAGCCTCCTGACACTGAGCACATCAGGTCCCTATTTAGTTAGCAAAAATAATGTCTCAGAAGTGTTTTGTGCTCATAGCATCCACAATGAAAGCTGCAATAATAAAGATGAGAAAGTTTCTAAAAGAGCCCTTTCTGCCTTAGCCTTTCTCCCTATATGAACTTTCCGTTTTAAAAAAGCCAAGGAGTTTTGGCAAAAGCTCAAATGTAAACACATTAGCAGTGGGTGAGGCACTGGAACAAGGGAGTAAACTACACTGACTTCACTTTCTCAGCCTGAGCTGTGCACATTAATTCAACTCCCTCTGGGGCCAGACCTGCAGTGACTCCAGATCTTCCCATTTTCCCACAGGCTGCCTTGCAGCATCACTGAAAACAAAATCAAGGCAACCTTAACTCTCTGAGGCTGTAACATACCATAAATAGGGTGTCAGCGACCCAGGTCACAGAATCCCCAAGCCCAGAGCCAGACAGACCTCCCTAGATCCTGTCTGCAGCCACATGCACACAGCAACTTTCAAGGCTAATGGGGAAAAATGACAGCGACAGACTTGGCAAATAAGGACCACGGCATAGTGAAAGCCTGAAGACAAAAGTCCACAGTAAATGGCCAAGTGCCACAATGTCTGAAAAGTATAGCAACATTTATTCTTAGGGAAATGGGAAGAGGCCTCGTAAATTTAGAAAAATTCCAAGATTCCAAACTCACATAATTCTGGAGCTAAAAGAGGTTCTACATAAATACAGTTATTTAATTTTAGACAAGAGTACCGGAAACACTAGTTATAACCTAGGCCCTAAAGAAGTTAAGTGATTTGATTCAGCTTCATACAAAACAGTTCACTTTTAAGGGTAATTTAAAACTACTTCAATAGTCTCCTATTGACTCTGTAAGTTCCCTCCTCCAGGAAATGAATTCTCTTTTTTTCCAGTTTTTACTTTTCATTAGTAGTTTTGCAGTACATATTGATCTCATTCTTTGTGTGAAGCTAGTACATGTACATAACATACCCTTAATTATTCCTCTCCCTTCCCTCTGATTCACTCCACTTCTTATTTGCAAAAGATCTACCTTCCTACTTCCTATTATCTAGATTTTATTTTGTTCTTTAATATTTCAGTTTCTTTCATAAGCGAAGCTCTGTGACACTGGAGCTTGTGTGTCTGATTTTATGGTCTTAAGGTACATCCATTTTCTATAAATGATTCAGGTTTATTCTTTATAGCAGAATAGTACTCCATTGTATACAAATACTACACTGCTTTTATCCATTCATCTGATGATGAACATAGAAGCTGCTCTCCAGATTTAGCTATTATGAACTGTGCTGCTATACACACAAGTATGCATGCAGACACTGTAAAATGACATCTGGAACTCTTTTAGGAAGATACCTGCAGGGAAACAGCTGGACAAAACAGAATTATCTAGTTTTAGTTTTTGGAGGACTTTACATGTTTATTTCCATAGTGGCTGCACTTCTTCATCGGTCATGTAGAAGAGGTTCTTTTTCTCTGTAGCTTCACCGGCAGTTGCATTATGTGACTTCTTGAAGACAGTCACTCTTTCTGGAGTAAGACGGAACCTTGGTGTTGTTTTAATTTGCTTTTTTTCTAATGGCCAGAGATGCTAAAACTTTTTTTCATGTATTTATTGAACATCTGGTTACTTGTGGGGGGTTTTTTTGTGGGGGGGGTACAGAGAATCAAACTCAGGACCTGAGACTAGGCATGGTGGCGCGCACCTGTAATCCCAGAGCTTGGGAGGCTGAAAACAGGAGGATCACTATGAGTCTGATCTGTGTAGTGAGACCCTGTACTAAATACATTAAAAAAACAAACAAACAAAAAAAAAACCTCAGGCCCTGTGCTTGCCAGAAAAGTGCTGTGCCACTGAGCTATCTCCCAGCTCTTTATTGGACATTTGAACTTCTTCTAAGAAGTGTCTACTAATTTCAGTTGTCCATTTATTTATTGCATTTTTATTTGGGGGTGTCTAATTTGTTTTAATTCTTTGAATTTTAGATTAGTCCTCTGTTTGAAGAATAGCTGCAAAATGTTTTGCCATTCTACAGATTGTCTCTTCACTCTGTTGTTTCTTTTGCAGTGTAAAAGCTTTTTAACTTGATGTGACCCATTTTGTTGATTCTTAATTCTTGTGCAAGTGCTTTCTGTTCACAAAGTCTTTACCTATGCCTATTTCTTCAGAAGTTTCACCTACTTTATCTAGCAGCAGATGTATTTGTTTTACCATTAAGACTGTTACTGCATTTTTTATTTTAGCTTACTATACTGTGAGAGCTTATGGGTCTAGATTCAGTCTTTTGCCTGTGAATGTCCAATTTTCCAGGTATTATTTGTTTAAAAGGCTATCTTTTCTCTACTGTATGTTTTTGGCCCCTTTGTTGATGATCAGATGGCTCAATGTGCCTGCAGTTATATCTGCATCCTTTATTCTTTTATCCAGAGTCACACGTCTGTTTTTGTGCTAGTACCATGCTATTTTGATCACTATAGTATAACTTGAAATCCAGGATTGTAATGCCTCCTGATGTGTTCTTGTTGCTCAGGATTTTTTGCTATTCTGGGTCTCTTTTAATACAATATAAATTTTAGGATTGCATTCTCTAGTTCTGTGAAGGTATTTCATTCTGTTGGTATTTTGGCTGGGATTGCATTAAATGTGTATATCAGTTTTGAGAGTGTCTCTATTTTGACTATATTGTTTCTGCCTATCCAGAATGGAGGAAATGTTCCTGGGTTTTGTTTGTTTATTTAATCTTTCTATTTTATGATGTCCTCTTCAATTTCTTTTTTCTCAGTACTTAAGTTTTCATTGTAGATGTTTTTCACTTCCTGGATTAGGTTAATTCCTAAGTACAATATTTAATTTTTCTTGATATTACTGAGGATGAGATTGTTTTCCTAATTTCTTTCTCATTGAGTTCATTATTGGGGTACAGGAAAGCAATAGATTTTTGTGGATTGATTTTATATACTACTACACTGCTGAATTTTGTTACTTTGTCTCTGGTGGAATTTGTTTTGGATCCTATGTAAAGGATTGTGGCATCTGCAAATAGTAATTATTATACTTCTCTCTCCTATAGTACATATCCATTTTATTTCTTTATCTTGCCTGGTGGCCCTGGCCCCATCAGTTTTGGGTACTATTTAGAATAGAAATCGTTACAGTGGATAGCCTTGTCTTTTTCCTGATTTTATAGGGAAACCTTTCAGTTTTTAATGATGTTGGCAGTATGTTTATCATAAATGTGTTTTATGAGATTGAGATAAGGTCTTCCTATAACTGTATCTCAGAGGTTTTCTTATAATCATGAATGGACACTGGATTTTATCAAGGGGAATTTTTACATCTATTGAGATATTCATGTGATTTTTCTGTCTACATAATGCAATGATTTTATGTTAAACCATCCTTGCATCTCTAGGGTAAAGTCTACCTGCTCATGACATATCTTTTTGATATATTATTGCATTGTTTGCCAGTATCTTATAGAGGTGTTTTTCATCTACGTTCATTAACACATTCACAATGGAGCTATAATCCATATATCTGTTAGGTGGTTCTGATTTAAACATCTTAGTTCCCATCAGCTTGATGGTACATGAATGCACCGGTGGTACATGAATGATTGCCCCATTCAAACTGGCAGAAACATGATAAAGAAATTGGCAAATAATTGTCTTTTCTTGGTGGGCTCTTTTTCTAAAGGCTTTGGAAACTACTGTAATTTGCTAATTTTCAGGAATGACTTTGAGAGTACTCCTTCCCTTTCAATTTCATTAAAGAGTTGAAAAACATTACCTGTTAGATCTTCCCTCAAGTTCTTCTAGAATTCAGTAGTGAATCAACTGGGAACTGGCCTTTTGTTAGTTGGTAAATTTTTAATTAAGTTTCAATTTTATTGCCTGATATTGGATTAGTTCGGGTATTTATATCTTCTTAGTTCAGTTCATTGTTAATTTTCATTTATCTAAGCATCTATCTATTTTTTTTCAGAATTCTTCAATTTATTGACATACAGGTTTGTGAAGTAGTTGGTAATAATCTTCTGGATTTTGGTGGTGGCTATTTTGATCTCACCTTTTTCATTTCTCATTGCACTGATTTGGTTCTTTCCTTTTTCAGGTAAGACTAGCTAAAGGTTCATGTATTTTTTGTTTATTCTTTTGAAAAAGCAGCTCTTTGATTCACTGATTCTTCATATTGTTCTTTTAAATTCTCTATTTCATTAATTTCTGCTTATAATTTCCTTCCTTGTACTTACTTTAGGTACAGATTGTTCTAGTTTTCTAGGACCTTGACGTGCACTGCTGGGTTTTGGGCTCACTATGATTTTCTAATATGGGCATTCACAGTTATAAATGTCCCTCTTAGGACTGCTTGCACTACATCCCATTAAGTTCTGATATGTTGTACTGTTCTATTATTTGATTCTCAAACTGATTTTTTTGGGGGACCATTAACTATTCAAGAATGTATTGTTTAATTTTCATGTGCTTGCTTAATTTTGGTTGTTTCTTTTGCCATTGATTTCTAGTTTCATTTTGCTATGATTTATTATATGTATGAAATAATTTCAATTCTTTTGCGCTTACTTAACCATGCTTCATGGTTAAGTAATGGCCATAATGTGGTCCATTTTGGAGAGTTTCATGTGCTGCTGAGAAGAACATGTATTGTGTTGTTGGGTGGGACACTTCGTAGTGTGGGTATTTATTAAGTCCCTTTGTTCAAAGATTTGGTTCAACTCTGATATTTTTTCGTTGATTTTTTTGTCCTAGTTGATCTGTATGTACGCCTCTGCTATAATCATGTTCATGTTTATATGATCTTTGTCCACCAGTTTCACAAAGTATGTTTTATTATGTGTTCAGTACATACATGTTTATAGTTGCTATGTCTTCCTATTGAGTTGTTTCCTTAATCTTGACCTTTGCCCTTCTGATCAGTTTTGGCTTTAAATCCACTTTGTCTGAAAACAGGAATACTCCTGATTGTTTTCAGATTCCTGTTGCATGGGAGGACAACTGGTTTGGGGGAAGGAGGGAGTTTTCAGAACACTTTGCTACCTTGTCTTCTTCTATATCCTATTGTTTGTTTTTGTTGTTTTGCTTTGCTTTTTTGTCCTAAGGTTTGAAGCTTGATTATAGCGGATGATTTTGTAGCTAGTATATAGACCTCACTAGTTATTGTTTGCTTTTCAGTGATACTCTCTGGGCATGGCTAATTACAGGCATTGCTTCTGTTCCATGACCCAAATACCTCTGTTTATTTGGAAGAAGTTGCTACAGCACTCACTTCTCCAGAAACAGGCCACATACTGCTAATAGCACAAAGGCATTGTTAACAGCACAAAGGCAGATATTGGCATACAGAGAAAAGCAATTAATAGCAACAACAATGCCACCTTGGTCAACAGCAACAAATGAGCAACAGTAATAACATCAGAGACAAACTGCATATTGACATACCCTAAGAATCAGTAATGTACCATCCTTAGTCACAGAAAAAAAGATCTATAATTATAGTGTAAACACTAAAACCAAATATTGACATACAGTAAATATCTACTAAGTACAACTATACCACAACTAACAAGGATATAATATGCATCAGTAAAAGCATAGAGTTAAAGATTCATGAAGCTTAATGATTATACTAACTAGTAAGGACAAATGGGTTGGGGAACCAGAGAATGAAAAAGTTAATCTGAAAAAATTAATCAGGGGCTGGGGAGATAGTTCAGTGGTCTAAGTACCTGCCTCGCAAGTGGAAAGAACTAGGTTCAATCCCAGGTACCGAATGCCATGCCGGCCATGAGCCTTGAGGCCACTGAAACCAGGCTTGGTGGCACAAGACTGTAATCCCAGCACTGGGGAAGCTGAAGATCACTATGAGTCCAAAATGTGTAGCAAGACTCTGTACCAAATAAACAAATAAATAGATGAGGAGGGGAAAAGTCAGATAAAGGATTCTAATAAGTAAAAAGAAGCTACTATTATTAGATCAAAGTAACAGAAAAGAAACAGAAATAAGGGGGGAAAATCAGAGTAAAATAAAGGAAAAGAAAAAGAAGAAAATATAAAAAAGGCAAAAAGAAAAAGAAAAATCCTCATGCCCCACTCCACCAAAAAAGGAAGGAAAAAAAATATTTTTAAATTAATCCCCCCAAAAACTTTCTGTCTTTTTGTATGAGTGGTTTCTTTCCAGGCCCCAAAGTCCTGGAATCTAGTAAGTCACAATTCTTACCATCTAGCTCTATGGCTTATGTGTTTGCAACACCCCCACCACTGTCAACTACCCTGTTCCAAAGTCCCCTCTATCCATTCGTCCCAGGCCATGACAACCCAAGAACTCTGCATTGAGAAACTTCTTGCCAGCTCTGATTTCCCTCATGGCTCTTCTCATAAAGGTCATAATTTTCTTTTAACAGTATCTGTTTTTCTGGTTAGGTTGGAAACTTTTGCAGTGCTGGGGATAGAAACAAGGGCCTCAAGAATGCTAGGTAATCACTCCACCACTGAGCACCATCAGTTTTTAAGTCTATACAAATAGAGATCATCAGTTACGCTGACTAAGTAAGAAGCCCATGAGCAAGTGATAGGTTAACGCAGGACTTTACTCACAGCTGATCATAAAGAAAATCATGAGTTGCTTCCAAGAACAATTAGAAGATAGTTCTTTAATAAATGACAGATGTACAGATGTATCATGACAGCTATTTCCCTTATGGCTTTACTCCCTCCAACAAAACTAATCTAAAAAGATTAAAAATAATAACATAGCTCTACCTTCTTAACTGGATTAAGCATTCAAAGTAAAATATTACAAAAAACTGTGAAAAAGGAAACAATTATTTAAATTTTTTTCAAGGTAATTTGTAGTTCAAAGAACAAAATCTAGAAATAAAATTTTTCACTCTTCAGTTTGTAATCTTACAAATACCAAGCTGAATAAGATTCCAAGTATTTGAAAGTACAATGTTTTAAGTGAGTTTATAGTACAAAATATATGAACATAAGGCACATGTAATATAATTAGAAAGGATGTTTTATTTTTCTAATTCATCTATAATTTGAGCCTTCATAACTGGAGTAACAACCCCACTTTTCATTTATAAAATGTATTAGTTCTGGATTACTACTACTAAAAACTGTTGTGTCTGATAACAATATATTGCCACCAAAATTAAGGATGCTCTAGTTGGGTATAGTGGTGCATGCCTATAATCTCAGTATTTAGGAGGATGAGGCAGGAGGATCACCAAGTTTGAGGCTACCCTGAGTACACAATGAGTTCAAAGCTGGCCTATATTACATAGTGAGGCTGCCACAAAAACAAAAAGACTTTTCTCTGCTTCTCCAATTTAATCCTCTGATATATCAAACCCAATAGTAGTTATTTCTCTCTCTTTCTGGCTTGGTCAAATTCTCACAAAGGTCCCTGGCCTTCTACATCATTTTAGTGATCTGAGAAACTAGCTTGGGCCACCCTCCATTTCTCCCCACCTCTGGTACACAAGAACCACTTCAAAGACGTCTCTTGAGATATCTAGTATGGCTCTGTCACAAAGTGTCTGGAGCTATAGGATCTAGTGTAGGGCCGGGGAGATGGCTCAGTGGAATAAGCGCTTCCTGGGCAAGTGCAAGGGCCTGAGTTCAAGGGCCTGAGTTCAATTCCTGGTTCTGCAAAAAAAAAAAAAAAGGATCTAGTGTAGACAAAAAAAAATATGGCAGTTTTAAGGGAAACAAGAACACATTTTTAATTTGAAAATTACTATTTGTGTGGTCACATCAACTCTGTTTAACTGTGCATGTGGCAATGAGCTTGGCTGTGTGGCGCTCCCATCTAGACACCATGTTGGGAAGATCTCAGTGGGACCAGAAGGGAGGGGATATACTTTAAAACAATACCCTAGTGATAATCAGAGTCCTAAATCCTCATAAAGGTTTCACTGAATCCACTCAGGTTGTTACAAAAACGTAACTGACAAAGATTCAGCTCTGTACTTTTTATGTATAAAGAACTTTAACTAAACCACAGGAAGTGAAAGTTTCCCAAAGTAATACCACAACCTTTACTATATGCTGTTCACGCTCAGGTTTACTACTTCTTTTTTTGTAATGCTCACTGCGACCCCACTAAACTGATCACCTGATGTGCTAATGGGGTAACCTGCAGCTACAAGAATCCTGCCCCAATGCATTTACTTACATGTCTATAATAATCTGGTTGCTCTCCTGTGACCAGGGAAGGCACTGGGAAACTTCCAGAAGAAATACAAGTTATACAATCTTCTATATGCTAAGCACCATCAAGCATTCCCAATAGCAATACTGGCAAAGTCTTACTTGGACTAATGTCACTGGTAAGTAGCTATCAGCTTCTCTTCCATCTACTCTTTAAACGGTCCTTACAACCATTTTATTTTTCTTTCTTTTTTCTTTTTTTAGTACCCAGAATTGAACTCAGGACCTTGTGCTGCCATGCAGGCACTTATGCCGCTGAGCTGCCACTGAGCTATCTCTCTGGCCCCTAATGTATAACCTTAAGTCCTTTTATCTGAGTGTGAATAAGAGAGGAAATACTAATTAAAAATTTCTTGATTTAGAAGCTTGGTGTGTGTGCCCTCATGATTGTGAACATTCAGTGAGCTTACACTTAAGATCTATGAACCTTATCTGTATGCATATTATACATGAAAAGGTAAAAAAAAAAAAAAAAAAAAAAGATGTATTTGTTCACAGATAAGTTTTCCCCGTTCCTGATAACAATGAGAATAGAAATGAGTGAGAAAATTATTTTTCCTCATCTATTTATGTATTTATTTAGCAGTGTTGGACATAGAGCCCAGGACCTTGTAACTTACCCAAGCAACCTGCCACAGAGCTGTAACACCAGCCCCCAACATATTTTTAAAAGCTGTTTCAATAGTTTCTTCATCTACAAATAAAATGACAAAGTATTTGAAAAAAAAGAGAGAAATAAAAAGGTAAATCCTTTCTTGTAAGTTTCTTTTTCTTTTTCTTTTTTTGGTGGTGCTAAGACTTGAACCCAGAGCCTTGTGTGTGCTACACAAGCACTCTACCACTGAGCTATGTCCCCAGCCCCTCTTATAAGTTGCTTAATACCAAAACGTTAACTCTATTTGTGGGTTGGAAATAGTGAGCCCAGCTCTGGTAGCCATTAGTCAACCTCACAACTAAACAATCAAAATCATAACTCAGTAAATCTTGGGCATGAGCTGGGCACACAGGCTGAGTTTCTACTATACTCTGAGGCAGGCTGTGAAGGCCAGAGGTGGAGAAACCTCCCTGAATTTACAGAGTTAGAAACAGGAGAGCCAGACTCTGAACAAAGGCTCTTTTCAAAAGCTTTGCAGGGTGCATCCTGGCTTCTGAACCCACATTCCTTAACTTTACCTATCAGACCTGATATGTGGACTGGTCTTGCCTGACTTACAAAGCTCATCTCCAAATACACACTGTCACAAACTGCTCCAGGTAAGCAAGCACAAGGTCAAAAGCTGGGTTGTTCTCTTTATCTTTTTTCTCCTGCCCTCCTGCTACCCCAACCCTTCCACGCCACCTCCCCATGCATTCTTTCCATTGACCCCAGGAAACCTGACCGGGTCCTCAGTGCTGTGCGTGTGAGTAATGGAACACCCAGAATTAGCCTAGTTACTAAAGCAGGGAGTGGGCAGCTGACTAATGTCAGAGGAGGAAAGTTGTCAGGCTTCATTCAAAGCCAGGACAAGAGGGCAGAAAGCCACGAAGGCAGTCAGGCAGCAGGAGGAAGCTTGGGTCTCAACCGCCGGCACAAGGCTGGCACGGAAGAGAGAACAGCTGCTCTGAGAGGAGAGGACAGGGCCAGGTTGGGGCTCTGGCAGAAACTCAAAGGGCCAGGCCTCAAATATGCCAGGAATTCTGCTTATGGTAATAAACACCCTCACAACGAAGGGTAGGACTGCATGAACTTTGGTGTTGGAGAAAGGAAGTACCAGTGCCAAGCAGCTAGTTGGTCCTGATAGGGCTTTTCAAAACAGGATCACATGGATCATTCTTTTTCCAGTCCTTTACAGAAAAAAAAAAAAAAAGTGGGTAAAGAGAGGAACTGATGGGCTGTAAAACAGCTTACATATTCAACCAAATTCATTTAATTGAGTGGATGAAAGACAAGCCAATAGCATGCCCTCACCTAATCACTCAACAGGGAGAGTATTAAAGCAAATACAGAGTAACTCTGTCACAGTGTTTTCCTAGGGTGGAACAAGTTAACTCTAAATGTTACCCTGTTAGCTGGCAGAGCCCTAAATAACACCTGCTCAGATGATATCTTCATACTTCACCTCCCTGTTTCACATTCTATATACACCAATTATTATTTAAAACTATCTTTCAAATATTAACAAATCACTACCTGCTCAAACCAGAGGGGATTATGACCAGTTGACCCTTCACTTTGAGAAGTTCCAAGTTTCCCTCTTCACTTGGAAAAATGCAGCCATAAGTATAAATGATATAAACAACTTACAACTGTTCAGAAAATATTTAATAATTTAAAAGAGATTGAATTTTAGTCTTTACCTTAAAGTTTAAGGTGACTGTCAGTTGATTATAATTGATTATGAAGTTTATTAATTGATTATAAAGCTGACGAGTTTAAATTTGTTGTTGTTATTGGGGATTGAACCAAGGGTCTTTGTAATGAGTCCTATGCCCAGCCCCCTCTTTTTCATTTTGAGATAGGATCTCCATAAATTGTGAAGCTGCCTAGGCTGCTTCACTTGTGATCTTCTTGCCTCAGTCTCCAGAGTTGTGGAATTCCAAGATGAAAGCAGATTTACCAATATACTTATTACTTTTTTTTTTTTTTCTGTATTTTAAGGCAGGGTCTACAGGGTGTTCAGGGTCTCACTACTAAATCAGATTTCTGGCGATCCAGCTGTTTACAACCTCCCAAGTGCTGGCATTACAGGCTTGCACCACCACGCCCAGTCTCAATTGCTATCTCAGCGAGCCCTGGGGTTGGGGCTGGCATGGCAGGCCCCTGCGCCTGCTTGCAGGCACTTTAATCTGCTGAGCTTTTTGGCTGGCCCTCAATATACCTATTACTTTAAATACTGAAGACAATATGATCTTGGAATCATATTCCACTGACAAAGTTTACTGCTTAGTTGATTATAAAATATACAAAGTATCAGAGGCTAGCATTTTCTTTCTTTTGTGTTACCTGCCCTTTCTTAAAATAAATTGTTTTTATTAGCAAAAGACAAATTTTCTTTTCTCATAAAATGTACAAGACAAAGATAAAACGATTAGATTTGGTGGCTTAGAATAACTGGTTATTATGTGTTTCTTCATAACATCTGTTACTGAACCTTTCTTTACAATTAACTGAGCATCTGAGAGTGGCAAAAACTGTGCCCTTTGAAAGTGACTCACCACTGAGTGCCAGAGGTCCACCCTAGCCCTGGACTAAGCAACTGGGGGCTCTCACTAGTCAGCGTGCTCTTGTGAGCTTTGTAGCACAGGTGCAGGCACACACACCCCACCACATGGGACAATGCAGGTATCACACCTCCTTCTCCAAAAGGGCAACTTGGGAATCTATCTTTTATTAGGCTATCACACAAATATAAGGGATCCCTGAGATTTATGACGCAGATTAAAGCTGTGCCTGCAATGTAATTTCATAATGCCATGCATGGCACTCAAGCTTGGGTCTTGAGGTGACCACCAAGAGGAAGCAATTGTAGCCACAGAGTGATCCTTTCTCAGCAATCAGTTTGAAGAGCAGCAATGTTTGACTAGCAATGGCTAAAATGACTTTCTAGAGGACTTCCGGTTGTTACAACCAGCTTAAGGCCAATCTGACATCAGACTTTTATAGCTAGCGGATCGTTATCTACAGTGAGTCTCCAAATGCAGAGAAGTTCCAGCAGTGCTGCTTGCTGAGTTTCTGGATTATTGGTTTGACCAGAATTCAATGAGAAAAAAAAAAACACCAATCAGCACTCAGCATGCAGGTATCAGTCCAGGTCAGAAAAGCCATCTCTCACAGAACCTGACTACCAAGCCTGCTCCGGACAATACAAAGCTGTGCAACACCTCCAGACTTGACTGGCAGCCTCCCCTGCACTCTGTAGTACTGCCCCTCACAGGGACCTGTGTGACACCATCAGGGCCATAGGTCAGCCTCCACGGGACTGCATGCTAAGGACTCAGAAGGCCACCATGGCATTGCCACTTCTGAAAGATATCCAGATACTAGCAGTTCTGTGCCAAACAAAGAACACACAAAAAAAAGCTGTAACCACGCAGAGGTAGACTAGTAACTTCCTCTGAGATTGCTGGGGATCTCCAGATAAGGCTTCTCCATAGTCCTGATGAGGGCCCCTTCCCACCCAATCTGACCTAGACCTGCCTCTCACATCTTTCATCAGTGTCTCTCACCTGCTCCTGCCTTCGTCCACACAGGAGGGTCCTCACTGGTGCACACAATGCCCCTCTAAGCTATTCTGGTCTCTCCTTCCTCAAGCTCATCCTTGCCCTTGATTCGCCTTCTCAGATCACAGATCTAACACAGGTCCGCTGTCCATCTCTGTCCTAAGATTGTCTCCCACCTCTCCCAACCTGCACTTGCTTAACATGCTGCTGGATACTTGTATCTGGTCTCTTCTCTAGATAGGTAGCTACCTGACGACTAGAGCCATTTCTGTTTCATACACCACTGTTCCTCCTAAGCACAGAATGTACTCAATGTTTACTCATCATTTATAAAAGGAAATAGCTCAGTAAATTTTGTATGGAGAAAAGGTGTGGTCTACAAACTTTTTTTAATTTTTTTTATTTTTTAAAGAGAGTACAAAATAATTTTAAAACAGAAAAATTACAAGTGACACAGAATTTCACTTAACAAAGAAATATGAATTTCACAGTATTTGCTGGATTGCACAGTGTTGTCTTTCAACTAGTTATTCATATTACCAGATATATGCATACAAAATTGGAAGAAGGAAAAAATATATATAAGAAATTAAGAAGAGAAAATGTACTAACAATTGAAAAAAGGAGAAAAACAAATTAAGAATTATCTGTTCCTTTCCATCAACCAGCAGAAATCCACAGTACAGTTGTCGAAGTTGAGGAGAAAGACAGGAGATGGAGTGGGGGAAAGAGATATATCTGTGTACGTAAGCAGGATAATTTGGTCTACAAACATTTTATTTGTCCTATACTGGTGACAGTGACGAAAGTGTTTTCACTGACCTTGGGAAATACTAATTCTTACTATTAATTAATTCTAAATATTAATTCTCATTCTACTAAATGCCACACTGAAAACTCTTGATTAAAATGGCTTGCTATTTAATCCTTTAAAACTTGTAATAGAAACTACATTAGCAATGACAATCTGGTCCCCAGGTAGCCCACAAAAATCCTGCTCCTGCTACTAGTTAACATTTGAGTGCTTACTACATTCCAGGCATTGTTTTAAACACTATTTCACTTCCTTTAATGTACCAAAAAGTTCCAGAAGGAAGGTATTAGCTCCCTTCTTGACAGAGGACTAGCCAGGGAGATCAGAAATTTGCCCGAGGTCACATAGCCAGCAAAGCCCAGCTTCTAGAATTATACATTGCACTCCTTGCAAATGGAGAATAGAATACAAGAAAAATAAGGTAGAACTATCTCTTCCTGGTTTGGAGTCAAGGAAACTATTTGAAAAACATCTTCAAAAAAAGCCTGATTTTACCTTTTGATCCCCTCAATCTGAGGCCAGGGGACTCCCTCCCAGCTTCCCCAGGCTGCCCTGGTCCCCACTCATCTACCTCTCCCTAAGTATAGCCTGTGGTGGCACCATCAGGGCCAGGGACAGTGGGGACCACCTAGCAGGCTCACCCTCTAGGGACCTTCAGTGTACTATGGTGCAAACTATATGGGCACATACAAGTTCCCCCACCCTAAGTAGTATTTTATGAAAACAAAATTTTTATGGAGAAAAACCAATTGCTGGAAGTTCAATAATTCTTCTAGTTTTACTTTCTTTTAAATTTCAAATTAACTTTATTATTTTAAAACGGCAACCACAAGTGATTCCTAAGCAGTTTCAATAGCCCTTGAATTTAAATCCTTTTAGCCCACAGCTTCTGTGTGTCAGCATTCCATTATTACAATAAATACCTGCAATAAGGTCAATTCAAAGAGACAGAAGTCTGTTCTGGCTCACAGTTTCATCGATTTCCCTGAATGGCCAGTGGATCCTGTTGTTCCTGTGCCTCTGGCAAGGTGGCATATCTTGGCAAGAGCTGTCAGGCATTCACCTCAAAGAAACACCTCAGCCAACACCCTATGCCCTTCCCTGTGAGGCTTGTCACTTCCAACAGCAGCAACCTGGGCACTTAGATTTGGACATAGGGGAGCCTGGAAGAAACTAAAATCCAAACTGCAGGGACTTCTTATTCTGTCACTAGAGAACTCAAGTTGTATTGTTCAGTGCTGGGCTGAAAGAAGAAACTAGCAAGAGCCTTCTATACATGTGAAGAGAACAAGACCAGTTATGAACTTCAACATCTTCCTTCTAGTTTCACCCAGCCTCTAGATTAGTGAATCCAGAGCCAATGCCATGTGAGCTCATTTCAGGGAGCAGGGCAGGCACTCTACCCACAGTGCTGTGTGCCACGCTCATCCAGTGCCCAAGAGGCAGGTACCCTCCACTGGGGTCACCAGAGTGTTCTGGAGCCAAATGTTTGTCCCCTCAGCATTCGGGTTCTCATTTATTTTTCCGTATTTTTTTTTCATTAAGCATGCCCATCATGGGCTTAGGGGATCCAAAAGATGTAAGAAAGACTCAAACTAAAATACAAATAGCGTATGATTATCACACACTATCACACACTATGAAGAATCAAACTGTATGAGGTGATGTGAAAACAGATGAGTCAGAGTGAAAGCTTTTTTGGTACCAGAATGAACTCAGGACCTTGCGCTTGTGAGGCAGACGTTTATGCTGCTAAGCAATCTCCCCAGTGAAAGCTCCATTTGAAGCAAGACTTGAGACGCAGGCAGAGTGAGCAGTGACCCAGCAGAACTGTTTAGGAGGCCCAACAGTCACAGGCGGGAATACCCAGCCTGACTGAAATCAGACGTGGTTCATTTCTGACACAGTCGGTAAAAGATCCATATGGAGGATCCCCGACAAGGAGGAAGTGGTGATGGAAACCATCTGAGGCACATAGATATAACAGCTATTACCAACTCTGTTTGTCGGCCTATGAAAAAATATGAACCCAATATTTTCAATAAGAACCTAACTGACACTGTTCAGACTTTCATTTCTATCATCAAAATCACGGTCAAAGTATGTCAAAGTCCCAATATTTACTCATTAGAAATCAAAAACTGATTCCCACCAACCTCCCTGGGTTTCTCAAGCTTCAACTGCCTCCACTGCCAGAGCATATTCCCATTCTGGGTGCCACCAACAGCATTAAGAACCAACCATTTGTACATCCCACTGTACTGTGCTGTCATGTGGCGGCATCTGCATGTCAGGAACAGTGTGTGGTAGTGTCGTTTGAGTCAAACCATAGAGGAACTAGCATTCATCCTATCTTTGCAACACCTAGAGAGCAAATGCCATCTATTTTAGAATCACCCAAAAGAGGCAACATCAGGTGATCTACTCTGTCATGAATCCATCTGGGTTTATTCCATGCCCACTAAGGTTCAGGCACTGTTTCGGACTCCGTCAGTTCAACAGTGAAGGAAAAATAGCTGCTTCCCCTGGACAGTCTGCACTCAATATCAGGGCAAGAAACGATAAACAAGCAAAGAAACACAGTGTCAGACAACAGCAAGGCTGGAAACCCAGGTTGCACTACTTTAAACAGTCACAGCAGGCCTACCTGCTAAGGCAGTGCCACTGGACTGATTCTGAGCAAAGACAGCAGAACTGAAGAGACCAGCCATTGGCTAAGCAGGGGAGACCTGCTACAGACAGAGGCACAGACACAGTGCCAGGGGCTGGGAACAACAAGGGGGATGAGGGCGTGGGAGTAGTGAGGGGAGCAGGCAGAGAACAGGCAGGAAGACCAAGGGAAGGATCTACTTTCAACACCAAGCACTGGCAAAAGTGAGAGGCCTCTGTAGTCTATTGTTCTGGTAACACAATAATAACACTCCTTATCTTTATTTAGCATCTGCAAATCCATCTCAGGCCAGTCTAATATATAAAAGACACTGGCATATCTGAGAAACACTTAAGTGTAAATAGTTTCAACAAAAAGAAGGAACCACTAAGTATATTTGGGGTGTCCTCCAAAATGTTCAGCTTGTAACACTGGATGGAAATGAAATCAGCATATTTCAAAATGTAATGATACTTTTAACTACTAGGATGCCTTCAGGTATAATATCCACAATGGTTTTCAGTAGAGACCAGAATGGTCTTTTTGATGTGAAACAATATTTGACTGTGCACTTAAGTAGTCTTCTATCAGTGCTGACACTTCCAGGGGAGCTGTGCCTTCACAGACATCTGGAGAGAGGTCACAATCCCTGGTGGTCACTCATACTATGAGGCGCACAGCTCCATGCAGTCCCCAGCCCCTTTGGAGTGATTTCCTGAGCTATCCAGTGACAGGTGGTGGATGCAAAGCTGCTTATTTCATGCTTTGAGGATGCTTCGCAGCATCTGCAGTCATCTTAATAGTTACTCCTATCGTAAGAAATGTAGAACTAAGAAACACGAACAATAGGACCACAAAGCATCATGGGGTTTAGATTCCTGTCTCTCCAGAGACAAAAGTCTGGTCAGCACCAACTCTTTAAAACAAAGCAGCAGCCACGTAAGCACTGGCAAATATCCTTTCTAAATCCAAGAGTCAGCAGCAACTAACTAATCCCCAGACACCAGCTGCCTTTTGCATTTCTAAAACAGCATCAACAGAAGAGAAGCAGGCAACGTCCACACCGTAGCAACAGGACTGGGGTGTTGTGGCTCGGAGGCAGACCACATGCCTAAGTCCAGGTTAGTTCTGAACCAAGTGGGAAGTGCCACTCACCTTCTTCCTCAGAGAAGAAGCAGAGCTGTCCCAAGCTGTAACAGAAATTGGAAAAGGCAACTTTTCTTGAATAAGCTCTGAGTAGCATTTCTCTGTTGAATCAATAAATTTCTACTAAAACAGGAAATATTTCAAGGTTTGGTACAGCCATAGAAAGATTACAGTAGTCCTTTTAAAAAAACTTGAAGGAAAACAAACATTTCTGCTAGCTGGCAACCCTGGGGTTGTCCCCTTATATGGAAACCCATGGATAGGGGAATCCATTTAATAGGCATACTTATTTTCTCATTTTAAAAAACATGTTTGCCCCTAACCTGATTTAGAAGCAATGAACTGTTCATACAACACTGAAAAACAGAAAAGTATAAAGGAACTAAAATACTGCTAGGCTTGGTGGTGCACACATGTAATCCTAGCCCTCAGGGGCAACATAGTGAATTCAAGGCCAGTCTAAACTACATAGAGCAAGATCCTGCCTGAGTAAACAGGAGGGGGAATAGAGGAAGAAGAGAGACAGAGACAGAGACAGATAGACAGACGGACGGATGGATGGATGGACGAACAGACGGACAGACGGACAGATGGACAGACGGACAGATGGACAGACAGACAGACAGACAGAGATTACCCATGAACATATCACTAAATATATTCAAATCTCAATAAATTTCTTTTCAAACAATATAAACAACACTTCATTTTTAGCAAAATATATTCATAGTGAATAAACAATTACTATACTCATGAGCATTTTGCCTTCAGTGAAATACTTTCTTCGATATGGCTACACAATGTGACATTACATGGATGTGTTATAACTGACTTAGTATTCCTTTAGTATCGTAGTCTAAATGCAAAATAAAGCAATGAGCTCTGATGTAAGAGAACAGTATTTCAGAATGCATGATGTAACTAGCCCTAAGACATTATCATTTGTCAAGCTTGAGTGGGATGTCAAAGAAAATCACAACTTCTGAAAAGGTCATTTCAACTCTCTAACCCACCCATTACATATCTGTGTGAGGTCTTTTGTACATACTACAACCAAAGCAAACTTATAACCACAGACTGAATTCAGAATTCAGGTGTGAGAGCCCAACTTTTTTTTTTTTAATTAAAGCCAATTAAAAATAGATTTATGAAAATGAAAAACAGTTCTATTCTTCTAAGTCTTATTTGCATTTGGAAAATAGTTCTCATTTCAAAGAATCATTAAAGAGATCAGCACAATAAAATGAGGTTAAGTATGCAAATTTTTTATTTTCTTTTACAGTCTTGACCCAGAGAACTTGTGAGGTAATCAATGAGTGTTGCTTAAGCTACTAAATTTGTGATTGTCTCTTAGGAACAGATAACCTGCACAAGCCAAAAAGCAGAATATCACTCAGAATTTAACAAAGGGAGAATAAAGATGATAGCTAAACAATGGCTCAGTTTGCTCTTTTTCTGCTTGGGTCTTAAGGAGGGAGAGATCCAGCATCCATAAATGTTTATGAAGAAGGAAACAGCAGCACAAGGCAGTTCAAAAGGGATAGGGAGAGTAGAAAAGCTGATTTTTAGAAAGTGATAAGGATTTCTCTTCCACTGTGAGAAGAAAAATGTAACACAAATTAGGTCCAGAAGCATGCCAAGGTGCAATGCCAATGGGAAGAACAGGCAGCGACTTCACCCAACTCATCCATGATGGATAGATCACCCAGCTGCTAGCAGAGGCAAGGAAAAGGGAAGCAGCTGAGTATAAAACCAGAAATAAATGAAGCATTACGAAGGTTGGGAAAATCATTATGGGAAATGAAAGGGCTGATGAGGAAAATTCCAGGCAATGTGTAGATCCAGATGAGGCAGAAACAGATCTTACAAAGGCTCCAGGTCACTCTCTCTGGCAGAACAGGCAGGAGTGGTAGTCCAGGCCACCTGGCTGGGATAAGTTGAGACAGCAGAGAGGGGGATGTGGCAGAACTGTAGTGCTGGTTTAGACTGGAAAAGCGCAGTGGGACAGGACTGGCAGACAGCAGGAAGCAGGGACTAGAAACAGACCTATGGGAGAAAAGAATCTGACACTCCTGCTTTGATGAAGTGAAAGGCAGGATGTTCTGGCCCCTGGGTTGGTCTCTAAATTTTACATCATGAAAACTCCTGGGATAATAAGACCTAGAACAGAGACTGCAAGATGGTGCTTTCCTCCTGGTCTGAGCACTAAAAATCCCACATGGGCCGGCCAGATAGCTCAGATTAAAGCTCCTGCTTAGGCAGACACAGGGACCGTGGGTTTGATCTCTGGCCTGCCCTGCCAGCCCCGCCCCTGGGGCTCTCTGACACAGAGCACTGAGATGGCATTTGAGACTGGGCATGGTGGTGTACACCTATAATCCCAGCACTTGGTTGGCTGAAAACAGGAGAATCACTATGAGTATATCACTAATATGTGTAATGAGACCCTGTAGACCCTACACTAAATACATTAAAAAAAGAAAAAAGAAAGTCCCACATCCTGGCTATCTTTTCAGTCCCCAGACAGCCCACCTCTCCAACCCCCATAAAAACTGTGATGTTGGGTCCCAACTCTGAGACTGTAGTCCAGTGCCTGAATGGTCAGTGAGGGGCTGTAATCAGGAAATGACAGCACTGAATGGCTAAGGACAGAAGATTACTAAAATGAGCTTCAGAGGAACAGGATATACAGGGAAAAGTAACAATCCACTCGGAGGGCAGGGTCCCTATCTCCTCCCTCCAAACCATCACTCAAACACAGCATGAGAGACAAGGAACTCTCCACTCACAAAAGTTGCTGGGTCACCAACAAACACATACACACATTAGCACTGCACCAAATGATTTGAGTCCTATAAAAGGAAGCTAGAAAGACTCAGCAATAAAAGATATTATTCCAGCAAAACTTTCTTACCATTATTTAGGCAAAAAAACATTTGCGTAAAAATTTCTATTCAGCTGTTATAACTTTCCAGGTAGTCCTGGGCATGAAAGAAACAGCCAGGCCTGGGAGTATTTTGGCCCTAAACAAATACAAAAGCACAGGGTCACAGGTCAGCAGGAGAGTGGAAATGCTAGGAGTAGGGACCTTGGAAGGACATTATGGGCCCGCTGCCCTTCTCTTGCCTGGCCAGTTCTCTCTGTCTTCACCTCAAAGCAGGTCAGTGCTATTTCAAAGGAACACTGGTCCAGTACCTATTCTGGGGTGTGCAAAGTAACTTTCACAGTCTCTCTAGGATAGGAGATTACTGAAATGAGTTAGGGACTTTTCCAGCCCCAGGCTAAAAGCAATCAGGCAGGTGGGACAAACCCAGAGCTCGCCAGAATACAAAAGTGAGAGCAGAAACCCCCACTGGTAAGTCAGTCTATTTTCTCAAACAGAGTTGCCAATAAATACAAATTTTTACATCATTTTCATTACCTTTAACAAGAAAATACTTCCCAAAGTGTTCACATAGTAGGGCAAGATTACTAAGGTGGGATTTATCACTGCTACTAAAAATTGTATTTTCATATAAATAAATGACTATGTAGAAGGAAGATGATTACCATATGTTAGCAAAAGGGTAACCCATACTTTTTTCTCAAATAAAAAGACACAGCAGCTGCAATCAAAAAAAAAAAGTGCGTATAATCTGTTTGTCTGGGCCAACATCATATTTCACCAAATATGGGTATATACTAGGCCTGCAGGACAGGGTGGTGAAACATTTGGAACAAGAAAAGCCAAAGCCACTGTGAAAATTATTACACAAGAAAAAAGATGGCCCTAAGATCCCTTTTCTCATTAGATAGGAACTAAAGTAATACCACTTACTTAGTGGGTTGACAAGAAACTCTCTCCTCCAATCCCAAACAGGCAAGAGAAACAAACACATCTCCATGTACATCAGAGTACTAAGTTGTGGTGGCTTGGTTTTGGTTTTCTGTTGTTACTTTTTTTTTTTTTTTTTAATAGTCTGAAATTACTAGGGGAAAGGGAAAAGACAGGTTTAAATCAACTGCTCTTTTGCTAAAACAAAAGTATGTTTTTGTCAGCTCAAGCTACTGTCACAAATTTACTATAATGAATTAAACAAAAAAATTTTTTTCTCATAGTCCTGAATGCTGGGAGGAGATAACAAATAAAAAGATGAACAGTAAAAACACACCTCCCAACAGCAGCAGCTCTCTAGGGCATCAGAGAAGCAGTGAAATAAGGAATAGCCACCTCCAGAAGCTCTTTCTTCAAGTTCAAAGAGAAGCTAGAGCAACCTCAGAAAGAGAGAACTCTGAACACCTGGATGGCTACAGACACTATGGCAAACGATGCCAAACAAACTAAACCACAGTGGTGCCGGTTGCCGCCTCCCAGACCTGCAGCACACGCTGCCTCCAATAGCACTGTCAAGCAAAATTTGGTTCACATGTAAAATCAACTTGAAATCAACTGCCCTCCACAAAAGCTGATTATAATCTACCAAAGAAAGTACTTTACCAAGTAGCTCCCATGCCAAGGTCTGTCACAAACTGCAGTGTACATCACAGGTCAGACCCCTGCTCCAGGTCTGGGTGTGCACCACAGGCTGGCATTCACACCACCTGCCCAGTTGTTGACACATGCTGAGTCACCTTCCCAAATATTTACAAGTACTCTGCCCCACGCCAGGAGGCTGAGTTTTAGTGCTTCTCATACATCGTCCTAATACCTGAACACACAGGCTTTAAGGCAAATGAAAACTGTGCTCCTTCAGTTCCTAACTCATGGTATCATAGTCCATTTATGAGATATTCTGAGTTTTACTATAGGCAGCAAAGGATGTGTTTAAAACAGTAGAAAATAAAGAATGTCATTTCTCCTCCTGTTATTCTCAGATTGCATGTAGTACAGTGGAGAATAACATGATCTTTGGAATAAACAGCCACAGTGGGAGGAGGGACTTAAATTCTACTCCCAACTGTGTTCTATCTATAGAACCTCAGGGCCAACGGGTTCCCCTCTCTAAAACAGGGTTTCCTTCAAAGTTCTGGGTCACTGCTATCCAGCTGTTAGAAAATAACAAATCAACATCAAAGCAAAGATTGTGACATTATAGCAGCAGAAGTACACACAGCATCCACTTAGTGAAATGATGTCAACTCATGGCCCACAATGGGCAGGGGCTAGTCACCTCCCATTACGTCACTGAGGACGCAGCTTACTCATTCTGCACATGGGCATGGGGAGGCTTCCTGGGGAAAACTACAAACAATGCTACATGGCTCAAGTCTGATTCTCTTAGATTCTTCCAAATGTATCAATGTGAACATGTCGTATTTTTAGAAATTCAAGTATGTTGTACAAGTTTATCTGTTCTTCCTGCTCCTTCAACACAAGAAATACTATATAGGGGGCCAGGGAGATAGCTCAGTAGAATAAGTGCCTGCCTGGCAAGCGCAGGGTCCTGAATTTAATCCCCGGTACCGCAAAATAAATAAACAAATAAATAAATAAACAAAAATAAAAATAAAAAAATGCTGTATAGCACCCAACGTGAAAACTGTCCGAAGACCTGACAGGCACTGGTGGTAGAGTTCTGCTCTACTCTAGTTACATAAATAAATAAATAAATAAATAAATAAATAAATAAATAATTAAATGCCAAAATGAATTAACTGATAACAAAGTTTAGTCACACAATCACGTGTGTACATACTTGCACATATACATACTGATGAATGGAATCCACCCCCAAAATGTTTAACTAGATTTAACAAATGGCTATTAGGGTAATACCTTTTTCAGGCATCCCACAGAGTTACCCTCAACTGGATCTGTAAGAATAAACTCTAAATAATTTACCAGAAGTCATTAAAACTATATGTGTCGTGGATATAATTCATCCAATAAATAAAAGTGCACCATGGTTTTGTTTTTTTTTTTGTTTTGTTTTTTTTGTTTTTTTTTTTTTGGCTGTTGTTTTAATCTACTGATTTCTAAAAATGATCTTCAGTAAGACATTTTGCAGACTGGTAAAAATGTGGCTTGGACCAATGGCATTTGGGAAATACATTTTGTACCTTTATTTGTCTCTTTCTTGTTCTCACCTCCAACAGATGAGAAGTGACTTATCCAAACCTCAGAATAAAGTAGTGATGATCACAATGGTCCCCCTTTGCATCAAATTAGATTATCAGGTCACACATGTTCAGTCCTTTATCCAATGAACCAAAGTTGACTAAGATGAACAAACTGAAAAAAAAAAAAATAGTATAAAGAATCTACAACAAATAATTGGTAAATTTAGTAAACTCACAGAAAATGAATTGGGAAATTATATTCTATATGAAAAAATATGATTTTTAAATGACATTACAACACACATTTCTCCAAAGTATCAACTGTTTCTAACCTGACCTAATTCTGCATAAAGACGGTCAAACTACCCAGTAATAGAATGTTTGAATCTAGAGCTATTTTATTCTAGATGTTATTACTTTCCATATATTACCTAACATGAAACAGCAGGAAAAGAAATGTGACATTCTTTATTAATGTCATCATTTATGAAAACCTCAGTTAAGGTTCTTGCACTGAACACAGCAGAAGGAACATTTTTAAAACTTTCTACGTTTATCCTTATCTATAACAGGTCTCACCTCCTAGGAGACTTCAAACTGGAAAGGCCCACAAACTTGGCATGGAGAATGCTCTGTGTAACAGAAGGAACCCAAGGAAACAAAAACAGCACCACAGAGCAGTTCATACAAACAAACAACTTCAGCATATAACAGGGAGCCCTGGTCACTGAGAGTAAGAGCCCAATAAGGGCACTCATTTCCTACTGTATTTTATGTCTTAAAATGCAGGTTGTGACCTACACTATAAAAAATTATGAGTTAGATCCAGCAATGGACAAATGGATAAATAAAATGAGGCATTTACATACAACAGAATATTACCCTTCAAAAGAAAAGAAAGTTTTATGTTACTACACGGTCACTGTGAGACATTATATGACATGAAATAAGCCAGCCACAAAAACATGATTCTATTTATAGGAGGTCTTCAGAGTAGTCAGAGTTATAGACAGAAAGCAGAAAGTTTGGGGCCAGGGGCTGAGGGGAAGAGGAATGGGAGTAACTAATAAACAAGAGAGTTTTGCTTTGAAGTGATAAAAAAAAGTTGTGGCAGTGGGTGGTTGTAATGGCAAAACAACAGTGTGAATGCACTTGATGCCACTGAACTGTACACTTAAAAATGATTAAAATCTGGGCATTTGTTTTGTGTGTTTTATCACAACAATCATAGAGTTAGAAAGTAATTAACAGGCTGGTGATATAGCTCAGCAGCACAAGTGTCTGCCTGGCAAACACAAGGTTCTGAGTTGTTTCCCAATACCAAAGAAAAAGAAGTAACAACTGGGAAATTCTGGGGCTGGGGAGATAGCAAAGTAGAATTAAGCACTTGCCTGGCAAGTACAAGGGCCTGAGTTCGATCCCCGGTTCCGGAAAAAAAAAAAAAAAAAAAAAAAAAATTGAGAAATTCTCTCCCAAATAGTGGAGGCTTTCTACACTACATGATCAATCTAGCAACGTCAATGTAACTGCGAAGAAGTGTTCAGAACAATGTGATGTACTACTAGAAACCTAACAGTATATTTATATATTTCCACTTTTTATTTTTTCCACCTAAGAAAGAGAAAAGGATATTTGCTATAAAATTAAAGAAATTTGCAATACTTAAAAAGTATTCATTGGTGCTCGGTAGATAGCTCAACAGTCTAAGCGCCTGCCAAGCAAGGGCAAGGACCCAGGTACCATTCCAGGTACAACATGCCATGCCAGCCCCGCAACCCCAGGTGTGCTGTGCCAGCCACTGAAACCAGGTGTGGTGGTGCACACCTGTAATCCCAGTGCAGGGGAAGCTGAAACAGGAGGATCACTATAAGTCCAAGCTTTGTAGAGAGACCCTAAGCTAACTAAATAAATAAATATTTTTAAAAAGTATTCACTGATGAGAAATGTTGAGAACACCATGATTACACTGTTAAGAACAAGAAAAATTATCATGTCACTGAGAGTAGAGGAAGAGTATGTGTATTAGATTAAATCATCCTAAAAATGTTTTGGGATCAGTGTTACCTGTAATTAAAAACAAAGAAAACTAAAAAATTAAACAATGACTTTGCGCAGTAGGTCAAAAGGAATAATCATGTAACACATTCTTAAAGAAAACATTTCTTGCCACACATGGTGGAAATCCCAGCACTCGCAAGGCAGAGACAGGAGGATTGCAAGTTTGAGGCCAGCTATGGTTCTAAAACAAGTTCAAATCAGCCTGAACTACATAGAAGATGCTGTCTCAAAAACAAATCCTACTCCCTGTTTTATCTTCAAAGCCATATCCTGATTACTATCACAGTGTTTTACTAGATTTTTACACTGAAATCCCAAGACCTGAGCTCCTAAGATAGCAGCAGGACCTGTGGAGGACCACCTGAGCAGCTCTCCTTGAAAGAAGAGCGACTGTCTCCATTTTGACTGAGCCTGACCCTATTTCCTCGTATTGTTTTGTACAGAGCTGGCTAGGACTTCTGTTTGTCCTTCAATTGGCCTTAAGCAACGTGTATTGGTCTAGCTGAGGTGCTGGTGATAGTCTTTGAAGGTGGCATGCGTGTTTCCCTGGTAACCTTCACCTGCTGCATTTAATGTGCGCCAGGTCAAGACAGGACAGAAGAGCCAATGCTCCACACTGCCAGCAGGGATGGAGATAGAGGCTATGACTTCCTGGCACTTCCAGACTACATCAAAGCTGAAACACCGGACTTACCAAAACATTAGATACTATATAATGCAGATTACTCTCTCTGCATAGCCTCTCTGCATATCGCAGAGGTAAATTTAGGCCACCCACCTAGCTCAGCTCATAGTAGTCACCTACTTCCCACAATTCTCAGTCATTCCTCCTCAAGTCACTCCTCCACTGAATAAAACTAGGTGAGGCCCTGGGTCGCTCTCTTGGTTCCGGGGAGCCATCTTCATAGCTGAACTTAGAGCCCCTTGACTCCCCAGTGATTGAAAATACAATTTAGTGTATTTTCGCAGTGGGTTGCATTGAAAGTGGTAGATTGGAATCAACTTGATGGGATTCCAATAATGTAACTTTGGGATTACAAATATTGGCTTCTTGGACTGAGACGAGGATCTGGAAGTGTCTCCTATAAGGACCCTTGTTCTCCCAGTAGGACATGAGCTCTTTTCCTCAATCCCAAACCTTATAACCTAAGTTACAAATCTGCTTGTATCCCATTTTAACATTGTAACCCTAGTTAAGTAGGCCAATGTTTTCAACACAAATGTACATAAAAGTACAATTTATAACCTATAGTTCTCTATTCATATAACACTCTATCATTAAAATTATTTTTTCTCCAAAATAAATATTTTCAGAGTTAATATTTTTGTGACTGCAGCAGGCCAGAAATACATTTAACTAAACTAAATTACATTTTATTAAAGGTAATTTCACTAAAGTCACCTAAGAATGGCTCCTTCACTCATTTCATTCCCACTAGACAGTCCTAACATGGAACCAATTTCAATATGTAAGAAATGCCAGTAAAAATCTCTTTTTCAATTAGGAAAATTTAAATGAACAATATAGTACTCTTTCATTTCCAAAGCAGAATCACTAATCTGCTTTGTCTAATATTTTTGTTTTCTCTAACTACACACCTAGTCTCCCTCAAGACCTATAAGTCCCCCAGGGCAAATATCCTGTCACCAGTATTTGTGCCCAGGAAGCCAGAGCTTTCACTAGAAGTTTAATAAACATCCAATTATTACACTCCCCAAACAAAATCTAATTTTACTCATCTGTCTTCACTTTACCAAAATTATTGAAAAAATTTTTTCAATGTTCAAAATACAGTGGGAAAAAAATCTAGAATAAATAAATTCCTCCTCTACCATGGATACATATTTCCTCAGAAATTCTGAAATAATACTATTAGCTTATAATTATAGATTTGCACTAGGGAAAAAAAATCCATCTCACATTTGCTGAGAGATCTGGTATCTTGGCAATTTTTTTTTTTTTTTTTTTTTTGCGGAGCTAGGGATTGAACTCAGACCCTTGCGCTTGCCAGGGAAGTGCTTATTCCACTGATCCATCTCCCTAGCCCCATCTTGGCAAATTCTGTTCACTTTCTGGCTCCATTTATAAGTGAATAATAGCAGTCTCTAGTTAGGACACAGTATTTCCCATGGCTAGGAAGCCATTCAGAAGACAAGAAAATTCCACTGAAAAAGTGGTAAGAATTCCCATTCAGAAAATGAAAACATAATAATTGTACAGAAGATTAAAACAAAAGAGCAAGGGCAGGAAAGAAACATAGAGGTGCCTGACTAGTAACGGCTGAGCACTAATGACAGAATCAAAATTCAACCTGAACAGTGTGGCAGTTCAACTCCCCTGTGCTTTATCACAACTCAGGTAATCAATGATATGTCCATCACACTCTCCAAAAAGAGTAGAGCAACTCTGTTCACATGTGGACTAGAGGTAATAGCCCTACGTTCATATTTCATTTTAGGATTTCATCAAAACTATTAGGAAAAAAAATTGGAATATAGAAATTATTTTTCTAATTTTCACAAGCCTTTCATGAGGCCTCCCAATAACAAACATATAGAAAATACATATTTATTATGTTAAGCAATGAGCTTATGTCAGTAAACCGAGTTTTGTAAAATATTCCCTTAACTTGCTTCTAAAATAGTCAACAATTTGACATACTTCATTGTTTTTTGTTGGTTTGGTTTTTTGTTGCTTTGTTTGTTTGGTTGTTTTTTTTGTTTTGTTTTGTTTTGTTTTGTTTTTTGGTATTTTAGAGAAGGGTCTACAGGGTGTTTAGGGTCTCACTACTAGATCAGACTAAAAGTGATCCACCTGTTTACAGCCTCCCAAGAAATGGGACTACAGGCATTGCCCAGTCTCAATTATCATCTTGGTGCGCTGCGGGGCTAGGGCCAGCTCAGCAGGCGCAGGGATCGAACCTCCAGCCCCTGTGCCTGAATCTGCTGAGCTATTTGGCCGGCCCAAAGTCTGTTAACTTTTTTTTTTTGAGGTACAGGGGATCAAACACTGGACCTTGTGCTTGTCAGGCAGATGCTAATGCCACTGAGCTATATCTTCAGCTAATTTTTTTTTTTTTTTTTTTTTCCGGAACGGGGGATTGAACTCAGGACCTTGCACATGCCAGGCAAGCGCTTATTCTACTGAGAGGGTCTACAGGGTCCCACTGCATAGATCAGACTCATAGTGATCCGCCTGTTTTCAGCCTTCCAAGTGCTGGGGTTACAGGTGCATATCACACCCTGTCTCATTTGTCTCAGTGAGCCTGGGTACAGGGCCAACAGACAGGCCAGGAGACTGAACTCCAGGCCCTTATGTCTACCTAAGCAGGCACTTTAATCCACTGAGCTATTTAGCTGGCCTAATACTAGCTTTGAAAACTAATGCATTAAAATATTAGCTTCTCAAAACCAGGTTCAGCCATTTAGGCCCATCTTGTAAACATCCACAGAAACACAAAATTCTGGCAGCTACTGAATGAAACTCAAGTCTCTGAGAAAAGCAGGACATAAGTAATATGTTCAATATTCTGAAGCCAGATGGCTGGTTTCCCTAAAGGAACTGCAAAGTGACCAAAATCTCACAATTAGAAAAAAACAGATAGTCAGTGAGAGCTCTGCCTCCAATGGTATGAGATTATTTACCAGTGTCAACCTCTCTGCCCAGCTGGCAGCCATCCTAAAATTACTAACCTGGGCCTATTAGCCAAAGAAATGGAAATTCTACTTGAGCAAACACAGAAATTTCTGCAAATAGTATTACTCAAGTTAAAACCACAAAGGACAAGGGAATTTCAAAACCAATTTTGAGGCTCAATACCTCATATTAGGAGAGAGGAAAAACTGCTTTGTCATTCTCTGGTACTTTCCAAAGAAGATTTAGAATACTTTAAAATACAAATCAGATATACAATTAGGTAACTATAACAGAAAACATCCTACACAAGAAGTAGCAAAAATGTCACATTAGGACATATATAATTTCTAGATCTGCATATTAAGTAAAGTTTTGAGCTTCCTCTTGGGCAGGTCAAACCAAAACAAAACAAAGTTACATATTTTTCATTCTCAGAAAAAAAACCAGCATCCCATCCTGGGGGGGCGGAGATCAGGGCGTGTCAGTCTAAAATAAATTTACCACATAGAATCTTAGATAAGGAACAATGAGCTACAATATAGATAATATCTTTTGTGCATAAATAAAAGTACACTGAACATACAGCTATTAAAAAAGAATAAAGGTCAAAGGCATAGGATTATGCCTGGCTTTTAATTCATTTTAATTCACTGAAAAGAAATGCTAATCAGAACCTCTTACTCCGGCTTCCAGGTCCTCATTTCCTATCAGGGTGGAACTTAATGTACTTTGCAGAATTATCTTCCCAAATATCATTTCCTTCGGCCAGCTTATTGAGAGGACAGATGATGAAGCTCGTGTCAGAGATTAAGAACTGAAGAACTCTATTCTATGTGGCTTTTGGAAGTATGAAAAGCAATCTTACCTCACCAGGGGGACACCTGAGGCTATAGCCACATAACGGCAAGAAGAGAACCAAGTCTCTGCCAGAACAGGGCCAGCACAGGTCACAGATTCCATGGAATGCACAATTTATAAAAGGCTAGGGGAGGAGGAAGACACTCAAGAAGCACAGCTGAGGATAAGCAAGGAAAAGGAACAAAGGAGGGACCAAGGGAGTAACAGGTCAAGGAGCTGTTTTTATACAGACTGTTCAGAGGAGGCCCTATATATGTGGGTAAAAGCCTAAAAAAGAGGGATCTGGGGAGCCCTGAAGTTCCCTGGCAAGTTTTCAAGATGCAAGTAGGGTAGTGAGGTTACAGAAGAGTGCAAAAGGAAGAAGTGATACAATTGGAAACCAGGGTGAAGCCCACCCTAGACTCACTCCTACTATGAAAAAACAGTACAAGCCAGTGCTCCAGGTCACTGAACATAGTAATACAAAAGTTCCTCTGAAAGATACCCTCCCCTGAGCAATCGCCACACACAGCCTTATTAGGGTACTCCTGGAAGTGTTTCCAAAAAATGCCTAATCTGGCATCATCTGCAGATGACCATGCCAGGATATTTCAAAAGCAATGTCCATTTCACATAAGCGGACATACCACATTAAGTTTGGTGTCACTGTTTAAAATTGTATACACTGGGAAGCTAAGACAGACTGCAAGTTCGAGCCCACTCTGGACAAATTAGTGACTTAGAAAGACTATCTCAAGAAAAATAAAAAATAAATAAAAAGGGCTGGGTGTGTATCTCAGTTTAAAAGCCCTAGGTTCAATCCCCAGTACCAAACACAGAATTTGCCCAGATGACAGTTAAATCCTCACATACCATGGACATTCTTTGTGGCCACAGTTCATACTCCCGCCTAGGGTGCATTAAGATAAACCAGCCCTCAACCACAGAGAACTTCATCATCACCTTACTTGCATGACTTACTGATTTCTTTTTCAAACACCTCATTTTCTTTCCCGAGTGTGTGCAGAGTTCTCAAACAACTCACTCTGGCCACACAATGACCAGACCTTTAAAAGACAGACAACAATTCTAAAAACAAACCAGATCTTCGAGGTATATGCTATCAATAACACAGCTACCTTCTTACCATTTCTCTAAGTGCTCACTCTTTACAGGCACACTGCTAATGAAGTAACTCACTACTGTTGAACTCAGTGCCAGAAGCACTATTATTACCCCCATCTCCCGGCTCTGGAAACAAATTCCATCAGATCATTCACTTGTCTAAGATCCCAAAGCTGGCACACTGCAGTCCTAGAAGAACAGCCCAAACACTGTTCCAGAGCTGGTCAACTCATACTGCTTCTGAATTTAAAGAAACTGGAAAGAGAAAAATTAGCCATCTGGCCTAAGTTGCCTTGGGAGACTAAAGAGGTTGTAGCTTTTTTGTGTGAGAATCGTGGTCTTATTTAAGATCCAGAGGAAGGAACTTTGAGGGAGATATGCATAACCCAGAACTACAAATACTGCAGGGGAGCCACTGCTCATTAGTGACAAGCAATGCGAAATGCATAACCACAACATACCACAGAGCTCCGCAAACAGGATAGAAGCAGGTGCACCTTTCCAGGCACCCAATCACCCACTTACCAGCTTACCTCTTCTACATTTAAAATGTTTTCCTATGGGAGATCTGAAGCATATTGCACAGCTCTCTCCCTTTGTTTTTATAGACCAGGATCACGGAAGTTGTGGCCTGACACATCACTCCACCCACATCATAAAGATAGGGGAGTGGGGACAGAGGAAGAAGAAAAGGCTCCACCCAATCAACCTGTGCATTTACTGCCAGCACAGCTGCTATGAAGGAAAAGGGAAAGTTCACAGAGAAGGGAGCTACAGAGGAAAAGGAAGAAAAGGTCAAAACTGTCCACTCACTACGCAGATCTGCATTTCAACCTTGGTTGAACTCTTGCAGGAATCCCACAGCCACCTTCTAAGACTGTCTCAGTTACTCTTCTCTCATTGCTAGGACAAAAACCCAACACTCAAAAATGAAGAAAGGAAAGGCTCATTTAGCTCACAGTTACTGGAGTTTTCAGTCCATACTCAGCTGGCTCCAAGGCAGACCAGCACATGGCAGAGAGCAACCTTTCATAGTGGCAGCAGAGAGCAAAATTCATGATGGCAGCAAAGAGTAGAGAGCAAAAGGGAGTGGCTGCAGCTCAGGCAGCTAGCTAGCCTCTTTCTCCCCCACCCCTTACATTGTAATGCAAATTACCTGCCCCAGGGCAGATGTAGCATCCACACCCACAATAATCAACTACAAACTCCAGAAGCTGCCTCATGACTGCACAAGGCTTTGGGGAGACACCTATGCACAAACCATAAAAGAGACCCAAGCCAGTGATACCAAGCAAAGCCTTTCCTAAAAGGTACTTGTCATGGTCACCACTTGTATGACTTCCAAGGCAATCCTTAGGAAAAAGATTTCTGAACCCAGAAAATGTGAGACTAAAATTATACAAACACAGAAGTATAAATACTGTATCATAAAAGGAACTCCTTAGCTGCCTCTATAGACCCCAGATGCCCACAGGGACTGAGTTCAAAGACTGGCTAAGGAGGTCACATAGAGCAGACTTGAGGAAACCTGTATAGCCCCAGTGAAATAAACTGCATATCAGGGTCAAAAGCAGTCAGTGGGTCAGTGCCTGACCTAGAACAGCAGCAAGCACTTAGGAGAAGCACTTACTCCACCCAGGACCAACAGGGATGCAAGAGCTTGAGATGACAGGGCCTCTTATCTACAAAGTTGCTAAGCAGACATGAAAACCATGGCAGCAATCAGATGGCTACAGGAACCCCCAGGTAGAGAGGCACCCCCAAGTTAACAATGGTATTCTCTCACCCCAGAATTTTCTGTTCCATTTTACCATGAACAAAGGGTCTCAGAACCTGATAACAACCCACAGATACTAGTATCCAGATAAAACACCTGGTGGACATTCAAGGAAGAGCATCAACTCTTTCTTCCCAATAGGAAAAAAAAATGTATATAAGTAGTGTTCTCTCTACAATAACTGGCACATACATGGTCCACTGGACCCTGAGGCAGCCAAATCAAAGTAAGACTCTCAAAACCACCTCTGATCAGGCTGAGAAGTGAAAGAAGATGAGATTTCTTCCCCTCCTCTCTTTCCCATTCCCATCAGTTACTAGGCCCTGCTACCCACACTGCAGGTGGGGCTATGCAGCTGGGGAGTCCCTGAGAAAGGAGAATATGACAAAAACGTGTGCTCACAGATACTGTGATGTGCAAGAAACCTGAAGGTTACACGATAAGCTGAGCACACCTGGCAGCCATCAAAAACAACAGAGCCAAGAGCTCCATAAAATGCACTGCAAAATACTCACTAGAGTTCAAATAGTAAGTAATACTAAGTAAGTAACTGGACAGACCCAAGAGTGTGGAATAGACAGAAGTTGGCAAAGATGGTCCTCATCCACTCCCTAAATGCCCAGGCTTTTGTCCATGGCATGAGTGTTTTTAACATATAATGTTTTCAAGCTTTCTACTAGTGTGAACAAGAATTTCTTATATATACATGAAAAAGGTAGCTTTTAGGATAGCAGAGTGCTAAATATTATTTTTTTTCTTTGTAATAAACTCATTATCACCATGCTGATAACTAAGATGTTCAGTTTCCTGACCTTATTTTTTTTCTTCTGTGGTGATGAGTGGCAGTACAAAGTAGATGAGTGAAGGACGATGGGGGAGACAGAGGAAATGGTGCTGTCAGAAGTGAAAGAGGGGACCTCACCCTCAGCCCTAGCCACAGTCCCAGGTGTGCACCAAGGAGCTCAAGTCTTGCCTGACTCCAAGGCTCCAGGCCTCAGCACTGTCTGTAAAAGAAGAGGACTGAGTGTGTCCTAGGGCCTGGGCCTATGCTCAGTCCTTCAAGGACTGCTGCGAACTCCAGCCAGAGCTCACACTGGAACACTGCCAAATGATTCACCCATGAGTGAAAACAATTTATTTCCACTTAAAAAGCCCTGTGAGTCCACACGATGTGAACACAGCACCAGCCATCTGATGGTTCTGAAAGGACGATAAATAGGCAGAGTTTGAAATTAGTCAGCTAAGCACTATGGTACACCAGGAAGTGTGTGCCTACACCTTGCACCAAAATGAACACGTGAGTTGTTTAGTTCCTAGCATAAATGCAGCAGAGGGAAAAACAATCTTGGTACAATCACATATTTCGGTTGCAGTACAAAACCTGAAGTGCATGGGGAGCTGCATTTAAAACAACCAAAACAGCAAACCTCCTCCAGGCTTATCTATGGATATTTGTAAGCCAAATGTATTTTTTATTTTACCATATACTGTTTAAAGGCACCCATGGATCAGCATGCAGGTGACTAAGTAGATGCTTCCTGGGACATTATTGGGCTCTCCCACCTCATCTATCACTCACTGAATACTGGTTACCATTCTAATAACTGCCCCTCAGACACCCATACGGGCTTCTCCATGACAGAAAGAGAAAACAGGGGCTTTGTAAGCAGTCTTGAAAAACAGGAGGGCTATCTGGGCATTGTGACATATGCCCAAGTCCCAACTGCTCAGGAAGCTGAGGCAGGAGGATCACATGAGCCTCAGAGTTCAAGGCCAAGTTTAAGAACATAATAAGACCCTGTCTCAAAAAAATAACAAAAAAGAAGTAAGAGATATGTTAAACCATAGAAAACCAATACCAGACACCCTCAACCACTGTGAGAGGATGGCTTCTCACCCCCATGATTTCCAAGCTGCGTCATCCCACTCCCCCTTCCAGCATGGCCCTGAAGTCACTGAACCCCCACCAAGTCCCAGCTTCAGAACTGCTCAGGACTTCTCAGGACACAAAGAGCAGCAAAGAGGACAGAAGGATGTGGAAGTCCCAGATCAAGAGCACATCAGCTTCTTGGTGGTGCTTCCAATCAGTTAAAGAGGTGATTTTTAAAAACTTTATTTTAAAGGATGATCAGAAGAATCATTTTTAAACTCTGAGTAGGCCAAGCACATTTATCAAAAGAAACTTAATCTCTTCAAACCTTCCTAGACATCTTCTAAGAGTCCTGAGGCATCTATCAAACAAAAGCTCTTTAATGTTAATAAAGTGAAATTATTAATCATTGAAGCAATACTTATTCTGACTAGCATATCATTTCCATTGACCATATTTAGAACAAATTAAGTGCTGATTTTTTTTTTAAAGAACCATAGATCTTGAGAGTACATGCAAGGCCCCAGAAAGGCCATGTTTATAGGTCATTAAGAATATAGCATTAATTTAATAATGAATAAATACATTTAAAATCAATGAGGGTGCATGGGTACAAATAAGGAAGGAAGGAGGGAAGGAAGGAGAGAGGACTAGAGGATGAGTAACAGAATACATATTCCCTATAAGGAGTGTATCTGATTCCTACGTGCTCCCAGATAAGTTACTGAGCATCTCTACATCTCAATGTGCTCCTCAGCAAAAGAAAACTAAATTTGTCCTGTATCACAAGGTTGTTATGAGGATAAAAAAAGAGATGCATGTAAAGCATTTGGCATGTACATGATCAAGTATGTGAGATCATTACTCTGGGTGAGTTTTGGTTCCACTCTGTACATCATTAGTTGTGTGGTATTGAGCAAGCTGCTTAGTACTCCTAAGCATTAGTTTATTCATCAAAACTGAGAAACCTAAGTAATATGAGTTCTTGGCTTCCCTACGCTCAAACCCTCTCTGACAACAGAGCATCATTTCAAATTCTTCTAGGATGTCAGATTTTATATGTTTAATTGTTTGTTGGTGACCATCATGAATTATTTTATAACAAGTGTCTGGTCAGAAGCAGATACTTAATCTTAATAATGAGACATGCCCACAGGAGACACACCCAACTCCTAGCACTTCCTTCATGAAGTCTTTCCCACGAGGTAGTTTCTAGGAAACTTTCTAGTACACTGTGGAAAAAAAAAAAAATCAGACCCTCCAAACTTGGGCCAGGGAGATGGCTCAGTAAAATAAGTGTTTTCCTGGCAAACGCAGAGTCCTGAGTTCAATCCCCAGTAGAAAAAAAAAAAAAAAAAAAAAAAAAAAAATCTAGGAGCACTGTGTCAAAAGTATGGTCTGCCAATGACAGGCAAAATGGAATCAATCCATTTCCATACCAGTGGCCTTGAAACATCAGGTGCTGGTACCCTATGTCACGGTACACCCCTGTAAGTAATAGAGGATATATAAATTAATCTCATTTGCTATGACCAACTCTCTTCAGAAATTCTCAACTATTTCCCATTGGAAATGCTATAGTAATTCATCCTTTCTACACAGTGAATCCCAAAGGTGCCTTTAAGGGGCCATATCTCTTACATCTTGGCAGAAGAGAAAACTTTTAATTTTATCATCCTTCTGTTATTTTTATAAACTCATCAATTACCTCTTCTTAAAAAAAGACAGGGCATAAGCATTTTTATATATCAGGAAATTTAAAATAATCACTTAAAAATAATCTACTGTGGACTATAGAGCCATGTGTAATTATAGCTCATAATCTTATATTACAGGTGGTAAGCAAGTAATTATGTTATGTTTAGCATCCAGTTAGCATATGTGCACAGAATTTTATATTGCTGCTAAATAAGATTTATAATAAAACTAACCTGACATAGTATCATTCCTAAAGATATACAAACAGCAATTAACTTTAATGATAGGTAGTATTCACTATCACTGGAAGAGCCAAGCCACTCTTTGCTTTTCTCCATTAAGTCTCTAACATCCTTATGTTGCATCAATGTTGACAGTTTTCCCAGACAACCTAGCAAGTTCACACTAATATCCTCTTAAATTATCTCTCTTGAGATGATTAATTCAAGCAACTGTCATCAATGCATGCTGAGAACACTGAGAGGTAAGTCAATAGGGAAATCTACCATGAGGCATGAAGCCCCAAGACAGAAACCCAATGATCAATGTTCACATCACTCACTATGCGTAGACAATCGGACCTTGTGCTGGGATGATGAAGCACAGAACAGATGACACCACCAAGACATGAACCCTGCTAAACTGTTGTGCCCATGAAGCCAATCAAGCTTCAGTGCAATCCAGCTTACAGAAACACAAAAGCTGTGGAACAAGTTTTAAAAGCAAACTAGTAGCCAAATCCAGAATGTGGAACATTCAATTAGACAAGCGACCTGATACGTTCAACAAACCAGTAAGACAGGGAGACAGCAGTGAAAAAAGAAGATTTCTCCATTTGTAATGCCCGTAAGCAGCACAATAGTCAAATGCATCATGTGGACTTTTTTCTAGATCCTGGTTCAAATAAATCCATGTTGGGCTGGTGAGGAATGCAGTAGGTTACGGGGATTCCCCCTTCTTTAACTGCCTCATATCTCAGACTGCACATCCAGCCACATCAGCACTGCTACCCACTGAAAGGACAGAGCCCAGAAGCAGAAACCAGGCTAAGATGGCAGCAGCTCCACCTCCAGCTCAGAAAGGGGAAACCCTTAGGTCAGAGGACTAGACTTGGCAGCAACGCCTGGAGATACCAAAAGAGGGAACTGCAAGTTCTGCTTGGCAGTTTTTGCCAATCACTGGAAAAGTCAATCCACTCTTGGCAGCCCAGAGTCTCTTCTGAAAATTATTCCTGTAAATGTGAGAAAACTGGTACAATGCACCAAGAAATCAGCATTTGAAGCAAGCAAAGTACTGATGCAATAGAAGAGAAAAAGAGCTAACACCCAAGAGGCAACTCAGATTTTGCATCTTGAGCAGTACTCTACCCTAACACCTGCACCCTAGAGCTTTTTGGTTTAGATTTGCTATTGTTTTCTTTCTATATGTGTACTCTACATAAAGTACATGTATATCACGTGAGCAAATGAAGTCTTACTGCAATTTCAGTTTTGTGGTTCAATGCTAGGATTAAGGATTATTAAATCAGTCTGTGATTAGACTGGCACTGCCCTAATCCCAGTAGACTTGACATAAGGGACAGAGAAAAGCTAATTGCTGTGCTATAGTCTACATGCCATGAACTATTTGTTCTCCTCTGCCAAACCCCACCCTGCATTGGAGCCAGTCAATTATGGATTGAACCCTCTACAAACTGTGTGCTCAATAAACCTGTCCTCTTTCCTTAACTTTGGGTGTTAGGTATCTTGTCACAGTAATGTGAAAAGTAACTAAGACGTTGATCCTTATTCCAAGTTCATTGCCTGCCATCACCAAATTTATGTAACTGTGACCAAGGTACTTACGTGTATAAGATGTTGTTTTTTTCAAAAATTTCAGAATTTTTGTGATACACAAAGAACTCCTGTATAATACAGAATATGGGGCTGGGGAGATGGCTCAGTGGAATAAGCGCTTCCCTGGCAAGCGCAAGGGCCTGAGTTCAATCCCCAGTTCTGCCCAAAAAAAAA
>NW_004524717.1:834080-842772 GCF_000260255.1 Octodon degus | reverse complement strand
TAGGGAAAAACTGCTTAAACGTAGAATTGATAGAACAAGGGAAATGCACTAATATATAATTAGATCACTATGTAGAAAAGCGCATGATAATTAATTCCATTCAATAATAATAAAGTAGCAAATAGTCTAAGAATACCTCATACCAAAATGCATTTCTGTTGAACACAATATTTAACACACAACTCCAACATGCAAGCTGTAACTAATGATACAGATATGTGTTTTAATTTGGTGCCATTCTGTGTTTTAATTTGGTACCATTCTGACTAAGAAAATCACCCCACAAAAGGATCACTGTATGGCCCCATAATTTCTGTGCAGTAAATACCAAAATAAAAACTCAGGATAACTACTCTCCCAAAGTCCACAACTTAAGATGTATCTGCTAAGTGCATTATTCCAAGTGGGACTCCCAGCCCTCTCTGCAGCTAGGATGTACCAGCTCTAAATCTATCACTACAGGAATGGAGAAGAGGCCAAGGAGCAGCTCTACAGAGGCCAGGCCCCAGACTATTCTCAGCTCCTACCTTCCTCAAGCCTTTTAAGTCTTCTAGGCATTAGCTTCTTCATTTGTAAAAGACTAATCACAGTACTCCCTCACAGAATCACTTGAAAGACCATAAAAGATAATGAATGGAAGCAAAATCTAGCATTAATAAATGCTCACTAAATGCTGTTATTTTTTTCATCACCTCAAGAATCCTAGTAGATGTTTTTCTCAACCCAAAACAGAGTATCTCCTTCTGAGAAAGGACAAAGATAGGTAGTAAAAACTTATGTTTTACGTAGCAGAGGATAAACCTCAAAAACATCATATAAGTAAACAAAGCTGGGCACAAAGGGTCAGAGTGTATGATTCCATTAGTATGAAATTTCTAGAAAAGGCAAAACTCTAGAGAGAGAAAACGAATTGCCTAAAGCTGAGGATGGGAACAGAAACTGACCGGGAAATCTAAAACTGTATTAGGGAGATGACTGCCCAGCCTTCCAAATGTACTCAAAATTATGGACCTGTACACTAATAATGAGTGAGTTGAATGGAATATAAATTGCATCTTAATAAAGGCATACTTTTTTTAAAATAGATGTATTTCCAAAGCATTTGTACAAACAAATCATATGAATCCAGCATCATAAATTCAGACATTTACAGAGTAGAGCTGAACTGGGATGACAATGTAGGGCTTGGGCCAAAGTCACTCCTAACCTTGACTCAGCTTCGTCCTACACAAACCTGATACCTGGCAAGCTCAAGATCCTGAATTCAATTCCCAGAACAACAACAACAACAACAACAACAACAAAAATACATCAAGCATCTAAATACTTCCCTACCTCCATTCATTTATTAGAACATCCCCTAGATGCAGCAGTAGTTCCCCCTTTAGTCTCCCTGCTTCCACACTGGTCCCTTGCAACCATTACCCAGAAGAACAATATAAAACACAAGGTCAATTTCTTCCATTCCCTGCTTAGAATCCATGCCTTCCTCAGTGGTGCCCAGTTCAGACCCCATCTTCTGTTTCCCTGATGCCCTGCCGACCTGGTTCTACCCACACTAGCCTCTGGCCCCCCCTTTAACAGCAAGCTTCTGCTACTACAGATAGACTGGGGCGAGGCTCACCAGTTTCCTTCCTTCAGATCTCAAATTCTCCTCCTCAGAGGGACCTCACCCTGCTAAAAACACCACTTCCTCTCCCATCAGTCTCCTGCTCCCTAACCCCATTTAGTTCTCTTGATAGCACTGACCCCAGGAGCCACCTTATCTATCTGCGTAGTTACTATCTGACACCCCACTATCACCACTATCACGTAAACTATGCAGCAAGCTTTTCTTCTGTCTGACTCACCCTCCTAGCCCCTGATTCTGAGAGTCTGGAGCACTGCCTGGCATACAGCAGCACTCATTAAATACCAACTGAAGGAAGAAGCAAATTCATCTGGCACATGGCACTCAGCACAACTCCTGCCCAGGAATGCTCAGTAACAATTATACTGCCACTCATTACATTTATTGTCTTATTATCATTTCATGTCACAGATAAAGACTACAGGAGCCCTAACAGCCCAGGTCGAAATCTATGTCTGACCAGTCATAACCTCTGAGATGCTTCCTGTTCCAGAAGCACAGGAAAAGCATAAGGATCTTGAGCGGCAGGATCCTCCAGGAAGATGTAGCTGACTTTCCTCCCCATTCTGAGCCCTGCCTCCTCTCTCCTTCTCCTACTCCTGGAGCTGGCCCACACATTACCACAAGCCTAAAGAACTCTCCGCATTAACAATTTAAAGTCACAGGTCACGGTACCCCTGATCAAGGAAAGGCCTTCATCCTACTCTCAAGACAATACTGAGGGGCCAGGGAGTTAGCTCAGTAGAATAAGTGCTAAGCACAAGGGCCTGAGTTCAATCCCCGGTTCCTCAAAAAAAAAAAAACAAAAAAAAAAAAAAAAAAAAAGACAATACTGAGAGGTATGGAGTGATTATCTCTAATTTACAGAGGAAGAAGTTAAAAGACAAATAAATGACTTGCTCAGAAATCATACACTGTAAGTCAGATGAGCTCAGATTTATGATTCTAACAATTTAAAAGTCTTGGCCTCCCTCTTTCCAATACATTAAACTATTCTATACAACAACTAAGAAAAAAGAAAAGAACTTTGAATATAGTTTACCTACTTCAAATGACATCAAGTCATATAGAAAAGATTATAAAGTCCCCTTACCTAGACATATCCATAGCAACATTTCTAACTTGTCCAGACATGGGAATTTCAACGTATCCATAATAGATATTCATAAACAACTTCTGATTATGTATATTGTAGGTTTTTATAGTATGAGTTTTCTAAGCTCATTAGCATCCATCAGGCCCAGATGCTTTAAAAACCAGGATTGGGACTGGGGATTTGGTTCAGCGGTAGAATGCTTACCTAGCAAGCTGGAAGGCGTGGGTTCAGTCCTCGGCACCAAAAACAAAAAGCAAACCTCCCCTAAAAACCTGGATGAAAAGCTAACTCTTGAGAAATCAGGACATATTTCACATGTTACTATCAACACAACAGTACCACACCCTCTGGCCTGCACTTTTATTATGACACCTTAGGAAGATGCCAAAACTTAGGCCCAAAAATAGAATAAAAGAGGAAATGTCTGATAGCAAAACCATGCTCTCTTTAAAACCATCCTGGGCTGGGGCTGTAGCCCGGGGATAGAGTGCTTACCTAAAACCCTCCTGAAGGCAGAAAGAGAGATGCAGAGCCAGGTAAAGAGGGCAACAGTCTCCTCCCCAAGTTTTTCATGTCAATATCTTGAGAATAGTGCAGTGCTCTACTAAAAACCTGAATTAAAAGGTTGTGGGTGAAACATCTATTAAAGTCTTTCCCCTTTTTTTAATCAGGCCATTGGGATTTTCACTATGGAGTTGTGGAAGCTCCTTACATATTCTAGCAATTAACCCCCTCTGGATACACAGGTTGCAAGTCTCTCACTCTATGACTGCCTGTCCACGCTGCTGTCTACTTCCTTGGCTGGGCAAAGGCTTTGAAAACCCATGCAGTCCCATGTGTTTACTTTTGCATCTGCTGCTCATGTTCTTAGCATCTTATCCATGAAACCACACTGAGACCAATATGATGTAGACCTGCCATATTTTCCTCTGGTGTTGTACAAACACCTAAACAGCCATCAACAGAAGAACTGGTAGAGAAAACATAGCACACACACACACCTGGAGGGAAACTAAGTTTCAGCCTTAGAAAGAAGCCAGCCCTGCAGTACACAGCAACAGAGATGGTCTTTGAGGACATTCTGCAGTGGGAACTGAGCCATACAAATGGTCAATAGGGTACAGCTCTGATCACATGAAGCACCTACACAGTGACAGCAGACTCCAAAGCAGAATGGAGACTGTCAGGAGCCAAGTGGACAAGGGGAGAGAGTTACCCATTAAGGGGCATAAAGCTTCAGTCAAGCAGCACACATCATCTCTACATGTCTACTGCTCAGTAGTGAACCTGAAGCACAACAATAATACACATAAAAATTGTATTTAACAATACCATATACAGTCAGCCACAGTGCCACACACCTATAATCTCAACACTCTGGAAGGCTAATGCAAGAGAATTGCATGTTTGAGTTCAGGATGGAAAACTCAGCAACTTGGTGAGACTAACATAAAAAGTCAAAATAAGAAAAGTTAAAGACTGGGCATGGTGGTGCATGCCTGTAATCTCAGCACTCAGGAGGGTGAGAAAAGAGGATCTCTATGAGTTCAAGGCCAGCCTGAACTGTATAGTGAGACCCTGACTCAAAAAAAAATAATAATAATAATAATAATTAATTAATTAATTAAGAGCCAGGGAGATAGCTCAATGGCATAAGCATCTGCCTGGCAAGCGCGAGGTTCTGAGTTTGATCCCAGGGTACCAAATATATATATACAAAAGAGCTGGAGATGAAATCCCATATACCACCAAATAAATAAATAAATAAATAAATAAATAAATAAATAAACGACGCATGGATCCCAAGCTCACCTACCAACTCTCAGGGACCACAGACGAAGGCCTCAGAAACCTACAACTGTTTGTACTGTGCCATGTGTGCCACCAAGTTCACCTGATGAATGCAAGCACCAAGGCCACAAGGATTCTGGGACTTGCTGAAGGTTACAAGCTGGGTGCTGGACTCATAACTCAGATGCACCCCGCCTGAAGCCCCAAACCTTTCCCCTACACCACACGTGGAACCCTGTCCCAACCTGCATATTCCACTTCTGCTGCCCAAGGTTGTGGCTAAGCTGAGCTGTTGCCCCGGATGTCCCTGTGTAACTTACTTTGCACTGACCACAAGAAGCAGCAAAGAATGTGGAGAGGAAACCCTCTGATGCCCAGATACCTACACCCAGCCAGCAGGACAGCTGATCACAACCTGCATTCTGCCAACCCTGTTTTTAGAGGAGACATGACCACACATACTTAAGGATTCTTCCACCTACAGACTTTGGTGTCCCATGATCTCCATGGACTTATTGTCCCCCCTTATTGTCTCTATAGGAAAATAATGTAGGATATCCTAACCATCCTCTATTCCTCACTAGAAAATGAGCAGTGAGGACATTTTCAAATCACCAGTTGTGGTGTTGCATACCTGTAATCCAGTACTCTTCCAGGCTGAGGAAGGAGGACAGCAAATTTAACCCCAGCCTGGGCAATTTAGAAATGTAGTGAGAGCCCGGGTTAGAAAAAAAGGCTGGGGAAATAGCCTAAGAGGAAGAAGGAGGGTGGGTCAAACCAAGAGGTCAGCTCAAAGGTCCAGGAAGATCCCACTGCATGCTCAGAATTGATCAGCCCTGTGAATCATGTTTATTTATCTCTGTCTCTGCCCCCACACCACCCTTGACCCCAGAGGATCAGAAACCCAGAATTCCACTCTTATTACCTGTGGTTTATATCATTCTTTCTGACACAACCTTAATTCATACAGTGCTATTTTTCTTTTCCTTTTTTTTTTTTTTTCTTGAGACAGGGTCCCCAATACAGTTCAGGTTGGACTTATACTCACTATATAGCCCCAATCTGGCCTCTAACTCACAGCAATCCTTCCTGCCTCAGTCGCCCAAATGCTGGGATTATAGGTGTGTTCCACCACACGCAGCTAGTGCTTTCTATTCACAGCTTTGAACTGGAATTAAACAATTTTGTGTCATTTTTCATGATTCTTAAAATGCCTCTCTCATCTGTCCTGCCATGAGTATGAAGACCCCATCAGTCTTGGTAACTATAGTAGGCCCAGTGTCTAGCACATAGGAGGCACTGAATAAACATGTGTTAAATGTAGAGTGAATGAAAAGCAAAGCTCCAGTATCACTCTTAGAATCAGTACCTGATTGATTTATCAGCACTAAATGAGAAACTGAGCCAACTCGCCAAATAAGTTTTTCTTTCATTGATTAGACACTGGAATCAACAATGTGAGGCAGATAAGGCTAATTCCTTTTCTGCACATTCCCTAAGTACTTGGGGGTGAGGAAAAGTTCAGACAAACAGGCCAAGCCCCTCTTGAACTAGAAAGGAAAAAAAGAGAAAGATGGTTTGTTTCAAGCAGGAAAAGAGAAGAAAAAAAAAAAAAAAAAGGCCAAGACTAGACAAGGGTACTACACAAGGAAATGCAGCACAGCTCTCACTCATGGAGGGTCTCGCCCAAGCTAAACATACCCCTGCTGCATGCGTGTGTACACGTGCGCACACACACAGGTGTGCATGCTTTCCCAGCCTACTGTGTGCCCTGAGAAAGACCCAAACAGGCCAGTTTCCACAGCCACTTTTTCGCTACACTTAGAATGGGCCACTGTTCCCCATGATGTCTGGGGTGTTGTACTGATGCCTGAAATCTAATTCTCATTAACTCTTTTCTCAGAATACTTGCACACAGAATTCTGGAGGGAAGAAGTAGATGGGACAATAACAAGTCATACTACTGGTCATCCATGTGACAAAAAAAAAAAAAAAAAAGTCCTCTACTACTCTACCCTTCAAAGAAAATCAGTAGCAATCTTTCCCACTTCTACTTCTGACATTTTAAACAATAAAAAGCAAAAGAATGAATGAATGACAGCACCCATTCTCCTACAATTCAGGAACAAGACTAAGGCCTTGCCCAGTACTCCTTTCAAACCCAAACCAAGTCTACTTTTAACAACCATAGGAGTCAGACCAGGTGTCAGAGGCTGGCAATCACAATAGCCACAGAAAGTCCCCACCACCACGCCACTCCCACACTCTTCTGTCCTCCAGCAACAGAACTGAAGAGCAAAACTCCTACACTCTGACTTCAGGTCCAGTTTGGCTGCTTGTATCATCCAAGGTACCAAAGAAGGGTTGAAAAACAAAATGTGGAGGTTCTGGTACTTCCCACTGGAGTTTCTATTGACTTTATTTTGTAGAGAAGTACCAGAAGCCCTCAAGAACAGTCACCATTACAAACATTCCACTCTCCACATACAGGCCAAAAGGACAGGTCAACTCTTCTGTAAGTGTAGGCAGCTAAGCAATCCCAAACTGTAGGGGAAGGAACCCCAAACAGGAGGAACAGCAACAAAAAATGCACTTGATGCTGTATAGCCATTAACTTCCTTCTTGTAAATTCTTCCAACTTCAGAAAGTATTGCATCATCCTCATGATTAGGCTACTTCTAAAGGGTTGTCTTAAAGGCCTATTTTTACTTTGCATATTAAAGACTCCAAATGTCCAAAAACTTCCTAAGATGAAAATAAAAGTAGGTAAAAACAAAAGCTCTAGTGGCCACATATGTGGCTGAATGATTTCACACACACACACACACACACACACACACACAAAAGACACACACACACAAAAGACACACACTCAAAACTGCTCACCACTCCATTGGAAGTCCTTGTTTTACCTTCTCAATGCAATCTTTCAAAAGCTAGTATGTTTCCAGCTGTAAAAACCATAGTATTCTTTGCTCTACAAAAAAAGAGTTCCTTTCTACCACATATTTCTCATGAACTGCTGAACATTTCTCATGAACTGCTGTACCCTACAACTATTTTAAAAGTTGAAGGATAACTTTAAAAATGAAGTGAATCCCAAACTACTCTTGAAATCCAAAGAATATAGTCTATAAAACTTTTCGGTCAGCCCATTCTTTCAAGTAAGTGAAAATTACACTGTTTTTCTTTTATCTTCCCTCTCCCTTCTGTTAGGTGATTGCTTACAATAGTATAAGAAAATATATTCCAAAATAACTTGGTCTAAACGTGTGAAAGTGACAAGGCCTAGCTGCAGAACTATCATTATCAGACGACATATTCTAGAATGATGTAACTGATAACGGTTAAGAATCAGAATCACTGTTCCTGTCTCTCGATTTCACACAGAGACACACAAGCTGACGGTCCAATCATAAATCAAGTAAAGACGCCTTTATCTTGAGGGTAGGTTTTGGTGGTTCAGGAGTGAACATTTTCTGTATTTTTTACAAATTTTTAATAAATACATGCAATCTTATAATTAAAAGTTTTAAATCCAAAACAACTAGCATTAAGGAATCCCCTAGTCGGCACTCCAGAGAGTTTCAATTTACAGCAACGTGGACAGCTATGCCGGGCACGGAAGGGTAATCTACCGACCCCGTCAGGTGGGGACCTGCCACCTGTCTGCAAGGAAATTTCACGTCTAAGACAATCACGTCGGTGAGGGTTCAGTCCATTTTTCTGCGTGTCCCTTCAAGATCACACTCACTCGAACCCAGTAACTTCGTTCTGCTGTCAGTGCCTAAAATCTCTGCAAGAAGGTCCGGTACGGTAGGCATCTGCGCTCCAACCTCTGGACAGGATTCCTCCTCAGATCCAAGGGAATGATAGCGCCCAGGCGCGCTGCGGCTGTCCCCTGCCCGGCTGGCCCTTGGCGCGAGTGCGCGGAGGGCGCCGAGCGAGCTGGACTCCCGACCCAGCGCACCAGGACCTCCGCCGTACGGACGGCGCCGGACCTGGGCCCAAAGAGCGGCAGGATAGCAGGGGACAGGGAGAAGTTACCGGCGGGCTGGACGGGTTCCGCCGCCTCCTCCGCGGGCGACGCGCCCGCCCCAGCCTTTGTCTGTGGGCAGGGCCGGTGGGGCAAGGGCCGCGGCCGGGGCTGCAGACGGGCGGCCGCGCGGCGGGTG
>NW_004524717.1:807905-833980 GCF_000260255.1 Octodon degus | reverse complement strand
GCCAGAGCCGAGCGCCACAACCCCCAAGCTGGCGGGCCACCACGCGCGCCAGGTCTGCGGCCGGATCCGCGCCCGCCCCCCGGGGCCCCGCCACCGCCTCGGCGCGCCGAGTCTTTGTGTGTGAAGTGCGTGCCGCCGACCTACCTCGGCGCGCACAAAGGCGCGGCCCCTCCCCGACGCAACAGTCCGTGCGGCGTCCGGCGCTCCGCTACTCGCCGGCGGCCTGAGGCGGCGGCGACTCCTCCGACTGACGGCAGCTCCGACGGCGCGGACGGCGAGCGGAACGACTCTCACCCCGGGTCCGCGCGCGTCCGAATTAAGCTGCTGGGAGGAGTGGGCGGGGCGGGGGCGGGGCGGGCGTCACCGATAGCCACGCCCCCGGCGGCCCCGCCCCCGCCCGCGAGCTAGGCGCGGGCCCAGGGTCGCTCAGGGTCTTGAGACTGTTCTGCCAGGCGCTGCAGCGTTAGTTGGGTTGGATTGGCTTTGGGAACTCGCGAAAGAGGAGAGCCAATGTGTGAGGGCATAGACTGAGCATCTGCAGAGAGAGGTAAAACAGAGAAGACAGCGGGAATCGGGGAGGAAAAGGAAACGGATTTGTTGTAATTGGGATTCGCTACGAAGCCAGGGCTCCAAGCCCAGGTCCTAGGGTATGCTCCTGTTCGTCCCTCTCTTCATCAGAGGGTAACTGGACAGGTGCATATACACGAGGAAGACAGTGTGCGTTTCACTTTTTAAAAAAATTCCCTCTGATTTCGTTTTCTTGGCTCTCTTACACCAGGCAGCTTCTCTGGTCTGACCGAAGGCTCTAAGATCATCGCCATCGACCTGAATCACAGCAGGATCTGAAACAGCGCCGCTGCAGAGGCGCGGCGAGAATGGGTGGACTCCACATCAAAAGCTTTTTGATTGTCTTGACGGCGTACATTCAGGGGTTAATTTGTTGGGAAGCTTTTTTAACTAAAATCGTGGGTGGTGTTCAAGGGTTCTTGTAAGCAGATTATTTATTCCGCAGGTATCCATCATGCATGCAAACGCACAGCCTGATCATCCACCCCCTGGTCCTGGAAGCTTGCTAGGACTGGCATCATCTGCACGGCAGTCAGAGAGAAGCCTGGCCCGGCCCAGGAAGCAGAGCTGTGTGAATTTCAGCCACAGTGTTGCCTACCATTCTTCCTTCCTGCTTGTCTTACATTGTATTCCCCTTCTTAACAATGGCTCCATAAATCACAAGCCAGAACCTGGGTCTAGCCTAGGTTCCCCTTCCTGCCGACGTCGACCTCCTAAATTCTGCACACTGCGTATGATGCCTTGCCAGTCCCCTGCCACACTCACCTGCACTACTACCTCAGACAGCCTGTCAGCTCTGTCTCCTGAGCCAGACCTGCAATATTATGGTCTTTTCCTCCTATCTATTTACCCAGGGAACTTTCCAGGCACAAACTTCTTGGCTTCTTCTGCTACTACAAGCTATATAAAGCATGTCCACTACCTACCACATGGTCAAGGTCCAGCTCCCTAGTGCAGCCCTGAAATGCAGCATCCTGCTCTGAGACCAACTTGAGCACTTTTAGGTGCTCTCTCTACATCTTCCAAGCAGCCAGGGCCCTGCTCAGCCCGTGTACTGGACCTGCAGATGGTACTGCTCTGTGACTGTGGAGACTGAGTGGAAGATGAGCAGGCCACGTGGACGCTTTTCCGAATGCTTCTGCCACTACGCAGCACACTCCATTTCCCTCCGTAATGGACTGCTGTCCTCTGAAAAGCCTTTCCTGGCCTGCTCAAACTGAGTGGTCTTCTCTGCTCCTCCATATCCAGCTCAGTATTCTAATTATTGCACCAGACTGTAAATGTGTTTCTCTGAGTTTGGCTGTACAGATATACATCTGTGAGCATAATGTAGCATCTCTGAAGTGTCATGGGTTAAACTGTATTCCATCTACGGTTTATATATTGAAGCCCTGGCCCTCAATGTGCCTGTGTTTGGAGACAGGGACTATATAGGAAGGTGACTAAGGTGCAATGAAGTCAGAAGATTGGGTTTTAATCCCGTAGAATTGGTGACATCATAAGCACTTGATCTCCCTTCCTTCTTCTTCCCCCCTTTCTCTCTCTCTCTGTCTTGAAATTCCAATCTTCAGAAACACAAAACAGGATTTAAAAAGAAAAGTCAAGTTTCCCCAAACTTCTCCCTCCCTACCAAAAATCTTGTATCCTGGGCTTCAATTGCTTGCTGCCTCCTACCTGTCATGCCATAGGATGTTTCTCCTCCGTGATGCCCCCTCTCATGGCACCCTATCTTGGAACCAGCTAATTATGGACAGAAACCTCCACAAACTGTGAACTAAATAAACTATCCTCCTTTAACATGTGGATGTCCAGGATTTTGTCCCAGTAATAAGAAAAGTAACTAAGATACTTAGTCATTTATTCCATATTCTCTAATATCACATTATCAGAAAATAATATGTAATAATTTTGTATCTTAAGGAAGTGCTCAGCTACAAGTTTACCCTTATACTCAGCTTTAACCTCACCCTCTTGCTCTGACATCTGGCAACCTTTTAAGTTCAGCCCTAAGGAAAATCAAAGAAAAAAGAAATGAACATTTAGGAGCATAAAATAGAGCAAAGCAAAGCAATCTTGAATAATATATTGCTTTTTCCATATTTTTATTTTATTATATTTATTTTGCATACTTGTGCTGGGCATGCAACGGAGGCCTCACATATGCTAAGCACCACTAAGCTAAGATTCTAGCCTAACAGGGTAGATTCAAACACAACCATATCAATAACTACATGTAATATTATTGGATAATTATATTAAAACACTCAAATGCAAACATTAAACTGGATGAAAGATGTAAGACCCCACTACATGAGGGCTACAAGAAATATGTCACCCATTTCAAAGACAGAAATAAACATTATCTCAACAGTCTACTCCTGAAAATGAAACATTTAGAAGTTCCTTGATTTCTACAGTTTTATCAAAAATAATTTTCTGAAGAATTACAAATGATTTGGCAATTTCCAAAATCTTATACTATTCCATATAGACTCTCAAATGTCAAATGGATGGAGTATAGGTCACACAACAAAATAAAAATTAGAGCAATGGAAAAAGTAGGAAATTAAAAACATGAGAATCTTATATCCATAATGCAGTGTTAATAAAACACTTGTGTACAGGGACTGGGTTCAATCCCGTGTGCCATGCTGGCCCTGCCCCAGGGCGCGCTGAGACAGCGATTGAGACTGGGCGTGGTAGCACATGCCTGTAATCCCAGTGCTTGGGAAGCTGAAACAGGAGGATCACTACAAGTCCAATCATATGGTGAGACGCTGTAGACCTTGTGCTAAATAATAATAAAGAAAAAATAAATAAAACACTTGTGAAAGTTAAGTTTGAGAGTCACATTAAAATACTAATAAAAAAATAAAATACTAATGAATTTATAATTAGTGTTCACAATTACTGTTATTGATAACTTTCCCATATACAGCCAGCAATATTAGACAACCTTATACACTGTAACTGATGATTTTCTAAAGGATATGAGGTTTTTTTGTATTCCACTTTAGTCATTTTCCTTCTGTATAAACTTCCTTTTTTTTTTTTTTTTTTGATACAAGAATCAAACTCAGGGCCTTGTGCTTGGCAGATAGGTGCTCTCCACATAATTCTCATTCTCTCTCTCTCTCTCTCTCTCTCTCTCTCTCTCTCTTTCTCTCTCTCCTTTTCTCTCTCTTTCCCTCCCTCCCTCCCGTCCCCTTTCTTTCTCCCCTTTCTTTATTTGATACAGAGTCTCACTATGCAGTTCAGACTCCTAGTGATTCTCTTGTCTCAGCCTCACCAGCACTGGGATGGATTACAGGTGTGCACCACCAAGCCCAATTTTGGGGCAGGCATGGCACACCTAGGGTTCTGGGGCCGGCATAGCATGTGGTACTGGGGATCAAACCCAGGTCCTTGAGCTTTCCAGGCAGGCAGTTAGATTGCTGTGCCCAGTCCCACTCTGCATAATCTTGAGATTGTTACTTTCTGCCCTAACCATAATTCAAAGACACTCTAAAGATGGGGCAAACTCCACAGCGGCCTCTAGGAATGAAATTCATTTCCACATGTGTACTATTTTGTATCTTAAATTTTGCACTACATGTTAAGCATTTAAATAGATAAAAACACACTCAAAAGGAAAATTTTTGTCTTAAAGTTGTGCTCTTTAATGTCCACATCAGCTATCTAAACAATGGAACAGCACTATGGCTGACTTGCTGGCTGTACCAGAGGTTGGCAGCATGGACCAGGCTCCACTGACCACCACAGTAATGCTTTGGGTGGTGTCAGCTCAGCTCTCTCATGCATTTCAGTCATTTGGGAGGTGAAACAGGCACTTGTTTGTCCTTGAGGTGACCCAAGCTGTCAGCTGAAGCAACTCAGACACCCTCTCTCAGGGCCTCTCTGCAGGCCAGCTGGGATTCCCTTACATAGCAGCCAGGTCCAAATAGATGAAGGGGGAAACAGCCAAGTCCCTCAGGTTGAGTATCAAGGTCATTCTGTCACATTTACTGTTTAAAACTAACACTACGATAGCCTGAATACAAGGTGTGGGGAACTAGACCCAGGCCTTGATTTTAGAAGCAGTAGTCATGTTGCAAAGAAACCTAATTACCTGACTAAGAAGAATCACTGTGGCCACCCTTGCAAACAATCTCTCCCTGAGTAAGATGTAGAGAGCTACACAGTAGAGTGACATGCACAACAGTCTCAAGGGAAATCTTTCTGTCCATAAACAAGCCAAAAGTCCTTGGATATTGGACATGAAATCCATAAGAATCTGAGGGACTGGTATTGGGTTCATATTATGAATAAATAGGTCAAGTATATACTTAATTTCTACTGCCTAAAATTTAAAATAAGAGGGCTGGAGAGATAGCTTGGCAGTCTAAGCACCTGCCTGGCAAGCACAAGGACCTGGCTTAGATTCCTGGTACCATGTGCCATGCTGGACCCGGAAGCCTGGGCATGCTCTGCCAACCATCAAAATGGGGCATGGTGGCATGCACCTGTAATTCCAGCACTGGGGAGGCTGAGACAGGAGGATCACTATGAGTCTGAGCTGCGTAGTAAGACCTTGTACCAAATCAATAAAAAAAAAATATTTTTTCTTTAATTTTAAATAAGAATGAGAAAAGGTAGACAGAAAATAAAGGCTTCAGGATACTACAATAGTTAAGGTGGATAAAGTTCCAAATTAGAATACTGGGTACCTGTTGCTGTATTGCTGTATAGAAAGTTACCAAAGACTTAGCAGTTCAGCACAAGGTCATGGTCTGAATCTAAAATAGCCACACAGAGTCACATATATTCAGAGGTGGAGCTTTCAGCAAGTGATTGGATTATGGGGTGCAATAGTCATCAGTGGCTTAATCCATTGATGACTTCATAGATAAAATGTGCCATTAGGAGGTAGGGCCCAGTTGGAGGACATGGGTCAGCAGAGAGTATATAGCTGTGGCTCTGGCTTTTCCCTCTCTTCTGCTGTCATGACTCCCTGCATTGATATTTCTGCCCTGAAGCCTGTCAACCATAGACTGAAACCTCTGAAATAGAATCAAATGTAAACTTCTGACCCCATTGTAGAGAACAGGTACTTTCCTATCAACAGGAAAGCTGACTAATACAGACAACACTCATATGTATTAGCTTACCTAGCTCAATTCTTGGCTGAATGCCCCCCAAGGCAAAAGCACGATAGTGGGTAGACTTGTTCAACTAATTGGGAACCTAAGGTCCTCTTCTAAGCTCACTCTTGTTGTTGGCAGAATTCAGCTTCTGATGGTTGCAGGACTGAGGTCCCTCCTTGTCAGCTGTTCACTAGGAGCTACTCTCAGCTCCTGAGGACTGTCCCAGTCTCTCACCACATTTCTCTGTCCATCTTCAAGTCATCAGTGGCTCCCCAAATCCTAACAACTTCCACCTTCTCGGCCCATATTCCTGTGAGAAGTTGGGTCCATGCAGATCATCTCCCTATCTCACAGTCAACTGATTTTGAAACCATCCTTATACCTACAAAACCCCCATCACAGAACTATGGATCTGGCTTGAGTGTGTCCTCCAGAGGTTTATGTGCAGAAGGCTGGATCTGATGTGACCGTGGGAGGTCATGAAGCATTAAGAAGAGGAATGTATGGGGAGGTGCTTAGGTATTGGAGCAATGTCCTCAGAGGGCCAGCAGCATCTAGCCCTGGGATCTCTCTCACTGTTGGGATGCCATCTGCCATTAGGTCCTGACCAGAGACCAAATCATGGGGCCACTTGATCTTGAACTTTCATCCAAAAGCCTCTTTCTTAATAAAGTTAGTCTGCTTCAAATAGTTCATGAAAGTAACAGAGCGAAAAACTGGGACAAGGTGCATCTACAGCTCAGGCCAGAAATCTTGGAAGCTATCTTAGAATTTTGCCCACAATCATAAATATAAATGGATGGATGAATGGATGGATGTGCAAACAGACACTCTTTAGGACAAATTTTATAAACTGTGAAAATGAAGGCATCAGTGAGCTCAGCAGTTATTAGGTAAACCAGAAGAACCAAGACCAAGAAGAAAGTGTGCAATGAATCATTACTAAAATCTGATGACCCAAATACTGAAAAAGTAGGGAAAGAAAAACAAAGTTAAGAATACGGTGCCCTAATTTTACCATTTAAATGGCAAGGTAATTTGAATATACTACTACAATATTTCCCTTACTTTGCTTAAGTAGCTGGCACAGCTGATGTATAAGATTCACCCAATGACCTATAACCCCGGAAGACAATGCTTTCAATGAAGAGTTCAATGCATCTTATTTGTGGGGAATTTTTATGAGAAGATATATGATTTGTCATGCAAATATACCATACATATATACACCTTAATAGTACTTGGAAGGCATGAAAATGATATACTAAAATCTGAAACAATGTACTATAAGCCAAATGATAAACTATTACCTTAAAATAACCTCTTTATATGAGCATTTGTGAGCTAGGGAATCAAAAAAATTTCATTAAATATTCTAATAGCACCAATAATAAAAATAAATATTCTCTTTTATTATAGTTACCCAGTAGAAAGCATCTTTCAAGTTCCATCTCAGAGCTGTATCTCATAATGAAATTGAATACTCCGTCACTTTCAGATAGTTAAATAATTAATTTCAAGACATCTAATACATGTGTTTTCTAAAATGCTTAATTTAGTTTTTATCCAACACTTGCTCCTTATAGTTTAGGATTATAAAATCAAAAGGAGTCCATAAGATGGTGGCTCTAATTTGTAATTAAATATCAAAAAGAAGGAAGAGAGACAGCTGGCAGTATATAAACAACCACTGAACAATGCCAAGACAGGAGCTTTACATCTTTTCTTTACATGAACCAAAAACCAGAAAATAAAGGATTTCCTGAGAGTCTTCCTGCATGTTAAAAACTAAAGGCTCTAAAAGTCAAGAGAGGAGAACTGCTCAACACTCATCCTGTCAAAAACATCAAGATACTTTAAGAATAAATATTAAGGAATAAATAGATCATCTCAGATTTAAACATGATAAAGTTCATCCCTATTTATTTTTCACTTCAGATGGCTCTTATGGAAAACAAACAGCCGATTTACTGAGAATGTTCTACATTTTGCTCCAACTTTGTTTTTCTTCTAATAGTCACCCTAAATAAAATAAAATAAAATAAAAGATATTCACCCTAGATAAACACATTCCCACTAGTGGGAAGCATCCTTGGAAAGCATAGATCAGAAATAACCAGTTGAATGTCATTTATATACTGAATATTCATCTGCCTTTTATTCAATGTAATGAAATCAGCTCATGGAGTGATGGAATGAAGGAAAGGCTAAGACTAGAGAACTGCTTTCCGGGCAAGGCTGTGCTCCCACACAGCTGGGTGACTTTAGACGAGGGGTTTAATTCATTGTAGCCTTTGGTTTTCTTTGGACTTAATGCTGAATGACTCTGTAACAGTACAGGGTGTGTGTGTGTATGTGTGTGTGTGTGTGTGTGTGTGTGTGTGTGTCTGTGTGTCTGTGTCTGTGTCTGTGTCTGTGTATCTGTGTCTGTATTGCTCATATGTATTAAAAGTTGAGCACAAGTAGTTGTGCCACCAGACTTGGCAAGAAGGGAGGCTGTCCCGTCTACCCTAAGTTTACAAGTCCAAAATTCAGCTATGTGAAATCTTGCCAAGGGTTTGCTTATTAACCCTGCTTGGAGAAGTGTGTCACCTCCACAACTGAACAGTTAATGATTATTAGGCTTTTAAAACTGCTTTGCAATGATAATATCCTTCTGTTTGTTCCAACAAAGTTAAACATGAACTAAAACTCTAAGGTTAACATTAGCTGGACCATGTGAAGAGTAGTACAAGGTTGAACTTAATAAAGCAAAAGACAGAACAAATGGTACAGGATGGAGTCCTCCCTAGGTGCTGAAAGCACATGTCAGTGATGTCATGTAGTTTTCCCTAGTTACTTCTCAGGCTCTTGCCCAGAGTGCTGAGGACAGCCTGCACACCCTCCGCTCCCAGCCTGCCCTTGTCACCTCCTTTTGCTGAGTCGACAGCTGAAACACAGCGCAGAACACTGGGCTTTGACATGCACCTGTTTCCCTCAGCACATTTCTCTTTGTAACAACTGCTGAAACCATTTGTTATCATCTGCAGCATTTCATATGCAACTTATAACGACAGCAGAAAGAAAGAAATGCAAAGATGTACTAGATGCTATCTTCGTCTTTGAAAGACAGAGAAAATTGGCAAATTTTCTCTTTCTAAAGTGAGAGATACAGAGAAATCGAGAGATGAAGACACACAGAGAGGGAAGAAGTAAAAAGTATTAGGAATGAAAATGGCACATAGCTATAGGTACTTAAAATCTAAAAGAAAACATAGCAACATTATAAACAACTTAGTTTGCAAATTAAGTCGAAATAGGAAAGTTCAACTTCCTGCAGATGGCTCAGGCTAAAATCAGAAATCCAGAGAATCCATAAATTTCCAGTCTGTTGTACTGGCAATTAAAATCTCATGGAATAGGGGAAACTAGTGCTGTTGAAATTGATTTTAGGACAAAACTGCTTATAATTCCTAGATATGGAATTACTATTAGGAAGGAGATCTGAATTTTTCAAGAGACGGTTTATCGGTATGACTAATTAAAAGCAAAACTTCTCTTTTCTGCCCTTAACTTCCTCTCTTGACTCTGGCCCTCCTTATCAGGAAAACCCCTAACAGCCTCTTCTCCACACAAAGATCAGGCTGATCTCCATCTCCTCCCTCAGGCCCCAGCTCTGCCCAACTACACAGATGACTGAGTCAACCCACTGCCTTCTCCAGTCTCTCAGACCCACTTCCACTTCTGATATGGCTGTGACCAGATGGTCCCAAAGCCTCTCAGGATCATAGTTGGAACTTTACAGAGGTGGCTGGATCTAGGGTGAGTGATGCTGGGATAAGGGAGGTGGCTCTGGGATTGATCCATAGTGTGATGCTAGGATTAAGGGTGCCTCACCCAGGTGAGTGCTACCCGCCCTAAGAACAGGTAGCCTGGATGGGATATAAGGGACAGAAAGAGGGCTATTCTGTTTGCTTGGTGCTGCTGCTTGCTTTCTGCCGCCTCCTGCCCACTCTGTGATGCCCCTCTGCCATGCCACCCTGCCTTGGAGCCAGTCACTTATGGACTAAACCTCTAAAAACTGTGAACCAGAATAAACCTTTCCTCCTTTAACTTCAGGATTTGTGTATTTTTGTCTCTGAAATGAGAGAAGTAACTAAGACATCCTCCACTGCTGAATCCCACCTGATCCTCACATACATCTTCCCGCTCCCCAACCCAGTGTATAGCCTGTCTCCCTCTGCCTGTCTGGCACGGGTATTTGGTCCTCTCTTTTAGTCTATTTGTGGATGACAGGACTGCTTCATTGGAAATTTTGATGGAGCCAAACTTTGTGCATATTGCACATTGACTGGCATGATCATCCCGGGACAAACAGATTCTATAGGGCTGTTGAACATTTGGGCCTCAGAAATACGACCACAAATGAAAAGACCAGGGACATTGTTGTCACTGAGATTTCCACTATTCCCAGTGCTCTCCTGATGACAGGGAGTAAGCCCAGGGGACTGTTAATGAGGCAGAAAGTGAATATGCATGAGCTGGACTCCCACCAAGCAGCTGATAAAGGTGCTGCTCCAATGCCTAGGTTGGCCTGGTATAGAAGAACGGGTAGAACAGGCGGGTATGTTGATGAGAGGGCTGTGGCTGACTTTCTTCCAGGCTTATTGGTGAATGCAAAACCTTACTGAATAAGAACATAATAATGAATGCTATATGTGAGTCTCTTATACTAGTTAAAGGGAGTGGGGCCAGGGAAAAAGAAAATAAAAATAAGGTAGACAGGGCAGGTAGGAGAAGAAAGAAGAAAGGAAGAAAAAGGAGGGAATGAAGGAAGGAAGAAAGGAAGAAAGAGAGGAAGGAAAAGAAAGAAGGTGGACAAGAACTAGCTTCAGACAAGACAGGAGTAGGGGTGAAGAAAAGGAAGTAAAGAGAGAGGCTGGGGAGGAAAAGGAAATTGACAGGGAGGAAGACTTGGGATATTTTAAGGTTTTCTTTTGGAAGGTCAGGCCCTGATCTTAATATGAATTAAAGTCTACGGAAACAAGCCTTCCTGTTGAGGCAATTCTTGCCTTGCTAGCATGTCCAGAGTGTATTCAGAGTGGCAGCCTGCACCTGAGGCTGGGGCCCTAACTACTTTGAATTGCTGCAGAAAAAACATCTCTCAAACTTGAAACAGGAAGTGAAAGAGGGCTCTGGTCTTGCTCAGGAGCAGTTAAGCTACTCAAGGAGACAACGCCTGAAAAAATGAACAACAACAAATCCCAGTGCTATAAATTAAATATGACTTATCCCAAAACTGTACATCTGACCAGTTGAAGCTTACCGTACACCACAGTTCCAGAAAAGGTGACATCTTAGAATTGAGGGAACATGGAAACAGTGATCTGTTTCCAGATAAAAGTAAAACTAGTTCAGAGCCCAGAGTGATATAAACAAGAGCACATCCCTGGCTGGCCAAATAGCTCAGAGGATTAAAGCATCTGCAAGCAGGAGCAGGGGCCAGTGGTTCAATCTCCAGACCTGTGGTGCCAGCCCCCACCCTCAGGGCGCGCTGAGACAGCAATTGAGACTGGGTGTGGTAGTGCACACCTTTAATCCCAGCTCTTGGGAGGCCGTAAACATGTGGATTACTATGAGTCTGATCTAGTAGTGAGACCCTGAACACCCTGGAGATCCTTCCCTAAAATACAAAAAAATAATAAAATAAAATAAAAAATCACCTGTTATTTTTGTATGACTTCTTCCATTTTAACATGATTCTTCTCAGGTCCATCTACCATCTTGGACGTTGCAGCAAATAGGTATAAGATTTATATGCCAAAGGACTAAGAGACTGGATCTAGGGAGATGGAGAGGGGTCAAAAAGATACACAAGGCTTATGCAGCAGCAAACTAAATATCATCAAAATTCTCTCCATGTTAATCCATAAATTTAATGTAGTCTCAATTAAAATCTAAGCAATATTTTGGGGGAAAAATCAACATGTTATTCTAAAATGTTTGTGAAAAGTAAAGAACTCAACACAACCAAAATATTTGAAAAATAACAGATTGAGATGACTCCTTTGATCTGATTTAAAGACATAATAAACAGGACAAAGACAACTAGAGTAGTACTGATGAAAGGCTAGATATAAACACATAGAACAAAATACAAAGCCCAGAAATAGACTCACTTGCATAGTCAATTGATTTTCAAAGGCACAGGGAAAATCAATGCATAAAACATAATCATTGCAACAAATGTGATCTGTAGCAAGTGAATATCTATATGCAAAAGAACCCTCAAGTCTTGTGTAGTACCATCTACAAATATTAACTTGAAATAGATCATATATTTAAACATAAAAGGAAATACTCTAAAACTTCTACAAGAAAGCTTAAAAGAAAATATTTGGGGTGCTGGTTTGGAAAAAGATTTGCTATCTAGAACACAAAAGCATGAGCCATGGATAAAGATGACTATCACATTTAAAGCTTTTTCTTCTTTAAAGGGCATTAAGAATATAAAAAAAGTCACAAATGGTTACTTTTTAGGTTTGGTGCTACTATAAATGAGACTTACAAAAATTTCAATTTCTAGGCATTTGTTGCTTGCATACAAAAGTGCAATTGATTCCTATAGACTGGTCTTATATTGTCTGAGCTTACATGCACACATTAGTTCTAGTAGCTTTCTTTGATAATCTTCTGGGATTTTCTTGTAGACAATCATGTCATTTTCAATAAAGACAGCTTTGCCAGAGAGAAGAATGACATTAGGCTCCATATTTAGATGCTTTGAAAGCACACATCAAACTGCCACTTATATGACATGGATTCATTGTACAGTTCTGTGAAACTGTGCTTTTATTATTCATATGTTGTATGGCTGATGCCTACAGCAGACTGTTTGGTCTAAAATTGTGAATGTTCAAATTATGATGCTCCCTTTGGATAAAATATTTCTTTCTGTGGTTCTCTTTTTAAAATGTTCACAAAAATAAAACATTTTATGGTTAGACATAAAGCAAATACCACAGGGCAAGAGACAATCAAAGCAAGACAGATGTGTCAATTATTAAGACCAAGGAATTAAAGAATATAAAAGTCAAAAAGCAAGTTAATATTACTTTACTTAGGCTGCAGCTCTATTAAAGAAAACAGGATACTTGGCCTTGGGATCTCCTAAAGGTCTCCAGACTAGACACATCTGTTGATTGGAGGTTGAGGCAGAGAAGAACAAGCAAAAACTAGGTTTGAAATAGAAGGGTTCAAACTAAGTGTGACGTCACACGCCTGTAATCTCAGCACTCAGAAGACTGAGGTAGGAGGATTACTGCAAGTTTGAAGCTAGCCTGGGCTACAAAGTGAGTTAATGCCAGCCTGAACTGCATAGTGAGATCCTGACTCAAAAAAAGGGGGTAAGGGGCTTTCTCTGCCCATGTGGGGTGGTACCTGCCCAGTTCCTCAGCTTGCATATTAGAAATCAAATACAGCACATGGACAACAAAAGGAAAGGGGAAGAGCAATTGCTCAGGGTGAAAAAGACCTACAAAACACCTTGTAATTAAGAGAAGATGAACACTAACAGTTCAAGCTGTGCGTGGTTCCTTGGATCTTATCTTTTGCAAAAAATCGCAGAACACTTCTATATAATATATTTAAATAACAAGTACAATTGAGCAAACAAATGACCCTCTTATGCCAACAAATATTTTCCATCATCTTTCTGCAAAATAAGACACATTTTTGAAGCTGTTTTTCCACCCACAAGTTTAATAAAAACCTGCCTTTCAACAATCATTCAACAAACACTTTTGCATCCACTTTGGGCCCAGGCAGAGTCTCAGGATCTAAGGATACAGAGATTAAAAATGAGGTCACTGTCCTCAACACAGTCAGGACCCAGGGAGGAAGACAGTGGAGGGAGCAATCAATTAGGTTGTAATGAAGTGCTGTGAGGCCAAAGATTCAGAAGCAGCCAGGAGGGATTCTTCACCCACATGACAGTGGAGTCAGAGAAAGCCTCTGGGAGGGATTCTGTAAAACATAAGCAGATCCTGGAACACAGCAGGATGTTCAAGAATGCTAGAATCCATTTTGTCAGCAAATTTAGTTCAGGCACATGGTTGTTATAGTTTGTGTCTAAATGTTTCCCCCAAAGCTTCATGCACTCACAGCGGGGTTTTTCAGAGCTGGCTAGATCTAAGCCATGTGATGCTGGGATTAAGGGTGTGCACCACATTGATGTGCCAGCCCCACCCCTGGGGTGCACTGAGACAGCAATTGAGCCTGGGCATGGTGACATGCCCCTGTAATCCCAGCTCCTGGGAGGCTGTAAACAGGCAGATTACTATGAGTCTGATCTAGTAATGAGACACTGAACACCCTGTAGACCCTTCCCTAAAAAATACATTAAAAAAAACAAAGGTGTGCACCACTAAATTTGTCCACTGAATAGTTTAGCATAGTTCTGCATGTGGATAATGGAAACACCACTTTTGGCTGTAGGAGGCACCAATCAAAAGGCTTAAGGCTTGGATAGTATAAAGTAACAAAGGAAAGGTAGGTTTGCTGCTGCTGCTGCTGTTGCTTGCTGCTCACTACTTGCTACTTCCTGCCTGCTTTGCTATGGACTGTTTCTCCTCTGTGATGCTCCTCGACCTCTACCATGCCTCCTTTCCTTAGAGCCATCCTACTATCATCTGAAACCTCTACAAACTGTGAGTCAGATAAGTTTTTCCTCCTTTAACTTTAGGTGTCCAATATTTTATCTCTGCAGTGAGAAAAATAACTAAGACAATGGTCAGTTAATCATGTATAAACATGGTGTCCACCTTACACACATACCCCAGTTTAAACACATCTTGGGTGTTTATTTCCTAGCCAATTTGTTCACAGGCTCAAGGTTTTCTTTTAAACATAAACCCTTTAATTGGAGTTCCCTGTTTTGTTCCTGCAGAAAGCACATACAACTGCACAATTTCCAGTGTGCTTCTTCAAGTGAAAACAAGAATGTGAAGAGAATTGTAAAGCAATCCAAGTCAAGAGTCCTTCTTGCTTTACAATCATTTATCACTCAGATGCAATTCTCCTGCCCACACCTAATTTAAGAGCAATTTGTCTTAAGCAGTTCATTTTCAGTCTTCTCCAAAGATTTGACTTGTTTTCATAATCACAATGATCTTTCTTTTGGCATTCACATTTCGTTGATTTAATGTTTAACTATATGATGTATTTAACAGGTACAATTGATGTCCAGTTGTAAGAAGCACACCTTACTCTTAGCAGACACGGTAGGCAACAGGAGCAGAAGTATAAGAAAAGCCCAGCAGTAGTGAGACACAATAGGTTGTGGGACTCACCCTTTGCGCCCCACAGAGGACTTGAGAGTGACAATTCCTCTTGGCAGTGGCTCAAGAGAGATTTGTCCAAAGAACATCTAGTTCAGAAAGGGCACAGATATTCAGAGGAAAGTGACTGTGCAGATGTAAAATGGGCACAAAAAAAGCACAAATATATGGAAGAGAAGGGAAAGAGCTTAAGGTAAATATTCCATAGCCAGTCTTGTTTTTTCAGAGACATACAGAATAGTCAGTTTTCCTATTTTTTTTTTTTTTTTAAGGGTAGGATCTACAGGGTTTCACTACACAGATCAGACTTGTAGTGATCCTCCTGTTTTCAGCTTCCCAGGTGCGCGCCACCACACCCAGTCTCAATCACGATCTCAGTTGCTCAGGGGCAGGGCCGGCACGGCACGCTGGGGATCAAATCCCAGTCACTGCATCTGCCTAAGCAGGTGCTTTAGTCCACTGAGCTCCAGGCTGGCCAGTTTCCCTAATTGATAACAAAACTCTCAAGCTCACATTCACATTTTTTAACACTAAGCATTGCTGTATTGCCACTACGACTCTCAGTACTTGGACTGGACACAGGATGTTCATGTTGAGCTACATTACCAGGCCCTTTCTGTATTTTTGTTTTGACAAAGGTCTCGCTAAATTTCTAAAATGCCCTAGGCTGGGTTAACATTTGGTTATCCTCTTGCCTCAGCTTCCTGGAGTGCTAGGATCATAGGCATGCATCACAATGCACCGCAACACCGCTCTTTTAATGAACTTGCCAGCAACAGTGACAAAGCATTCTGCTAAAGAATGGAGCATTATAAAATATCAACTTCTTGTGTCAACAGCCATGGTACTGACTCCCAAACAGTTCCTAGCAAACATAAAACAAAATGAAGGCAGATAAGGAGACCTGGAGCCTAAAGCAAAAAACACATGGAAGACCATCCACAAGCCACTAGAAACTTTAAAAGAGACCTATTAGTAATACAAGTAATGTCATGGCCATAATAAGAATAGATAGAACTATGAAACACATCAGAAGATAAAGAAGGGTGGAATCTGTTCTGAGGTTGATTGAAAAGCCTGGAAATGATATGGCAGGGACAATTCCCATTGGACCAAGGTTCTCTTTGTCTTTTCTCTGAGTCAAAGAGTTGGGGGTCAACCCATAGGTAGTTTTGATGTTCTGAAGCAGTCTTCTGCTTCTGGGTGTGATAGTCTGGGGCAACTTTAGGACAAATGTGGTAAAAAGAGCAGCTGGGTAGGGTGGACATAAAAAGCGGAAATAAGTGGAAATATTAAATCAATAATATAGAGATCCGGGCAGAAGCCTGAGAGCGCCGGAGGAAGGAGCTGGACCCCGGGCTGCGGAGGAATGGCGGATGGTTCTGCAGAGTGAAGACTTAAAACCGAAATCATGGCAAAACATCTGAAGTTCATTGCCAGGACTGTGATGGTACAAGATGGGAACATGGAAGGTGCATACAGGACACTAAACAGATTTCTCACAATGGATGGGCTCATTGAGGAAATTAAGCAACGAAGATATTATGAAAAGCCTTGCCGCCGCCACCAGCGGGAAAGCTGTGAAACCTGCCTGCAGATCTACAACATGGAAATGGTTCGAAAGATCAACTTCTTGAGAAAAAAATCGTCCAGATCCATGGCAGGGCTGCCGAAGCCTGTGGTTAAGAGGTTCACATCCAGTTTGTGTCTCCACGTCTTCCTTGAAACTCATTTTGTTACCTTTCTCTATAATAAACTCAGTCACATTTATGCAGTAAGGTCTACATATGTAAAACCATCCTACTAATGAGCAGCATCCCCTCTTTTATTGCGGAGAAACTGAGTCCAAAGCAGTAAGGAGTAAAGTGATGATTGTCAGGTCTTGGGAGAAGGGGCAGTTTGGGTCAGAGTTTCAGTTTGCTGAGATGAAAAAGTTCTGAAAATGGATGGTGGTGACGGTTGCAGAGTGAATGTACTTAGTGCTGCTGAAGTGTACACTTAAGCGGTTCAGAGCAGTGATCAGACGTTTTAGAGCTTTCAGTGATACAAACAGCCCACTGCAGTAGTACACACGACATAGGTTTGCCACCACTAATTTAGAGTAATAAAAATGGGAAACATGGGGAGGTGATTTTTTGAAACACGGGGAGACAAGGCGTGGTGGTGTACACCTGTAATCTCAGCACTCAGGAGGCTGAGGATGTTGTGGATTCAAGACCAGCCTGGGCTACAAAGAGAACTCAAGGCCAGCCTGAGATGCATAGTGAGACCATATCTCAAAATAGACAAAATAAAAAAAAATGGAGAAGGTGAGAAAATTTTGCAAAATCTAGTGGAGTATATCCAGACTGGTTTGGGTGTCATGGTGATCCTCCTGCCTCAGCCTCTCAAATGGTGGGATTTTAGGTATGCACCACCACACCTGGCTTCAAAGCAAAATCTCATTGAAAAAGAATGTTACTCTTGGGGTGGGTGGTACTGGAAATTTAACCAAAGTCCCTTGTACTGAGCTACATGCCCAGTCCTTTTTATTTTGAGACACAGTCTCAGTTGAATTGCCCAGGCTGAGCTCAAATCTGTGATCCTATTGCCTCAGTCTTCCAGCAGATGCTGGGACTTAGCACGATACCCTGCTAAGCATGTTGCTTTATTTATTTTTATTTTTTTTTCTTTTAAGCATGTTACTCTATTGAGTTGTCCACCTCACCAGTATGTGAGTAAAGAGGAAAGGAGGTATGTGTGTATTTGGAATAAATTGTGCTTCTAAAATAAAATTAAACAAATAAAAATAAATAATAATATATAGATCCGATAACAGCACATACATAACAAAGTTTACATGTGCTGATTACTAAAAACTCAAGAGCAGGGCTAGGGAGATGGCTCAGTGCAATAAGCATTTCCTTGGCAAGCACAAGGGTCTGATCAGGTTCAATCCCCGGTTCCAGGAAAAAAAAAAAAAAACTCAAGAGCAAAACACACCTGTACTCTTGCTGGTCTGTTAACTAAGATGCAGGATAATTCTGTTGCTCAGAAGTGTGTGTGTGTGTGTGTGTGTGTGTGTGTGTGTGTCCCTCTAGACCTTCTAGTTTTCCACCTTGGCACTACATCTTTACTCTGTCTCAGAGTCAACATTGAGTTCTTCTTTGATTAAAATAAAGTCACATCTAGTCTCGTGTGCTTCCCCAGGATGGGGAGCTAAGCTTGGTTCCTGCTTTGCACACAACTTCATTTCAGAACTGCTTCAGCCAGGGCCTGACTGTCATGGATATGATTGTGCTGGCAGCTCTGCAGGGAGCTCATAAGAACAGGGAACGGGGGATCAGTCCTGCTTTGCAGCTGTGACATGATGTGCCAAAACAGGCATTAATGTCGCGTGCAAGAGAAGCAGGCAGAGGGGACAGAAAGGATTTGCCTTGTATTAGAACTGAGCTACATTTTACAATCCAGATCAGATTTCTTGGTCTTCTTTTATGATGAAATTCTGAAATTCTATTGGGTTCAGAATCTACTGCTATTGCTTAGAAGGAAAAAAGTGATACAGAGGAATAATTGAATTAAATAAATATTCAAGAGTGCTTTAGCCCAGAACCAATCAGTTTCACACAACAGCCACAGCCATCTAACCCTGCATGCAGCTGCTCATGGACAAATGAACAGCTAATTTCAACAGGGCTGCTGAATAATCAAGGCTTAAAAGAAGTCCTAATGGAATCTGATCTCTTGACTGTATCATTAGAAAACATGCAGCTGTACATCAAAGCAAAGCATATCTTCCTCCCTCATTAGGGACAAAGGGATACTTAGAACACGGGGTCCTCCCAAGGTGCACTTGGGACTCTTTTAAGGCAGTGATTGTCTTGAAGCTAGCAAAGCAAAAAAGGAGAAAAGCCACCTTCTGTTGCACTGATGATTTTATTTATTTTGCCCAGGGCTGGTCACTACTGGTCACTGCTGGTCACTGCTGGCCACTGCCAGCCCCTGGGTGGCCACAGATTTACACAAGTCTCTCTTCATGTCGCATGAAAGAACTGAGATCCCTCTCCTTCTATTTTCAATATACAATTCATTAGACAAACAATGAAAACAATGCTGTTTTGTTAGAATGGTAGGGCAGAGTTTTCCTTTGTACTATACAATTGTCTAGGAACTAAAATCTTGGGATTCTCCCACAGCATCTCTGCAGTTTGGTCTTTTATTTGGGGATCTTGCTGATCGTGGAACCTAACTTTCGTGGAGACTGATTGTGACATTTGAGATGGATTGTTTTATAGCTTTAGGTGTCTCATTCAGCTCGGTTCCCTTAAGCCTTTATGCATCTCAGCAAAATTCTTCAGGCTTTGCATAAAAAGCGCCACTGAGCACACTTTCTGTGCCTGCTGGATTAGTTTCTGATCCATGCTTATGTGGTCTGTTTGCACTTCCCTAGGTCGGTTGGCCATTGGTTATAAATCCTCACGTACTATCCAGATTCTCTTCTGCGCCAGTTGGTTACACTCTTTGTTCTCATCAATGCCTCTGTCCTCTGCCCCCCAGGATGTTCCTAATTAGATACAACCATAGCCTGAAAGTGCACTTCAGCCTAGATATTCATAAGCAAGCACACCGGTGGATCTATTTCCTTCTGGGCACAATTACCATCGGGCAGTTTAGGTAAACTGCCGTTGCTTACTTATCAGAGTGTAAATTGTAGTTAAATGATTCAAAATCAAACTTTCTAAGTGAATGCTATTAATTCTTAAATTACTACCATTCAATTCTACCAAAACATACCTTCATTACAGTCCTGGTTTTTAGGTCCCCATCTATTGAATAACATACTTAGACAATTGCAATTAGAATAACTTTAGAAACTGCCCATACATATACACAGAAAGGAGGGGAGATACCCAGAATCCAAAAGATGCAGTACAAGTCTCAGTTAAAGTAGCATCTGTTCCAGATAGAAAGAATATAAACAGAGTTCAGAATAGAAACAAGCACTACATAGATTAAATTCAGTTAGGAAATAGAGCAAAGAAAGCAATGAGAATTAGAGTTTGGAGAGAAGTTTGCAAGATATCATTTGCACTAATCAGAGGTCACAGTTGAGAGTAATTACAAAGAATGAGCATAAATTCAGGGAACCCAGCGTTTAGCACATTGATGTGGAGTCCATGGTTAGTGCAACCACTGTTGAAGGAAGGAGGATTGATGCGGCAGTCCTTTGATGAGAATAATGATGCTAGAGACCAACATCTCTTCATTTCACACTCTAGCCAGTTTTTGTACTTCACGGCAACTTGGTCTCTGCAGAGGAATGGTGCACTCAGAAGGGAGCCCACACTTCCTTGGGAGAGGATCGCCCAATTTCTTGGAAGATAAATACAAGGAAAGTGGGGCACTGTAGTTGGTTCCTTAGTGCATATGCACATTTAAACCCAAGTAAACTTAGAACTAAGTCTAAGTATGATTAACTAATGAGAGTCATTATATGAATATTTTTTCACATTAACATATTGAGTAATTTACATGTCTTATATTTTAATTATGTGTACTACTAAAATAATTTGGCATGGTTAATAGATTTAGATTCATGCTTTTGAGACAAAAACTAAATTCAAAAACTGTATTGGAAAACTTCAGAGAATTTAAGATTATATAAATGCATATATTGTATTATACATGTGTAATAGATTGACAGCTGTTGATCAACTTGTAACACCCAGCAGAACTGAACCAACAATGCTGAGTATGGGAGGCCCACCTGAGGATTATTGCTGGCATCATAAGAGGCAGAACCCAAGAGGAAGAAGTGAGGCTGTTGGAAGCTGGTAGAAGGTGTTGGGAAGCTGTAAGGGAGCTGCTGGTTCTTGTGAGCTATTCTGCTGAGGGATCTTGTCATGCTGGCTTTCTGGTTGAACTTGGTTGTTTCTGTCAGTGGAGGACCTTGAGACCTCCTGCTGAGAATGGCTACAGTTCATTTTGGGGGAGCTCTGGTCCTCACCTCGTGCATCATTGCCTGGCTCCAGAGTCCTGGGAAGATGGTGCACTGCTCAGTCTCCTGAAGAAGCTTGTCATGAGGGCAGGCAAGATAGCTCAGCAGATGAAGTGCCTGCTTAGGCAAATGCAGGGACCAGGGTTTGATTCCCGGCACCACATGTTACATCAGCCCTGGCCCCAGGCATGCTGAACAGGCCACCAAGACTGGGAGTGATGGTGTACACCTGTAATCCCAGCGCTGGGGAGGCTGGAAACAGGAGGATCACTAGGAGTCCGAGCTGCATAGTGAGACCCTGTACCTTGTCAGGGTAGCTTGTCATGTTGGCTTTCCTGATGGAAGCTCAGCTTCCCTTACCATCAGAGGAGTTGAGGACCTTATTATTACTGAGGATTGTTGCAGTCCTTTTCAGAGGATCTCTGCTTCTTATTGAGCATTGTTTCCTGGCTCCAGTTCAGATCCCTTAGCCAGCTAGCACAGATCCTTCATTCTACCGGCAAACTTTCTAGCTTCTACCACTGACCTTTGGGCCTTCCCAGTACAGATGTGTGAAGCAGGCCTGCATACAACATTGTCGTGGGTTCTAGGCCTCCAGTTGGAGTAGTGGGAGGCATTGTCATGGTCTCCAGGTCTTCAGCTGGACTCATGCAGGACATCATCATTATCATTAGCTAGATTCTTTGGTCTTTAGTATGTGGACAGATTTCCTGCACTTCCTTTTTGTATACTACTGTTTGGGTGACTATTACAAATAATCATATAAAATATAATGTGATACATTAAAAAATTAATTAAAATAAAATATGTGTCCAGTGTTGTATTGTTTCCCTTTCAGAATCCCAAACGATGACAACATGTTAGCTTTCTATTACAAGTCTGGGGAAGAATTTGGTTTGACTTAAGTGTAGACAGTCAAATATGTAAAATTTATAAATATAAATGCAATTGAAAATGCTTAAAGGAGTTTAAGTATGTAAGTGGAACCAAATATAGTTAAGGACATAAGAGTAATTTTTAAGTGTGTTCGCACTATGTAAATATAGCATGGTTTATAAACTTAAGGGAAATCATGCTTTTCAAATTTAATCTTTAAGAAGCTTTTAATATTAAAATGTAGATAAGTCAATGAAGTATAATCTTTCATTAAAGAGTCCTGAAATTTATCTCTACTTTGAGGTTACAAAGTGTACTAGCAATCTGCATCATGGTAACACTTCTGTGGAGTTTGATCTCATTCAGAGGGCAGTGCATGGAAAGGGGTTTCCTTCCCTGAAGAATTTCCTGTGTGCCATACTCAAACTTATGGCAATAACCAAGACTTTCGAGAAAACATGTGAATTGTATTTTTCTGACATCCTTTTGCAGTTTGTCCTACAGTAGTGGTGGTGGTGAATCTGTGGCATGCATGTTATTCTGTTTTTCTTTTAAGGCAAAAGATGTTAACATAGAGTTATTTTTTCTAAACAACCCCCACCCCTAGAATTCAGGTTTAATAGCAGCATTGGTGCTTTGCAATAAATAAGTGGGTTTAGGGTTGCAGTTTGGCAGTCTCTAAACGGTTTGCCACCAATGGACTAGAGGAAGCCCTTTCTGCCCCCTACAAAATTTTAGGACTTGACTGTTGAATTTGCTGTGCCCTGATTTCACCTTGATCTTGAAAGGAACAATGGAAATAAAAATTCAGAAAGAACAGGTGAACTGCAAGCAAGATTGCAGTGATCATCAGCAAAATTCGAGATTGCCTTCAAATGCCCATTGTTCCCCCAAATCTCAACAAATACAACAATAACTAAAAGAATACTGTTATGTGCAGAGATGGCTTTCACATATATAAATGTGCATATTACTTAGGTCTCCTTTTTAAAAACGTGTTTTGAAATTAATTCTCTTGAAAAGCAAGCAAGTCTATTATTTAAAAAAGAAATTCAGTACAGAGCCTTCAGATACTGCTGTTTGAATTCTATGAATTATAAAGGGATCTCGTCTGTTTAAAATGGTTTACCAAATGAACTTTTATTATATTACATTCATTGAGAATCAAAACAAAGCAGTGAATGCAAAGCAAACTGAAAGGCATGAGATTATAATTTAAATTTTGCTTCTTTCTATTATACTGATCATTACAAAGACCTGGCTATTTGGGTCAATATAGACATTATTTTTCAGGACAGCTTGTAATTATCTTGCGTGTCTTCTTTTGTTTCCTTCTCACTTACAAAACTCGGTGTTTTCCTCCATGCTGTTCCTGGACACCAGCCATGCACCCCCTCAACAGGTCTCTGTCACAATCATTTTCCTAGTTTATCAGGATTCCTTCCCTGAACCAACATCAGATATCTTTGTAGCCCATAACCTTAAAAAGTAACTTCTTGTCATCTTAGGACAAGGTTTTCCCCTGAGTCTCATATCTTTTTATAGTAAGTGTTCTGTTTGGATGAGAGAGGTGGGCCGGTATAATTTCTATGGCACAATTATTAGAATCCATTTATTTTGGGAGATAAATTCCCTTTCTGGGATTTGGCAGAGATTCTTCAAAAGTAGATCAAAATTGACTGATCATTTAAACATCTCCCTGACTGATTCATAAGAACATCACCACCACACCCCAAAACCTGGCCTTCTGATTAAAGAAAATATTAGGGGGAAAGAACACTACTGAAAGATAACCCTCCCCCTCCTTTTCTAACCTCTTGGTTTCTCACTCGAGTGATTTCAACATTGCCCTGAACCTTCCCTTTTCCTCCTCAGTGAATTGGCACCCCTTCTAGCTCAACAAGCTCTTCTCCCTTGTGTAGGGTTGGCTGCATATGCTGCAAGGCCCAGTGCAAAATGAACATGTGTGGCCCTGTATTAAACAGTGCCTAAGCATTTCAAGATGATGGCTGCAAAGCATCAAGCTGAGTGTGGAATCTTTCTAAGAACAAGTCCCTGTACTGCTGTATAGATCACAGCCCCCGAAGAAAGACGACATTGAGATCAGTGGAATCTCTGGGTAGGATTCAGAAATCTGCACATAAGAATTATTAAGTAAAGGGAATCCAAAATTTTCTCAGTAAAAGATGAATATGAGGAAATGTTACAGGAGAAAAGTTAAGGTATGAGGTGGGGATAAGAGAAACCAACAGGATGTGGCAGAGGTTTGCAAGGCTGACCAGAAGACAGAGACAGTGTGGTGTAGGGAAAGATGAGTCAGAGGAAAGAGGATCAGGAACCATTTAAGAGATAAGCAATTTATTCAAAATCATACAGCTGGCCACGAGCACCTCACTGAGTGAAGGCGCCCTCTAAGAGATCATAATTAATTTCCATAGGTTTTTAATTATAAAACTGGCCGATGAAAACATATACACATAATTCTTCAGGAGAATCAATGCATATACCACATATAGGTTCAACAGTAGCACAGGACAAGATTGCTGAAGCAGATCAACTGAAGCAAATCTTAACCTGATACTGCTGATGCTGCTTCGGGCTCTCCCAGTGCTTTAGAATAACCATAATGTATTTAATGATCAATAAAATTACTTTATCAAGCCACCTATAAATTAACTAAATTTGTGGAGCTAATTTATTGATGAGTGTGCATACTGGCTAATTCTAATCCATGATAAACCAAATCAGCTTTCCACTAAACACAGCAAACCTAATCATCTATAATGGGGCCTAGCAAATATTTGTTGAGGAGATGAGTAAGTGAATAAATGCAAACATTCTCTATTAACCCTCACACAGAGATATAATGTTCTAATCTAAAACATGACACCTCATTTTCTTCACATGACAACCTGAGAAAACACTGATTTCATTCAGATCTGATCTGTAGGATGAAGCTCAGATTTCTCACACAGCAAGAAATTCAAAACATTTCTGACAAACTGCTGTATCACGTTGGGAACATCAGTACAATTTGGGTACAAGATGAAACAAGCTGCTGTGCATGAATCTCAACTCACCTGCCCAGAAGTGCAGGGAGACTGGGATGCTGTACCACTTTCCAAACCGCTAGAAGTTGGACTGTGCTGCTTTTTCTCTAGTTGTACTTTTAAGATGCTATCATTGATTTTTAAATAATATAAAAGAGTGTTTGAGACTTTGAAACATATGCTCAACATCCAAATCTGAGGAAACAAGCAGACAGGCCTGAGTGTGTTCATAGGGAAGCACCAATTTTTTGAGGCATGAGAGAGGATAAAGGGCAATAGATTTCTGCTTCTAGTAACAAGTGAAAGCCTGTTTTCCAAAAAGAAAAAAAAAAAATCAGCTGGAAATTTTAAATAAAAGCCCAATCAAGACCCAAAGTGGCCAAAAGCAGGCAGAAACTAGAACACAGCTACCAGTGGACTCCTGACCCAGAGGAAGGTGATAACTGAGCAGGAAGGCCCAGTCCCGAGATTGTTAAAAGCTGCCCACGGGGTAGTGATGGTGTCAGTTTACAAAATTGCTACTTCTGGGTTTTCAGCTATTTCTTTGATTCTGGCCTATGGGAATTTTCATTATTTTCTTCAGCAGCACATTTACAAAAATCGTGGTTAGTTTGTGTATGGCATATTCACTCCTGAACCAGATGGTTCTCATATTATAAACTTCTCTGTCTTCCTAGAAAATGAAGAACTCATGAGAGATTTCCCGTGGAGCTGGAATTTCTTTGTGTTCAGTCCCTCCAGAAACTGCCAATCCCCAAGTTCAGATACAACCTTTGCATGGTTGACATTCAAGCTTTCATCTCAGATGCTTACATTTTCCTTCAAGTGCCAATCTATATTTTCAATGGCCTTTTGGAAATAATTTTTCCTTAAAGTTCTTATCTTGGCATTAAGAACTTCACACACATCCCCCAATTCCAGCTACCTGTTTTTTCCCACCGAAGAAGCTTACCACCTCTATCATAGGCTGACCAAAGACTCTAAGCCCCTTCTATCCTGCTACAATTTTACATCAGCTAAAGATATATAATTGTGGGGAGATGACCCAGGGTCTGCGGGATCCTGAATAGACCCAGAGCCCAGGCCCTGTGTGTGAGTGAGACCGCCCGGGGCCCATGGATCCTCATTCAACCCAGAGTGTCGGCCCAGCATGGAACCCTTCAGC
>NW_004524717.1:801367-806245 GCF_000260255.1 Octodon degus | reverse complement strand
TTAATTTTCTGAATATTGCTTAATCTTAATTTTTGTTCTAAGATTTAAAAAAAAGATATATAATTGTGGGTTAAAAAGGCCCAGTAAGCATGGCCACACCCAAAACCACCACCGTTTTTCAGCTCTGTTCCTGACAGGCCGCCACCACATCCTGTGCGTTCTCAAGCCTCCGTGGCAGGTGGCACAACTCTTATTCATGGAACCTCCCCGGAAGGTCCCATTCAGCCCTTTCCTTTCACAGCCCCCTTTATGCTCTTGACCATTAAAGACTGCACAGTCTGCATGAGAGTTACTGGTCTGGTCTAAGTGCCAAGGTGGTCTCTCCTAGTTTGTTCTGTTGTGCTTGTACCTTTTGTTTTCCCCCTTTTATTTCCTAGCAACCCAGCAGATTGTTTCCTAATTATTATAGACAGCTAAGCCATGTAGAAATACTACAGGCAAGCAGACAAAGAGTTAGGACAAACATGAAAACTCATTACACTATGGCCAGAGGAGAATCTGTTGAGGGCCAGGCCTTAAAGACAAAATGACTAGGCTGGAGACTAGACCCTCAGGCTTATCACTTCCTAAACAGTTCTTTGTTTTTTCCATGGATGCTTGCCATGTGACTTGCTTCATCATTGGATCAACATTACTTAGGCAACTATACTTGTAAGCTTATTGGTGATAGTTTTTTTGAGGCACCTGGCACAGCAGAGAAACAGGCAGGAGGAGAAAGGGAAAGGGGCTTCATTTTCTTTGAGGACACAGAGAATTTGGGGAAGATAAGGAATTCTGTTCATTGGAACAAAGGGAGGCTGAGGCTCTTAGGGCCTTCTGCCAAGGGTAGAGATTGAAGGGGATGTTTAGATATACCTGCGAGAGCTGACTGGGGGTCTTCCCTGAGGTGGCAGAAGGGTGAAAGGAAATTGTACCTATGCTGAGGTAGAGAAGGAGGGGGGAGGTTGGTCTTGGGGAAGATGGGCTTTTGTTTTAAGGGCTTCAGCCATATTAGATAACCACCATGATGATTCGACAAATCATACTAGGGCCAGAACCTATCAATTGGTTGATCATAGCTGTAACCTATGTTGTACCCATGTGGTTGTGCTCTACAAAACTTCCCCTGAAAGGCGGGGTCCTTGGCAATCCACTTTTGGGTCTTCTCCTGCCTCTCAGGAGCTGTACTACTTCTCCTGATAAATCTTGCTACTCTTAACCTCTCCTCCACTGTTCCTAGAGTTCATTCTTCAATGCTAGAGAACACGAACTTGGAGTATCAGATATCTAGTTATAGTATTTCCCTCATAGAGGTCCTCATTCCATTATTCTATCATAATCACTCTCCAACTATTCCTTCTACTTTTTCCTTAGCCTGTTGGTGACCCAGAGCTTCTCACATTTCTACGTCAGCTGCTTCTTAATTGTGCTACTGGCACTCCCAAGTGTAGGTCCTCAGGATTTTATGTCTAGACACAATATTGTCTCTTTCACACGCTTTTTTACATAATCTTATTTCCTCAAGTCTGCCAATGATGTTTCTTCCATCCTATCAATATTTCCCCTAACCTTAAACATTTGACTAGAAGACAACTTTCTCTGGGCATATTTTCTGATTAACCAGGTCAGAAGTATCTCTTCCACTTCTGCACTTGATCAGCAACAGCAACCTGGAATAAAGTCCTGCCATGCTTTACTTCTTTGTGTCTTAGCCTAGGAGAGGGCTTTTAAAGACAATGGGATCTCTGGTTCAGGAAATGTAGCAATGGAATCTTGTTTAAGGAAGCAACCTAGAGTTAGGAATCAAGAAATAAACAAAATGGAACAAGATTTGTTTGTTCTTCTAAGTCTTACTCTACCAGAACCTGGGGCCAACTCCAGGCTTATTTCTCAACTTCCTTCTCATTCCAATTCCAGCCTTGCTCCAAGCCTGAGGACTTCCTGGTTACCCTGAGGACTTCCTGGTTCTGGTATTTTCCCCCCCAGTTAAGGCAGCTTCAGTGGGTTCCATGAAATACAGTATATGCCGCATGAGTTCTCCTTGATGCACCAACATCCAGCCTCACATCCTTACCTCACTTCACCCCATGATGCTGCCGCCTCACTGCACACCCCCAGTACAGCTATCTGAGTTCAAGGGAGACTTGCAGCTTCCTTTCTGAGCCAACCCAGCCCCTGCTTTCTGGAGTGGCCTTTCTTCATGTCCAGCAAAGGTTTATCTCAACTTTGAGACTAGCTGCAATGACTTCCTCTCTGATGTTTACCTGGACTTTCACCCCATTCCTCATTTATACACCAATCATGATTGGCTATAGTGACATCCCTCTGAATTCCCCTTTGTATCTAACACAGTGTGGCCAGAATATCACATAAAATTTATTAAATGACTTTACATTCAAAATGCTGTTATAAATGTTTTATCTGCATCAATGTATTTAACCCCCACAGCAAGCCTTTCAGATGAGAACCATAGTTGTGGGACCTGGGGACTTGGGTTGTTTCCTCCAAGCCACAAATGACCTAAGTATTGGAACTGGGATTTGAACGCTGGAAGTCTGACTCCAGAACCTGAACCATGATAAAATATGCTGTTTCTTGTAAGTGGTGGTTAAATACTGCACACAGCAATGACAAGATCTCCAAAATGGGAGAAAATAATCAGCGGTCGCTTTCCACATGCTTTCCTTGTTCATTTTAGCACATCCAAAGTAAACTCCTTTAATGCTCGAGTCTCAAAAAAGTGCTTTCATCTGCATTAGTTTTCTTGGAAAAAGCAAAGGGATAACGAACCTTGGCCCAATGAAGCTCTGACAAGAACAGAATATGCAAATAGTGGATAACAGAGACTTTCAGGCAAGATGAATAAAACCAGCAAGTTTTGTTTTTGTTTTTCTTGCTGGGCTTACTAGGATAGTACCTTGCATAAATCCCAGTTAGTATCAAGGAATTTCAGAGCTCACCTTACGGGGGATGCATTCCAACCACTTAATTCAACGGTGAGGAAACTGAGCCTCAGCACAGCAAAGCAACCAAACTACCCGGTTGTCACACATGCAGTTGGTGACTCCCAGGCCAGAAAGCAGAGTAGAAACACTACTCCCAAATCTGCCAGCAAATATTTCTCTGAGGAGATACCCAATCCTGACATCTCCCCCATGTTCTTAAGATAAAAAGCTCACTTTAAAGGAATTTTAGTATAGATTTAATTGCTCTCTCTTGGGCCCAGAATGATTATCTCAGGCTTCCACTTTCACATGGATCCAAAGGCTTCCTGGTGGCTCTATGACATCCTGTGGATGAATATTCTTTTGTCTCCAAAATGAAGATACTACTTTGTCTTCCTTACCAGCAGCTTTAGCAGGAGAGGAAAATGTGTTTTAACCAAATGTGTTTGCTTAAATAATACAATTGTTCATCAACAAAACCCTACCACCCTCTGTATTTTCTTCTTAAGTAGATAAAATAACCAAGTTGGTATTTTCCAATCCTAAAGCCTCCAAGTTAGTTACACAAACAGATAAAACACATTTTAAGAGTTGCAGATCCTCTAGCATATGAAACTTCTAGATAATTCAAGCCAATACTGGTCTGGGAGAACACAAGTTACTCCACTGAGACCTGTATTTGGATTAGATAAATAGATACAAAACAATTTTAGGTTAGTTTCAAATGACTGGATACCTTAGCTCAGACTGCCATAACAAAATGCCATACTGGGGACCGGGGAAATGGCTCAGTAGAACAAGCACTTGCCTGGCAAGCGCAAGGGCCTGAGTTCAATCCTTAGTTCCACCAAAAAAAAGCCATGTTGGGGGCCTGCCCATTAGCTCAGTTCTTTAAGCGCTTGTTCATGCAAACAGTCAGGCACAGGATACCACAGCTTGATCCCCACCTCTACCTGCATTACTAGACCCACCTTTAAGGCAGCCTGAGCCAGCCCCCCCCCAAAAAAAAAAATCATTCTCAACTTTTAGGGGCTGGGGAGATAGCTCAGTAGAATAAGTGCTTGCCTGGCAAGCTCAAGGTTCTGAGATCAATCCCCAGTACCAGGAAAAAAAAAAAGCCATATTGGGGTGACTTAAACAACAGAAATGCATCTTCTCACAACTCTAGAGGCTGGAAATCTAAACCTGAGTGCCAGTGTGGTCAATATGGTCCTTACCTCTCTTTCTGGCTTACAGATGACCACTTGCTTATTCTATCAAATGGCCAGTGGAGAGTCTCTCTGGTGTGTTCGTCAAAGGACACTGACCCCATTGTGAGATTTCTACCTTATGACCTCATCTAAACTCAATTATCTCCCAAAGGCTTTACCTCCAAATGACATCTGAACTGGGGGGCAGGTGACACAACTCAGTTCATAGCATCCCATCTCATACTCAGAATTCATAACCTCTTGTATGGAAAGCATATTGATTCTATCACAGTAACCCCCAGGGTCATGTTTTTGTCATCCACTTTAAAGTCTAAAGTCTCATCTAAACATCTAAATCAGATATGGATAGAACTTGAGTCAGGATTCTTTCTAAGGCAAATTAGACAAGTTATGTATCAACAAATATAATGGTAGGACAGGTCTAGGAAAGACATTCAGATCCCTGAAAAGAGGGAGCAGAAGATAAAAGGGGTGACAGACCCTAACAAAGCCCCTTGTGTAGCAAGGAAGATTCCAGTAGATCTTAAGGCTTCAGAACAATCCTGAAGCCAAGTGTCTCACCTGTCAGGCTCCCCAGGGAAGCAGCATTGTTCCCACAGCTCTGCTCAGGAGCCCTACATCCTTCTCAGTTTTTCTTCTTGAATAGAACAGGCAGAAGAAGAAGAAGAAGAAGAAGAAGAAGAAGAAGAAGAAGAAGAAGAAGAAGAAGAAGAAGAAGAAGAAGAAGAAGAAGAAGAGGAGGA
>NW_004524717.1:799879-801267 GCF_000260255.1 Octodon degus | reverse complement strand
GAGGAGGAGGAGGAGGAGGAGGAGGTGGAGGAGGAGAGGCTTAGTGTCCCATTCTGTCAAATCCAAGAAGTCCAAAGCCTTTTTGCTTCTCCACTCTTCAGCTTAGATGGGCTGTGTTTCTGCTCATGATTCTACAGACTCATGTCCTAGTGATCATGCAGTCGTAGCCCTGGTACTCTCTTCAGAACACTTTCCCATTTTTTTTTGTTTGTTTTTACAATAAGAATAGGCCAAGAATATTCGAAATGTAGGTGTTTATTTTTTCCTGCCTAAACAATCCATTGTTCAATGACTATCCCTCCTTTTACATTGTAGTTCAAGCAGTCAGAAGGAAACCAGCCACAACTTCAGCACTTTGCTCAGACATATCAGCTACATATTATATTTCATTACTCACGAGCTCTACCTTCTACAAAACACTAGAACATATGTCAGCTAAATCATTTGTCACTTTTTGATGAAGATCACCTTTTCTCTCTAATAGCACAATCTTCATTTCTGTTTCAGACCTACTATGTATGTCTATATTTCTACTAAGCGCTTCAAAATTCTTCCAATCTTTACTCATTAACCAATTGCAAAGCTACACCCATATTTTTAAGTATTTGTTGTAGCAGTGCCTCCACTGCTCCACTACCATGGGGCCAACATTTGTTTTAATTAGTGTTTCAGTTGGATTTCACCAGAAGAGCAGATGTGATGTGATATATAATATGGTAAAATGTGATGCAGTATGTAAGGGATTAATAAAGTGGGCTTACAGTGGCCACCTGTGGTGTCAGTAATGAAAGACTGAAAAGTGGCCAGCCAGGTACAGGACAGCCAGAGGTTCGGGTTGAAAGTTGAAGGCCTGGAGTTCCCTGTAGACTCTGATCTGAGACCATGCTGGAAAGCCAGTGTCTTTGCTGGAAGCATCAAGCATCACTGGAGATGGACATCCAGAGGTGATAGAAGTGATGGTGAGGACTGGAACAGTGTTTTACAGACATGCAGGACCAATTGGGGACACAACATAAAACAACAAACAACATGCAGTTTCCATTGGCCATGCTTGCATGGGAAGCCCCACTCTTTCCCACTTAGGTTGCCTATTGCATAAAAGGCCCACTTACACCAGGAACATTAGCAGAAAGAAGCCATCCAGAACTGGAAGATGCTCTCCTCTATACTAGAAGTTGGAAACTGGGATGGTCTCATCTTGGTTTCACTTCTACTTTGTCTTATGACTGCAAGCATTCATTTATTTTCTCATGACTAAGTTTCTTTACAAAAAAGAATTATATCTGTCATACCTATGTCAATGTATTTAATAATAGATTCAAATAAATGATTGTGAAAATGTTATAAAGAACACTACACAAGCTCAGGTATTAGGATTCCTCTTCCTC
>NW_004524717.1:760312-799779 GCF_000260255.1 Octodon degus | reverse complement strand
TCCTCCTCCTCCTCCTCCTCTTCTTCTCCTCCTTCTCCTTCTCCTTCTCCTTCTCCTTCTCCTTCTCCTTCTCCTTCTCCTTCTCCTTCTTCTTCTGTATTTGGTACAGGGTCTCACTATGCAGCTCAAACTCATAGCGATCCTCCTGCTTTTGGCTTCCCCAGCACTGAGATTACAGGCATGCACCACTACACCTGGACTCACAGGCATGTGCCACCATGCCTGGACTCGATTGCCAGCTTAGCACCCCTGAGGGAGGTTCAGCATGGCATGCAGTACCAGGATATGCAGCAGTCTTGCTTGATGTTGCAAAGCTGACCTTCTCTTTGAAGTTGAGATCTTCCAAGGGTTATGTACTGTTATTCATGTTTCCCTCACAAGATCCAATACAGCACTTTTCACTTAGGAGACCTCAATTACAACTATATGGTATTTGAAAGAATGAATGAAAATACTTGGCTAAGTATAGATGACTTCAGAGAGCTGTTAAGCTTAATTACTAGGATCTGCCTGCTGTCATGCACCACCAGCAATCTTGCTCAGATGTGCCACTGAATCCAGGCTAAGCAACTGATAGGCAGGTAGGTCCATCTCCTGTGAGAAGGATGCTCTCGTCCAGATTACTCTATGTAAACCAAGATAAGCATTTCCAGGCACTAACTCTGGGCCTAGGCTAGAGCGATTTTGTCTTAATTACTTTTCTCTCATTGTTGAGACAAAATACCCAACACCAAAAATTAAGGAAAAGTTTATTTAGCATACAGTTCTTGGAGGTTTCAATCCATAATCAGCTGGCTCCAAGGCAGAGTGGCATGACAAAAGGGCAACGCTTCAAGGTGGCAGAAGACAGCAAAAGCAGCAAGAGCAAAAGGTAGAAGCAAGGTCTCTTTGCCTCCCTTATATGGTAAGTCAGAAACCACTCCCTAGGGTGTGTCTAGTGCTCACATCATCTCTGTGTCTTCCTTTTACACAGGATGAGGGTGTTTATAAAGTGAGGCCCCTGACTCCCCACTGAGTCACTTCCTTAAACTTCTAAACTCCTGAAGTTGACACAGTATATCAACCATAACACATGGGTTGTACCTTGTTTCAGTTTCCACCTCCTAAACATTATCCTGGGGCTGGAGAAGCAACACAACCAATATCCCTACTCAGGACTGGCTCCTAGGCCTGAAGAAATGTTGCAAACTTCCTCTAAGGGGATGTCCCCATTACTTTTTACTGATTGCTGGGACAAAATACCCAATACCCAAAATTAAGGAAGGAAAGGTTTATTTAGCTCACAGTTTGTGGAGGTTTCAGTCTATACTCAGCTGGCTCCCAGGCAGAGTGGCACATGGCAGAGGGCAGCAGTTTATGGCAGCAGAAAACAGTAAAGAGCAAAGGGAGGGGCAGTAGCTGTGGCTTCTAGCCAGCCTCTCTCCCCTCCTTATATTATAAAGCTTCCGTGGGGCTAGGGGGTGTAGAACTCACACAGTGTCCATGCCCTCCTCTTGCACAGGATGAGGATGTTTACAAACTAAGAATCCTGGCTCCCTGCTGAGTCACTTAATTAAACTTCTAAACTTCTCAAGCTAACTCAAAGTATCAACCAGTACAGGGGATATATTTCATTATTACTCTGTTACTGTTTGAATAAAAAAATGTCTCCCAGAAGGCTCATCTATTCAGAGTGGAGCTTTGGAAAGTGATGAGTTTATGGGAGCTCCAAGTGGATTAATCTATTGATGACTTCATAACAGGACATTTGCTAGAAGGTGGGGACAAGTTGGAGGAAGAGGTTGCTTATAGGTTCATGTGTGACCTGGAAGGTTGTATCTATCACCTGTCCCTTCCTCTCCCTCTGACTCTTCCTCTGTGCTTCCCACTGCCATGAGGTAAACAGCTGTCTTGCACTAGTCCCTTCTACCATGATGTTACTCTCTTAGATCCAGCTGACCATGGCCTGATACCTCAGAAACATGAACTAGAAGAAACTTCTCCTTCCTAAGGTGCAGGTATTTTGTCTCAACACGGAAAAGTTGACTCTAGCTATCTTGCCTTTTCAAGGTTAAGATGCTGATATATTTAAGAAATGAAGGATTTGACATCTGTGGAAACACTGGAAGTAAGAATGAGACAAGAATGAATTCTTCAGGGTGGGGTGTGGGAGGAATACTAAATGTTTTCTTAATAGATTTAGTACTTTTGAAAAGATGCACACAAAAAAGAGAAAATTTAGTTCAAATTTTCTTGTCACTTCAATATTTTCCCATTTTAGATCCAAACCTAAAGAACAAAGAAGTGAGATCTGAGGTAATTGTGGTCTGACCAGGAGCAGCACAGGCACCACACTTCATGAGGAACAGAGCCTTTGAGTTAGTAACACTGAAGTGTTGGGGTCTAATGGGTTGGCCCTGATTCAGAGCAGGTGCAGTCACTCTGGCCATTTGCTGACATGCGATGCCTAGGAAAGGAAACAAAAAGCCGGGAGCAAAACTGGGAGCTGAAAGGCTCCTGTTGCTAGGGAACCACTTCCTCTGTGTTCACATGCAGCTAACTCAAGCCATTCAGAGAGCACTAGAATAATTTTCCTGTGCTTCGTTGCCTGTTGGGAGGGGTAGCTCTCAAAGCTTGGATGTCATGGAAACACCAAGCCAAGCCCAGGTTTTCCAACCAAAGCAAAGAGCCAAGGGTGTAGGACTGAACAAGGCTGAATGTGCATCTTGTTTGGATTCAAAGAAGCAGACAACTTATCCCTGTTGCCTTTATCTACCTTGGTGCAGGTTGAAGCACACACACACACACACACACACACATACACACACACACACACACGTATCAGTTTCTTGAGAGCCAAGACACTGTTTTCAACGTCTTTAGATGTCACATATGACACTATGCCATACAAACTGTTCTCCAAGTTCATCAAAGTCAGGCTGTTTGTTCCATAAAGATTTTGTGGGATCTGCCTCTATGTACAGTGGGCGGTGTGCTGTGGTGGAGATGGCAACATAGGGAAACAATCTTCTATTTAGGGAACTCACAGTTCTCCCAGGAGAAACAGCAAAGCATAATGAACCAAACGAAGAGCAGAGATGAAGATGAGAGAGCAGCTTTCTCTCGTCTTTCTTACCCTCAGAAGAAGCTGTAGCTCACAGACAAGAGTTGGTTTCATGGCTCCGTGGCCATTGGAGGCCCAGCCTTTGCTTGCATTTATTCCCCCATGATCCTCGGCACATGGCTCCATCTTCAAGGTCCCCAAGTGGGCCCAGGGGTCCCATCACTGTTCCAGACAGGAAGGAGGAGGGAGGTGGCTTCCTGGCCAGAGGCTCCATGGTAGTAAGTGATGCATTTGAAGTCTTTCTAGTGACAATGTCTATATCCGTTTGGGGCTGTGAAGTCAGTCCTGTTTCAATGGAGCTACTTTTCTTTTTTCATTATGAAGGTTATAGCACCTCAGTATCATAAATTTGAAGAACAGATAAGCTTAGCGAATTCCAGTTCCCTCTTAAGGTCCCCACACATGCATTATTACATGTGAGGAGCCAGGCACTGAGGCAATGACCATGACAGGGGCTCCTCCTGCACCACTCTGCTCTGTCTCCCACCACTTGTGAAGCTGGGCCTAGGCTTTATACTCTGCTCAGAATGTGTCAACACTTTTATGTCCTACTTTGACACTCATTGTTATGTTACTAGTTTATTTGTTTTCCAGTTTGTTACATTGCTAAATTTTAAGAAGTAATATAATGCTTTTAGGAGTGAAAATTATTTTGAAAAAAAAAAAAAAAACAGCCAAACACCTTGTTTTTATACTTCTGGTGCACAACACTCCAAAGGAAAGAAATGTGGGTGTCAAGCACTAGGGAAAGAACAAAAAACTTCCAGCACCTGAAATGTTCCCTAAAACTCCCCGTAGGATGAAAATTCCATCTTCAGAGCAATTCTTTCCTAATAACTTTGCTTCCTTGGTGCCTTCTGTGTGTTCTTTCACATCTCTCTACTACTCATGTTTGCAGAGGATGCCTGTAAAACAAACAGGCTGTGCCAGAATCTCAGCCTGAGGACCAGCGTCTGAAGATGGCCATGTGTTCCTGGCCAGTCCGCCCTTTGGGGGGCTTGAAAAAGGAGCTTGAGAGCTGAGGCTTTAACTGTAGCCATCAATAGCAGGATTTTGTGGATAAATAAAAGATTACGAATATAAACAGCTGCCCTACCTCAGCTGTAGAAAATATAATAAATCCTCAGGTTACTGGAATGTATAGGCCATAAGTAAAGGACTAGAAAGATTATTTCTTAGTATATACTTCACTAAGTCTATACAATTTGACTTGGACCTTCAAGATGAGGTATGATTTTTTTTTAAGGTACTGAGCCTCGATCCCAGGACTTTTACACAGAGCGACATCTCAGCCCTTTTTAATTTTTTATGTTGAGACAGGGCCTTGCTGAGACACTAAGTTGAATTTGTAAACCTCCTGCCTCAGCCTCCCAGAGTGCTGACATTACAGGCATACACCACCAGGACCTGCTTGCTTGTGATTTGGAAAGTGAACAGGTTCTCTGATCAATGTGCAGGATTTATAGGACAGAAGAAGCCTGGACTGAGAAGGCCCAGTCTATGCTTATTTTTAAATCAATTTTGCACGCCTATAACTGGTAATGTGAACAACTACTTTGATGATAACAATATGATGCAATAGACCAACCATTGCTGATTTCCTATCATCTTGTTTTGAAATTCTGTATCATTTTTAATGGTTTTATAATTTTTTAATTCCCTTTAAAATTTTTTAAAAAACTATTTTAAAAGACTGATATAGAGGTGAAGTAAAAAGGAGGGAACCAACATGGCCTTGATATTTGAAGCCAGGGTAGGCAGCAGCACCATGAATAGAAGTTGTGTAGAGGGAAGAGTCAAGCGAGGGGCATGTCTGTTATTGTCTTTACTCTGCCAGGTTTATGTGGAAGGTCCTAATAGAGTGAAATCAGAGTCAGAACATAGACCCTCAACTTCATCAAATCTTTTTAAAAGAAGTGATGGTTTACTTCTGTACTTTATCTCCAGCCAAGCATGACTTTATATGCCCAGGGAAAATTCCAAGACCTCACCATATCTACTTATTTCTTTTTTTTATTTCAGCACTGAGGATTGTACCCAGAGCCTTCAGTTTAAACTACATTCCTAGCTATATATATTTTTTTTTTCTTTTTTTGAGACAAATTCTTATTAAGTCACTAGATTGTCCACACTGGGTTTGAATTTGTCATACTCCTGCCTTCAACTCCTCCAGTACTGGGATTACAACTACCGCATTTGGCACAGAGCTCTCCCTTTACAGGAAATCAGGAGGGCCGGACTGTCCAAATGGAACCAGATCTAATGCATCCTGCTGATGCATTTCCTAAGATCAGAGATATATGGTGCTGCTCAGAAATATGTAACTCCAACCAAAAGACATGGTAGGTTTTGCAGAGCTGTTAAAAATGGCTTTGGACTCAACCAGATCTGAACTGGGTTATGGCTTCCGTTCTTTCTTGTATATGACCTTGCATAAGTCAACTTTCACAGTGTGAGTTTCCTTATCTGCCAAAAGGAATAAAATAGTCCTCCTACATAGGGCTGCTAAGAGGATTAAATAAGAAATCCACATAAATCACAGCATGATGCCTTGAGAGTTACAAAAATTTAATGAATGTCAGCCATTGGTATTGTTATAGCCTCAAGACTAGGATGAGAACCAGAAAGTCTGTGTTCAGTTGTTGGAAAGGATCAATTAGGATATTATGTGCTAAGGTCCAATTTGGCAGAGTTCAGATGTCTGGAAGAAAGAAAAAAAGCAGTGGTGATGTGGAGGGGACTGCTAGGAAGCACAACACAATGTACATTGTATATTTGTGTCAAAGGTGTGCAAGACTCACTCTGTCTACTTTGTGAATGAGTCCAGCTTATGAATATGCTCTGGTAGTGGAACATGTTGGAGTCAGTGACTTACTGTACTGGAATTAGACCATTATAAAAAATGTTCTGAGGGGGCCTGCCCCTTAGCTCAGTTCTTTAAGTGGCTGCTTCAACAAAGCAGTCAGGCTCAGGTTGCTGAGGTTCGATCCTCACAACTCAAGCCAGCCAAACCTGCCCTGAAGGCATTCGGAGCAAAAAAAAAAAAAAATCCTTCTGCCTTTGGGGAAACTACCCACTCGAGCCCCCCCTCCTGTCCCTCTCTTGGGACAGGAGCTTTGTTTCTTTCTCTCAATAAATATATTCTGCTCATTAAAAAAAAAAAAAAAAAAGTTCGGAGTTTTTGAGTCTTTGATCTGTTCTGCCTCCCTGGCTTTGGAAAAGGCCAATGATAGCTTGTTTCTTTGTTTGGTTCTCTGTGGACAGCAAGGCTGAAATTGTCCATGGTGAGCGTACACCCAGGAGTCATGCTTGATCAAAGTCCACCTACAAGGTGGCAGGCACACTGCTGGATGAATACTACCAAGCTGATTTTGCGTCATCTGTCTCTCTAGGCAAGCACAGTGCACACAGCAAGCCTCACTCCGGCCCTATCAGGAGCCCAAGCCCCTTAAAAGGGGAAGGCCTAGGGGAGAAGCCCCACCTTTACCTACAACTCTCAACTTCCTGTGTCAATTGCTAGCAGCTCAGCCACACCTACCCATTGATGGCATTCCTTGTAGAATTTGTTACAGTTGCAATGTAACCCTTCATTACTAAAGCCTTCTCCAAACACAGCTTCTCTAACAGCAATAGAACACCCATTTCCCACAAAACAAAACAAAGGGGGATATAAATAAAGGATCGTTCAGTAGTGAAAAAAAATATGTATATACAAGATAGTTAGGCTAGACATACAGCTACTTTCTCTTAGTTCAATGAAAAGAAAGGTTTGTACTAATAGTGTTTAGACAAGATTTTTCTACATCTTGTCCTCTGAATAACTAGTATAAAGATAACAATATGCAATGTATTAATTATTATAACTGTCCTACTAACCTGTTTTGAAGCTACTTTACCTTTTTTTCTCATTAAAATGAATTTTAAAAATTAAGAAAAAAATAAAATAAAATCAGGAAAAGCTGCTGAGTAGTACACTATTAGTCCCTACACAGAGTGAAAGAGTAGCTGCAGGAAGCCTAGGGGAATTGTGTAAAATCACTGGCCAGGGTAAGAGCTCCCAAGTTTGAGGCTAGCATTTTCTCCAGTTTCCTTACCAATGGCCTACACTGTTTCTCAGCTCACAGCCAAAGAGATTTCTGATAAAAGAGCAAAACCACAGACCACACTATCCATCAAACTATTAGCACAGGGGAAGTTTGTTCTTGCCTGAAAAGGACAAGGGTCATTAGGTGTTCTGGTTTCTTCCCTTTCCCACGTTTCTCCTTACCCTCTGAGCTTCAGGTTCAAGCCTGAAAAGTCCTCCAGGGAAGGACTCGTTAGGCCCAGAGTAGCGAGAGACCCAACTCCTCTGTCTTTTGCATTGTTGCTTAGCCCGGCAGGGCTGATTTGGATAGTTCTTAGTTTCTCAGGAGAAATTAGTGCTTGGGTTTTCTTCACGAAGCTTTTCAATTTTTAAGCACTGGCAACCTATTTAAAAAAAAAAATTTAAGCCTGCCAACCAAACAACATTTTTAAGATGAATTTTCCCTGTTTAGAACACCAGTCACAAGCAGTATGATCATCTTCCAGGTTTTTGGGGACAGTTCGCCGTATTTTGAATGTTTCTTGGGAACATATCCTGTATATTAAGCCTAGTTTTAAATTATTAATTACTGGTTATTGGTTATGGCCCTAGCATGTTAATTTGTTAGCAAGAAAGGCAAAATTTACCTGAGAAAGACCTTTGTTGCTTTGCCATGTCTCTGTGATGAAGGATGAGAAATAAGAGGTGGAGTTTTTCTGTTGTTTTTTGTTTTGGTACTGGGAATTGAACTCAGGACCTTGTACTTGCCAGGCAGGTACTGTGCCACTGAGCTTTGTCCTCACTCCGAGGTGTTCTTTTACAATCTGTTTCTAGTTTGCTTAAAAAAGGGGAAATCCTAAAAATTGGATGTACAATTGTCCTAGTTCCCACAGGATCAATCACAATTAAGGTGAGCAGCAGGGCCCAAGGTTGGTAGAACAAAATTAAGTGATATTGTAATCCAAATCTACTGAAGCTCAAATTAAGCACATTTGAACTGAGTCAAAACATGGCACTGCATAAATAGGCATGCTTTGTGATTGATAGGTTTTAATGGTGTCGCAGCAGAGAAACACACAGAAGGAAAGGGGAAAGGGGCTTTATTATAAAGGAAAAAGGACTTCATTATTTTAGAGGACACGGAGAGAATTTGGGAAGATAAGGAATTCTCTGGATTGGAACAAAAGGAGGCTGAGGCTTTTATGGCCTTTTGCCAGAGGTGGGGCTTGAGGTGGAAGTTTAGATAGACCTGAGGGGCTGATTGGGAACTTCCCTGAGGTGGAGAGAAAGGTGAAAGGAAACTGCATCCTGGGCTGAGTTGGAGAAGAAGAGGGGAGGTGGTCTCTGGGAAGACAAGCTGTTGTTTTAAGGGCTTCAGCCATATTAGATGACCACCATAATAATTCAGCAATTCTTACTAGGGCCATAATCTATCAGTGATAGCCAGCTTCATGATGGGGAAAAAGAAAATCTCATTTTTAAAGCCAATTATTAAACATCTCCCAGTAAACACATAAGCTACAACACTGCATTCAAAAATATCAAATTTTAAGGTGTCAGGAAGGCTACATTTCTGACCAATTAAAGGGAGTACTAAGTACCATGTACCCCTGTGAAGTAGAGCTTCAGAGTTCTTGGCCTCAACAGTTCGAAGATTTTTTTCTTTAGAAACTAGTAACTGTTGGTGGAAACCCCTGCCATTTCAGGGAAACCACAAGGTTTTCTTGGCACGAGGTTTGCACATAGCCAATCTGAAAGTTATTTATTCAGTTCCCGTTGCAGCTGATTGGCCTCTACCTAGTGAACCATCTCCTCAGATATGCCAGCATTCCTGCATGGTGACAGGTTGCTGTACCCTGTAGCTTTCTGGAGTGTTCTCGGTTTTGTTCTTTTTAAAGCCCTGAGATCCCTAAGATGCTGCCAAAATGGCCTGCATCTACTAAGCCTTTATTAATACAGTATTTTATTAAGTTAAATTACATAACTGTAGGAGACAAAACAGATTGAGGGTTTAAACTATAAAAATAGACATTTACAAGCATTTTTCTGACCATACCTGAAATTTTTGTTTTTTCACAACTTGTGGATATTTTAAGGACATAAGCCCTATAAATTTCAGGGGTCCACAGTAATCAAGGAAGCTTTTTATATTAGTTTCAAAAAATATTTTTTAAAGTTAAGCACACTTCCAAGTATTTTTTTGTGATAGCACATTAATGTCTTCTAATCTGTTAGTGCTCCATCAGTGAGTGCCCTGTGGGACCCTCTCTTTGGGGTTCTCCCAGAAGCAGACCCTGTGATGGGGTTTCAGATGGAAGCCCTTGAGGTGGGAGCTGGGGTGAGATGTGCGTAGGTACCACAGGGCTGTGTGAACGAAAGCCTAAGTGACTCGGAGCCAGCTGGCAGTGCTCAGCATGCTCTGCCCAAGCACAGGCAAGCTGCCCTCTGCACTCACAGCGGTGGTTTGAGGGCTGCTTCCTCAGGATGCAGGATGCAGGTAAGCTCTCGGAAGAGAAGAGCAGGCCTTCAGGCACAGAGGTATGCAGGCATCAGGAGAAAGCAGTGTGCCTGAGGTGAGGTACAAGGGGCAGCAGGCAGGTATAGGGGCCAGACACGCACTCCAATTTCATCCTCCCTTCACCTGCCCTTGATATGAACAGTGGACATATTCTGGTATTATGACCAATACTGCTGTGCAAAAATGGCTTTAGGACAAGTCCTTGAATGTTTCTCCTACCCTGTGGCTGACTCTGGTCTGTATGAATACAAATTCTGGAGCAGAGGTTTGTTCTGCTGTGAGGCACTGGCATGTGGCAAGATATGGTGGCTGTAAAGTCAAGGAGAAGTGGAACCTGCAGCTGCGAAATGAAGGAGCTGCTTCCACATGGAAATCTAGGGCAAACTTCACTTCTTTGAGATGTTTGCAAGGAAACATGGGTAAGAAGAAAAATCAACACTCTTTGACCTTTGAGAACTTTGGATTCTTTTTTCTTTTACGAACATGGGTGACCAGAAGCTGGAATTTCTGGGCATCAGTTTCCACCTTCCATATATATATTTATCCTCAGAATGGGAGGAGATGCACACCCTAAGGAGAAAGCTGGATGGACATCCAAGTCCCTAATAAGCAATGCAACATCTGTCTTTTACTCATATATGGGGAAAGCAGGCGAGAAATGGGAAATGGGTAGAGAGGTTCCTCCAGAAGGGAAACATTTGAAGAGCACTATTTCTGATTGTGTGTAGTACTGACATCTTTATAATTCTCCCCCTTTAAAAGATTTTTTTACAAGGGGTCAGCATTAAATCTTTTTTTTTCATTTTTCACATATTTATTCAGCATTTGCATTTCTTCACCTCAGAAGTGTACATTTATCTCAGATGTCCATTTTTTGATTGGGTTTTTGAAGTCTGGGGGCTTATACTGACTTTTGTTTACAGACACAAAAATAAAAGTAGGATAGATGGGGTTTGCCCTGTCTTACATTGAACATTAAAGCAGAAGGTGGTGGTATCATTTTGTGAAATTTCACTCAGAGACTACTGATCTTGTTTCATTAATATACTTTCAGCAAATAAAACTGTTTTGGTGTCTAGTCATCCAGAATTTTCATGCAAATCTATGATTAAATAGCCTACACCTAATTCTAGCTTACATTTGTCAATGTTTTATGTCAGTAATGTTTTTTTCTCCAAATTTGCATACTTGATGGCATATGCATCAGTACTGATTGACTAATTATGGGGACAATTGGGTGTTAATTCAAAATTTAGCTTCTCCTTTGGAAAAAGTGTTTGCATTCTGATGACTGTGGTGATATGAAATACAATCAAAAATCAAATACATCTGAAACAGATCAACTTTCCATCAAATCAATACCCTTTTTTAAAAAATTTTGTTTATGTGTGTGTGTGTGTGTGTGTGTGTGTGTGTGTGGCCAGCTCAGCCCACCAGGGGGCGGGGTTGGCTGGCATGTGGTGCTGGGGGATTGAACCGCGGTCCCTGTGCTTTGCTAAGCTTTTTCTAAGTAGGTGCTTTAGACCACTGAGCCATCTCACCAGCCCAATATCCTTTTAAAAGCAAGTTCACTTTAATGCTTTAGGAAAGACACTTTGGGGTTTTTGTTTTTGAGACAGGTTCTCACTCTATAGTTCAGGCTGGCCTCAAATCTCATCAGTCCTCTTGCCTCTGCCTCCCAAGTGCTGGGATAACCAGTGTCTTTATTGTATTTTCAGACCTAAAGCTTCCCACAATCTTTAATAGATGCCATATCCTATGTTGTGTCCCTCCACCCCAATATTTCATCTACCCTCTACAACAAAAGCTGAGAAAGAGAGAAGTTAAATACAATCATGTAAGGTGAATGAAATTTTAGACAATAAATGGGCATCATTCAGGTTTAAAAAGCATCATCCAAATGGGCATAGTAGCACACATCTATTATTCCAGTACTCTGGGAGGTAGATGCAGAAGGATGGCAAGTTGGAGCCCAGTATGAGCAACTTAGCAAGACTGACTCAAAAAGAGGAGAAAAAAAAAACAAAAACTGGGATGTAGATCAGGGTGAAAGTCCTAGGTTCAACCCCAGCTCTGCAACAAAAGAAAAAAGGGGAAAAAAAAGTTCTTCAAATGCCCTGACAGGAAGCACTGTACACTGACAGTTACAATAATAAGTGAAAAAGGAATGTGTCCAACTGGGTAAAAAGGTATTCTGCCCTAGTTCCTTTAGTAGACAGAGGCAAACTGATAGGCTGACAATGAATACGGCTTTTAACAGATTTATTACTGAATAACACTGCCCCTCCAACCCCCCGCCCCAGTCATGGTCTCATTGAGTTTCTCTGATCCTAAAAGCTGAATACATTTTCCTCTCCCAGGAGGATGAGAAGCAATACTAATGCTGATACATCAGCTCGGCCTTCATCGGGCATCACTTGTGACTGGGTGGAGGCTGCTTCGCAACACTGGAGGTGTCCTAGGGATCCGCGAGGCCACTTTTCCTCAAGGTGACTGGGGTACTCATGGAGTTAAAATGTCGCTGCCCGTCTAAGTACAACATAGACTCTCCATATGTTCTGGGGAAAACCAAGGGCATGTCTTTTTCCGACATGAATGTAAAATGAAAGACATTGGTGGTCGTGTGCTCTTTACGTTGGAGAGAAGCCACTTCGCTGTGCACTCTGACTTGAATGTAATTGTTGTGAGTAAAGCACACCTGAGAGGACAGAAAGAGCAATGAGCCAATATCAACAGGTTTCTGAAACATGATATCATCCACAGCTACCACAAATGGTCGGGAACCACCGAAGCTACAAGCAGTAGCCCATGCAAGCTCATATGCTTTCCTCATCAGGAAACCACCAAAGATCCTATTGAAAATGTTCCGCTCCTGAGGGTGGCAAATTTCCAAGCTCTTCAGCTTCGTACCCTCCATCCACACTGCACCAGGTGGCAACACTCGACTCTGAAAACTTATAGTCTTTGGGTTCAGTGTGCTAAGAAACATCTCATGTATGGTGGTCTTCTCCTGGGCACTGGGAGCCACTTTCAGTAAGGAGGCAGAGCTGAAGGCAATCCTCCTCCTCTTGTTCAATTCTCCTTGTCTAAAAAGTTCTTCTTCCTCTGGAGTTTCAGGGATGAGTTGATTTACAAATGCTGGCCCTTTATTGTCAGAATCACGAGCCACCATTACAAAAGTCGCATCCAGAACAGGACAAAATTCATCACCATGAAACTGGAACATCTTCATCTTCACTTCCATGGATGTCTTCCCAACCCAGCTGACATGGCCACTGAACTTAATGTCCTGTTCAGGACTTAAGCTCTTCTTACACATATCAATCTTGTCCACCAGGGCTGTAACTATTGATAAAGGGGACATCTTAGTTGCAAGATTTTTGGTGTGCATGTAGCAAATAAGAACTCCTACGCTGTCAAGATCCTCAAGAATCCTGCCAAACCTTACGGTGTTTTGGACCGTCAAATATTTCTCTCGTAATTCAGGCTCACTGCCCAAGGGCAAAAGAACTTCGATGTAACTGTCCTTCATTCTTCTAGGGGGCAAGCCTTCCTGGGACTTTGCCAAAAAAGTGTGAAGTAACTTCCTTTCCTCCATCGCTCTCACATGGTCTCTCCAGTTTGTGGAAGCGCCTACGATCTCCCGCAGCTTATCTTGAACTTCCTGGATGTGGAAGTGTCCCCATTTCTTGGGGTCTTGCGGTCTTTGAGTCAGCCCTCTGCCAGGAACAAGCAGCCCCTTGCTGAAGGCACAGAGCCGCAGAGCTGCCCGCCTCATGATGCTCGGCAGGCTGGCAGGCGCCTGGAGAACCCAGCCCCACGTGGTCAGCCGGGGGAACCTGAGGTAACAGAAGGGCGTGAGCGCAGGCACTAGCGCGAAATGACGCACTTGCCTACGTCCGCGCCTCGCCTCGCTGCCTTGCAGCCCCCAACATTAAATCTTAAACAAATAAGAAAACTTTTTTAAAAAGTGAAATATGTTAGAAAGAGATCCTGTGGCATACAAACCAAGCAGTTCTCGAAGCTTTATTAGACCAAAAGTTTTATTCCTGGAGAGCTCCACGCTTCTACTTCTGTTATGGTTAGAGACACAGAACTAAGTAAGTATGGAATACCACAGAATTAATTCGGCGCACATATGCACATTGTTAAACTCCACAGTTTGCTGTACATGTTCATCTTAGCTTTCCCATAAGGCACAACTACCCTATCAGTCGACAGCATGCCAAGTCCACTTGAAGCACAGAAGACTAAGGCAGACTCTCACTGTTATTTACCTCTGCCATTTCTGCATGAGGACAATAAGTAGTCTGTTGATTTCCTGAATTAAAAAATAAAAACTGGAAACAATTAGCTCTCTGTCTGTAGAGAGAGGATGAAAAAACATAGCTGGCCTTCTGGATGACCCAGAGGAATATGGATGCTGTTTCCACAGCTGTGGGTGAAGATATCACTTCATAGTTTGGCCCTTCAGATGGCTGAGAACTTTAAAACTCTGTCATTAGTTGACACCTTCTGAATGCAGAATGGCAGTAGGCTAGAAGCAGATGGCACATCTTTTATAGGCAGGCCAGGAACTTGTCTTTTTACCAATGTTGCCTCTCTTGCCAAATGCAGACATTACCTCACCCTGAAGTTTAGATCAAGATTGTTCTCCAAAGCTGGGCTCTAAACTGGGGTTTTGGGAGAAGATTGGATCATGGGGCTCTGCAGCTGATGCACTGTTAGGAGGCAGGCCTGATCTGGCTCGGTGGTCATTGTGGGTGTGACCTAGACCAGCCTCCTTCCCTTTCTCTCACTGCTTCCTGGTTACCATAACGTGAGCAGCTTTCCTCTGCACCGGATCCTTCCACTGTACAGCTTCTGTGCTGGAGCCCACTGTCATGGATTGAGACTTCTGAAACTGTGAGCCAAAATTAACCTTTCCTCCTTTTGTGTGACAGGTACTGTGTCTCAGTGAGGCAGAAAGTGACTGTAACACTTGGGTCACCAGTGACATAGCTCCTCAGACTCTAAGGCAATTCCAGCTGGTTTAACCAGTGGAAACAAATCTAGTCAAAAATAATTATAATAACAACAATAATGTTCTTCTACTCACACTTGATAACACAAAGTCTATCATTAAATTCTAGAAACATCTCTTCATATGTTATCACCCCTGGCTTCCTGACCTGTGGAGTTTTGACCTCTTAGAATTGGGAACACATCACCTCTTCAAGTCAGCTTAATCTCCAGCAACAGCATGCTGCCACATTCACTCCTATTATGGTTTGTGTCTAGTTGTCCCCCCAAAGCCTCATGCAGTCATGCAGTGGGGACTTCAAGAGTTTGAGATTAACTCATGATCCCCTGGGATTGTGGGTTTTAGTACAGCTGTGAATACTTCCCCAGTCTGGGGCAGATAGCGTGACCATTACATATGAGAGACAGAGAGAGAGACTTCCTGTCTCTGTTGCCATTGTTGCTACTGCTCCTCCATTTTTCTCTCTGTTCTTTGCCACCACCATGAACTGCTGCCTTCTGTTGTGTGCTGCTCTGCCTAGGAGCCAGCTGAGTATGGACTGAAACCTCCAGTAACTATGAGCTAAATAAACCTTTCTTTCCTTCATTTTGGGTGTTGGGTATTTGTCCTAGCAACAAGAGAAGAGTAACTGAGACAACTCCTTAGGAAGAATTTAAATGATAGTGAAAATCCAGTCTCTATAACGTGAAACAGAAACAAAATAGTGAGCTTCCTTAGACTAAAATGGATTCATTCCATCTCAAAAGGGATCTGAGGAATTAGATCTTTCCTAGAAGTCACCTACAACCCCTGGAGGCATTTTCTCCAATAAAAGCCACCATGAACTCTCAGGCTGTCCTGGAGTGAAGGAATGGGAAGAAAAGTAAACTAGGGAAGAAGGAAGCATGTTGGCTTGCAGGTTAGCTCATGTCTGACACATCTCTGACTTCCCTGTGGATCAGCAGAACTCGATTCATGTTGTTAGGAACCTGATGAACGACAGTCCTTACATCACAGACTCCTGGAAACCACTCAGCCACTCATTCATAAATGCATACTTGAGTCAAACAACTATTTATTTATAGTTCTTTATGTGTTCCAGACACTGTGCTGAGAGCTGAAGTAAAAAACAAATAGAAAATAGCATTCAGCTCTGATTCATCTAATTGCTTTAGCACAAGCTTAAGAAAACAAGCATTCATTCTCATTCAACAAATATGTATTGAACACCTGCTCCTAGGCAGCTCCATTCTAGCCATTGCTTGTGTATGCAGGAGTGTGGAAAGGGCCCAACATCCCTGCACCCACTGAGCTTACTTTGTGCGGGGGGTGACAGACCAAACTAAGTCAACTTCATGGCACAATGGGTGGCACTAAGTAAGTGTCTTTAGGAAAACAAGTTGGGCAGGATGTACGAATTGAATGGGAGATCACCGTGTTATAGCAGGGGGCTAAGGAAAATCTTCCTGGGAGCAAAGGCCTGGTATGAGGTGCAGCATGAGTCACATAGACCAGGAAGACCCGGAAAGGAGTTTTGGAACCAGATCTTCCCTAAGAATTATCTCCAAACTTCAGCCCCTCTGCAGTTCCCTAGACTGTTTGTCCTATAATGAAGGAAATGGAAAGAAATTAAATTCAGGACAGAGAGAATTTTTGTTTCTACACTGCCTCTTTAAACAGCTGTATACTCACTTCTGGGGGAAGAGTCTTGGCAAAGTCTGTGAGATAAATAACTTTTTCACACGATTACAGACATTGAAATATGGGTATGATAGAAATATATGTCTCTCTCACTTTGAACATATTTGTCTTATCAGTCTTGCCACAATCTGAAGGAATTCTGGAAGTCTTTCACGAGTGTCTTCACAAGGTATGAAAAAAATAAAATACCATGAATGCTGCTGGCAAGGGCCATCTAACAGAAAGGGAGGTTTATAAAACCACAGTGCTATGTCCTCGCTCACCATATTCACTGGATCTGGCACTATGCAGCTTCTGGTTCTTCACTAACGTCACAATCACTATGAAACATTTTGAATTGATTAAAGACATTAAAGTAGTCATGATAGTGCTAGACACTCATGAAATAGGACTTCCAGAACTGCTACAGAAAATGACAAGAATGATGGGATAAATATGCTCAAAATGACGGGGGTTGACGGTAGTGTGCCATTTATGGTAACACATTTTTCTTAATTTAAATATTCACCCTGTTTTTCAACCACATCTCATACAGTTGGCTTTGGTGGAAGCCTCACTTTTGAGTGTCTTACCATGATAAGAAAGTAAAGCAGATGCTTCATTTGTCTGGGTTAACGGAAAATGGGTTTTGATCAACAAAGCCTGAGGTCTCCGTATGACTGTATATCTTACTGCAGGAGGCTGGCCTCACATATGGACTCTGTGTAACCTGCTCTGTGTAAACCCAGGTCTCAGTTCCCCATAGAACTTACAAAAATACATATTGTTTTCCTCATTGCACTCGTTTTAGGTGAAGAACTTTAACTGCTTGGGCTTTGTTACTTCATACTTAAGTAAGCTGCAAACCACAAGAAACGACACACACAACCAGCTCTGAGAATGCAATGAGCCCCACTGGGCTCCAGGTGGCCCCTAGCTCCCAAAGAGTGCTCTGAGGAAGGCTGCTAACCCTCATACATTGCCCAGCTTGCAGTTGTGCCCCCTGGAATGACCAACTGTTGCAATGTTTGATGCTCTGGGGACATAGATTAAGGAAAGCTGGATAGCTAATAAGGATTCCACAAGGTCTCCTTGAATTTTAAACTCATTTGAAAGATGTTTCTGCATGCAAAAATACTTGGCCTGCTTCTAAAGTGATGCATGGGTGGTAGGGATGGTGGGAGGGAGGCAACATCTTCAAATATACTTCATTTTTTTAATATGGCCGCTAGAAATGCAACTTATATTCAAAAAGAGTTCTCTGGAGAAAGCATAGCTGTCCTATTCATTTGTTGACTCACCTACATAAAATAACTAAACAAGGGGACACACAATATGCTACTCTCAAAAGGCTCTCCTCTCTCTACATAGTGTACAATAGCCAGTCGCTATTTATTTGGCTATAAATGAGATCAGTAAGAGCAGAATCTTTAGTTTCTTTAGATTAGTGATAAGCCTAAGTCTGTATTGGACAAGGAATGTTCAGTTTTGATCTTATTCACTATCAATGCCTTTTTTTAGGAGTTTGGCTTGTTGCCCTAGAAGCATTTAAGTGGAATAAAGAGATTAAACAGAAGTTCACCTAACATTGCCTCTTTAAAATAAAAGGCAGAGTGGCCATGGAAGGCTTGGGGAAAGAGACATGTTCCATAGAAAGGCAGACTGGAAGGAGAGTGACATCCATTCTGTGTTGAATTGCCTGGCCCAGGGGTGCCCTGGGTGTGTCTGTGAAGATGCTTCCAGGTGATATAAGCATTTCCTTTGGTGGAGTAAATAGTTCTCCCCAGTGAGGGGCATGAGGGACCAATCTGTCAAGGTCAGGAGTAGACAAAAGGTGGAGAAAGGAGGAACTTACCCCTTTTGCCTCTTAGCTGCCACTGCTGTTGACTAAGACTGGCACCAATGGCTCACCTGGTTCTCAGGCCTATAAGCTGGGCCAGAGTCACAATACTGGGGACCCAGCTCACAGTGAGAGGTCATGGGACTTCTCAGCCCTGCTAATCACATGCATCAGTTCCACATACTAAATCTCTTACCAAATCTATGTGCTAACAGTTCTGTTTCTGTGGGGAACCGTAACTGATACAGAAGGAAAGAGTGCTGTGGCCTAGCAGCTGCCAAGAAAGGAGGCCCAATCCCAGGTGAGAACATGCACACTGCTTTCTGCCCCATCAGCTACTCCCAGGAAGTGGTTTGTCTGCAGTCACACTCATGAAGTTCTTTGGTGCGTTGGTCCCTTCCTTGATTCTATCAACAAAGAATCTTTGTTTATTATCCAAACAACTTCTGGCCGTAGCTAAGAAACATCTAAGTATAGAGAACTTTCCTCCACAAAGATCATCACTGTTTATGGGGCCACTAGTTCACTCTTCCTTTCGTCATAAAGAATTATAAGTGGAGGCCAGATTTAGGTTCATATCCTTTCTTTATTTTTGCATCAACTATTATACCCAAAGGATGCAATGCATCTTGAAAATGGTACCTTTCAATCAAAGGTCAAACTACAATTTTAAATAGGTATAATCTGTTAGCAATGGAGATGCATGCCTGTAATCCCAGAACTCTGATTAGCTAAAACAGGAAGATCTCAAATTCAAGCCTAGCCTGAGCAATTTAGTGACTTAATGAGACCCTGTCTCAAAATGAATGAGTGAATGAATGAATGAATGAATGAATTAGATAAGGCTGGGAATACAGCTCAGTGTGAAGGCCTGGGTTCCATTCCTAGTGGACACACACACACACACACACACACACACACACACACACAGAGAAAGAGAAGCTATAATCCCTGCTCTAGGAAAGTGCACAGACTAATCCAGCCTTGACCTAGTGCTCCTGTTATTCTGAGCCTCCTGTGCTTGGTGAGCTAGCAACGTGATCAGCACTGCAAATGCTACCCGCAGCCACCTCCTACTCCTCCCACTCATAGTTTTTACTTGTTTGATGATTCTAAAAATCCCTTTAACAGCTACTAGATTTTTTCATTCCACGGATAGGGTTGACGTTTACATTACCAGCAGACTAAAGAGGCAGCACCGTGGGCTGTAGGCCGTGGGCCTGACTGCCTGCCCTTATAGCCGTGGAGAATCTGGGAAGGGAAGGGAAGGGAGTGGACAGGAAGCACCATGAGGAGAAGGAGCACAGCACAGGAAGAGCAGGCTGGGGACAGACAAACTACTGCCCTGCCCAGCTTGCCTTGCTGCCTCTGTGAGATGCGGCACTCCTTGGCTGATGCTGTATCCCATTAAAAGAAACTTGCTACAAAAAACATGACCTTCTCCTAGGAGCAAACATCTGGAACCATCCTCTAACACTGAACTATATAAAACACAAGACTAAAAGCTTTTGGAACGTTGAGGATGAGAGCGTTAAGATTTAGCTTTTGTCATTACTAGATCCATTCAACTAATGTTTATTTTATGACCACTACTTCTTATTATCATTGCTGATCTGAGTCATAAACTAAGTTATAGACTGGCTCATCATTTGTTTCCTTCTACTGTCTCATAAGAAGTCCTGTTATGGGATAAATAGCTTTATCATACCACATATTTTACTGTGCACGAACATTTTAAAAACTCAGCAAACTTATCTAAAACACCATTTTCCAAGATAATCGTGAGCATTTCGGTCAATAACCACGCTGCTTATTTTAGCTTTACTGAATCTGAAATTTCTTCATCATCATGTACTACTTTGCAAGTATTTGTTCATCAAGAACTGCAATCAATAAAAGAAAGAAGACAAAGACGAGAATCAGCTATTTCCCGCATTATGACTAGATTGTCCAGATGTCATGCCTGGAATACATCACGGTAACATTTCCCATCATGTTTTAAATCATTTGGAAACACAGATTTCCTCAACAAGCTGCAAAGCTTTGGGTGGCACTGAGTCCTGCTGTCAGCAGCAGCCAGGAAAGGAGCCCACTCTACCTGCTGGCGTCTTCTGCTCCACCTTGGGGCACTTAGATTCTTCTTGGAATTCTTCTTCCTGAGTTCCAGCCCCACAAGCCAAAAAAATCAGAGAGAAAGTAAAATATAGCATTAATTTACAGCAATGCCTTTTTTGCAAACCTGAGACCAAAAATCTGAGAAAATTACACCAAGCCCTCAAAACTGACGCTTTGGACAAGTTACAATTATAATTATGGGTATCTCACTCTGGGAGTGTTGGTTCCACTATTTCAGCTGCTATTCATGCGGAAATGCCTGTGACTATCATCATTCCAGTAGTACAACCCAGGGGCCCACTGGAACTAAGACATTTGGGGACACCAGATACTTAGACAAGCTTCTCCATAAGAGAAGAATGCTGCAAGTGTGACAGACCAAAGATAATATTGTTTTATTTTTCATAATTCAAGAAGCTGTTTTTATGTATTCTGAAAGTTCAGAGTTATTTTTAATCTCTGGAAATATGAAGTGCACAGTCTTCTTTGAGTCCTAGTATGATATTCTTTAAGTAGCATAATATATAATACATATATATATATATATATATATATACATTTTGGTGGGTTTGATGTAATATTTAAACATATACATAAGGAGTTCCCTAGCCAAATGCAACCTGTTTTTGCCTACCTCTTTCCTCCCAATCTTTCCAAGCATAGTGATGACCATTATACATTTAGGTCAACATTTTTTAGCTTCTACATACAGTACTTGTCTTTCTATGTCTGGACTATTTCACTTAACATGATGTCCTCTAGTACCAGCCATTCTCTAGTGAATGGTGGGATGCCATCTCCTTTATGGCTGAGCATATTCTGTGTGTGTCCCACATTCACTTTATTGACTTATCTATGGATGGGCACCCAGGTTGATTCCATGCCGTGCTGTGGTGAATATGATGGGACAAACATGGATGTACAGAAATCTCTTGGGTATGCGGATTTCTCATCATTTGGACAGTTGCCAAGGAGCAGTATATCTGGATCTGTTTTTAATTCTCTTAGGAACCATCGTACTGTTATTTATATGACTGCACTAATTCACATTCCCACAGTGTATGAGAGGCACCACAACCACTGGTATTCTTTAAGGACAACTGCTCCTGCTGTAACACTGATAAAAGCAGATGTGGCTAGAAGTGAAGACTGAGTTAAAGGAACACCAAAAGGATGCCTCTTTAATTTTGTCTGCAAGATGACTTTATGGTGAGTCATTCATTTTTTCCACTGTGGGCCATTTCTTTGGGATCTCACTCTTTAGGCAGGATGTGGAGGCCTGTCCATTAGCTCAGGTGTTTAAGTGCCTGCTGCAACAAAGCAGTCAGGCTCAGGATGCTGTGCTTCGGTCCCCTCATCCTCAAGCCAAAACCAGACCTGCCCTGAAGGCCACGTGAGTGCCCCCCCACAAAAAAATCCTTCTTTAGGCAGGATGTACTCCTGGAATTGCACTGTGGGCAGCTTTTTCCTACCTTGAAACAATTTCCATATACTTTGTTCTTCCTAAGAATTTAGCCCAACACAGAATATTCTAATCTACGATGAGGCATGTGGATATGGAGTTCCACATATGATAGCTTGGACAATTCTTTCACCAGGGTGCAATGAGGGAACTCAAAACCTGATCTTACCCATCATAGACACGCTGTGAAGTTTGTCATACATTTGCCAGTTTTCATGAGACAAGTAATGTCTCCTGCAGATCAGAACCCACCAGACACTCAAGCTCAGTTAGTAAGATAGAGAAATAAGCTTTTTAATTCATAAAGATAGGGCTGGGTAGATGACTCAGTGGAATAAACACTTGCCTGGCAAGCTCAAGGGCCTGAGTTCAATCCCTGGTTCCACCAAAAAAAAAAAAATTCATAAAGACAAGTTTTACTTCATTAAGTCAGTATTTAGTTCCTAAGGGAATTGGCATTACCTGTGTCAGGAACAAGTATTTTTTCCTGCAATCAAAACCACCTTGAAGAGTTCATCATCAGAGTTTTAATACTTTCCCAAATTTATCCTACTATGAAAGCCCAGGAAACAGTATTTGCATGAGTACTCTGTAAACAAGACCTCAGTCCAATTATCTCAAATTTATGTGTGACAAGAAATCTTAATAAAAGTTGCCTCCAAATTTGAGTTTCTTTCTTAGAGGGGTGGAAATCAGTGGTAAGCCAAAAGACATGCAAATTGTAGAAAACTCCTATCCCATCCCAACTAAATATAAAAGTAATTTCTTATTTCATAAGGCCCAACAGAATAGTACATAATAAAAAATAAGAGGCCTTATTGTATAATACAGCCACAGGGAAAATCTCTTGAGATGACAAAATTATCGAAATGAAGTTCTTTCATAAATAAGAGATTCTCTCCCTTGAGCCAATAAAAGCACTAACACTTTATTACTCTGAATTCCAGAACTGTGAAATAAGGGCCCTTTAGCTTTTCTCCACACATATTTAATATTCCATTTCAGATAGTTCCCCACTAGTTTTCTATTTAGTAAGAGCTGCAAATCCTGAAACAGTCTGTGGGGTAGAGTATTTACAGTCCTCTTGCTGGAGAGCTCTCAGCATAGGATAAACAAACATCTGTCTCTGATTGCATAAACTATATTCTATTTAGAGAAAAGAGGCTAAGCCCTAAAATGCATGGCCTCTTCCTTTTGGTGGAAGCCTGTGATTGGCTGGATTTGTCTTTAGTGCCTTTTCCCCAGCAACACTAGGGTACGATGATAGTAGTCCAACTCTAGTAGATACCTTTTGATTTTGTGGCCTAGCCTTGCACTGTTCCTGTCAGTCTGCTACATTTCCCTCTGACTGGTATACATGAGCCAGTCAGGGTGAATGAGAGGTAACCAGATTTTTCTCTATATTTCTGGGAAGATGGCAGTATGTCTCCTTTTCTTACCCACTGACCCTGAGACCTGAGACAAATGCAGGGCTTAGAGTAGCTCCTGTAACCACCACCTTGCTCTCAGGTGCTGCCAAGACTGATATCCACATCAAGGAAGGCAAAGCAAGGAAATGGACTGACACTGAGTCATGAGCACTGAGCACCCAGGTCAGCCAAGCCTGAAGCAAGCCCAATGGACATTTAGCATAAGTCAGCTCATAGACTTCTAAGTCAAACTGATTTCTGTCAGATTTTCTGTTCTGACAGGATGAGTCCTGGCCAGTACACCTGTATAATCACCTTAGGTCCTGAAGCTACAATCAAGGGCTTCCCTCCCTCCTCTGACCTCACACGACTTACAAAGCCAACTTCACCACCACAGTTCAGGTATTACAGGTTGAACATCCATATCAAAACTATTCGGGTCCAGAAGTATTTCAGGTTTCAAATATTTTCAGATTTGGTAATATTTGCATATACAAAATGAGACACCTCAAGGATAGGACCCAAGACTAAACAAATGATTTTATATAAAATTTAGTGTACTACGACTTGCCGATGACCAGTCACATGAGATCAGGTATAGAATTTTCTACCTGTGGGGATGTTGGTGCTGAAAACACAGAACATTTCAGATTTTGTATTTTCAAATTTAGGATGCTTAACCTGTATCATTATTTCATTTGAGGCTGATTTCAAAGTATTTTATCAAGAGGTTGTACTATCCATAATCTGGCATGACTTAGATATAAATCTCTTTTGCTAGAATTCACCTGGTTGAGCAGGAGCAAAAACTAGAAAAAAAGGAAGAGAAAAGAAAACTTAAAAACATGAACTTCATTCACCTAACTCAAGTCTTGGTGTTGTAATATTGGTAGCTGTCAGTGTACTCTAAGACATCATGTTTAGGTGTAAAAAAGTAGCTTGGGAGAGAAAGAATTCCTAAGCAAAGTTAAGGAAGGCCGATTCCATGTGTCTTTACCCTTCAACAAATTATGGCTGATTCCTGGCCTCAACTCCTTCCATTTAGAAAATGGATCTGAAAAATGACCCATTCCGTCCCAAGAAGGTTGAATTTCAATTTTCCATCATTTTCACCTATTATCAAGAACTTAGAGAGTTTTACAGTTCTCTCTACTATGGGCCATGCTACAGAACAATGTCTCTCAGTGTATAACTTCTTATTTTTTCTTATGCATATAAATGTGGACTAGAGTTTCAAAGATATGATTCTTGATCAAAGTATGTGCTTTTAAGACTCTTGATACAAATTCAAATTACTCTCCAAAATGTTTCAGCAAGTTGATGTGTCAAAGTGTGATAGTTTCATTGCAAGCTCCAGACCAGCATCTAATTCCATGTTTGAGGGTTGCAGAGTTGCTTATAGGAGGATGTTTTAGAAATCTTTCCCTGATACTGTATTCCAGTGCTGAGTCTCACACTACACTGTGTTGCTGCTCATAAGAACACATTTCATTTTCTGTGGAAGGCCAGAGCTAGGCCCTATCTATCCCACCAATCACTGCTTCTTCCAAGGCACAGACCAAACTTCCCTTTTTCAGCTTTCATTGTAGACCTACCCTGTCTGTCAATGGGTACTTCCAAACAATTTTTTAGTGAATTGAATTATTTGCTTATTTTATATCTTTATGCTTTTTCAATTTATCAGTATAATTTATATATATATATATATATATATATATATATATTATGGGTCATATTCATTATAGGAAATTTGTGCCTGTATATGATATAACTTTGCTGAATGCACAACATAGTAACACATCTCACAACGAAGTTTCAAACATTGTTTCTCCTGGTAACACAAACAGCAGTAATTCCTCCAGGAAGGATTCTGGGAGCACTTCCATTTCAAATCCTAATCTAACTTAAAATATAATATGAGCTAAGTTATTGAGTGCTTGAAGTGCCAGGTAAATTCACTTAATCCTCAACAAACCCCTGAGTTGGTACTTTGGAGTTTGAAGGTTGCTCACTTTGTTGTCAAACCCGTAATTGTCCTGCCCCAGGTTCCACATACTTGAGATTACTGATCCATGCCAACTGTCCCAGCTGGGTCAGTATTCTCCATATTATCAGTCCTATTTCACAGAGAGAGGAAATTGTGCCTTGGTGGGGTTAAGTCATTCTCCCTGGAGTGGACATTGTGATATGCTATCAGGAAGGTCACTTCAGGACTGAAAGATTTGGCCTCACAGTTGCAGGGAAAGCTATTGACAGAGAGCCTTTATGTTAGAGGGAGGCTGATGTTCTCTCCCTCGTTGACCTGAGGGTTGAGAGGCCAGGACCCCTCACTCCAACTCAGAACATTGTGAAGGTCACCATGACCTTCAGAGCCCCTCTGAGGTTGTTGCTACACTCTATCCAATTGCACTTCTTTCTCCACTCTTCCAGAAAGGTCACGTCCAGAAGCACTTCACAGTTAGTTTTGTACATATCACTTTGGCTTCAGAGTCACTTCCCAGAAACCATCTGCATAGCCAAATTCAGATTTCCCAAAAGTGACCAAAAAACAGATCCAAATCAAGGCTACTCATGACATAAACCACTCCCTTGTATTCCCAGACATCAATATCTCTCCCTTGTTAAAGCTACAGAATCTGAGGCCACATCCCTGAGGCTCTGACATGGTGAGATGGGATCTAGGACAGCCAACTAGTCCAACTGGCTCAGGAACAGGGTGCACAGGACTTCCAGTGCTGAAACAGAAAGGCCTCTGCAAACTAGACCAAGTGGGTCACCCTAACGGGTGTGCAACCCTGGTGTCTTGGATTTTAATGACAGCTTTGGATGTCTCAGGTGTACCAAAAATTTTACAAAACATGCTTTATTGGTAAGAAGAAGTCCTGTGTTTACAAACCACTGTTATTGAACTCTACTCATGTTGTGTTTTCTCTACAGAGCTTTATAATCTGTTTAGTAAATATCATTGTCCTCATTTGATAGATGAGAAAGTGGAGGAGAACTCAAAGAGCTTGCTCAAGATCATACAAACTTGTAAATGATGGGGCCGGAAGCAAACCTAGGGGGTCTGCAGTCCATGCTGATAATCACCATCCCATTCTGCATCCCAAATGACTGACTCTTTAAGTTTCTCTCATCCGGAGCTATAGAAGTGTTTATTTCTTTTTTTTTTTTATAAAGCTATTTTTTTTAAATTTTATTTATTTATTTGTGTGTGTGTGTGTGTGTGGCCAGCTCAGCCCACCAGGGGGCGGGGCTGGCTGGCATGTGGTGCTGGGGGATTGAACCGCGGTCCCTGTGCTTTGCTAAGCTTGTTCTAAGTAGGTGCTTTAGACCACTGAGCCATCTCACCAGCCCCAGAAGTGATTCTTTCTGTCCATGGGTTGTTGTGAAGGTAAAATGAGATAATGCCTGCAATAGTGCGCATACATATTATGCACCTTTTCCTTTTGCCCAAGTGTGGTGATGAATGCCATGTTTTTTGTCATTGGGCACTAAGAAATTTACAGGTCACCCATGATATGCTCTCTCCTGATCATTTAGAGATCAGTCAATAAAGCCAGTATATTGGGCTGGCAAGATAGCTCAGTGGTCTAAAGTGACTGCATAGTAAAGCTTAGGCAATCACAGGGACCATGGTTCAATCCCTGGCACCACATGCTATGCCAGTTTTGCTCCCAGGGTGGGCTAAGCCTGCCACAAAAAAAAAAAAAATAGAATAGCAAATACACATGACTGAGGACTTCAATATGCACAGCATTGTGCTTAAAAATGTGGGGACACCACTGCGAACAGGACATAATTGTGAACCTCCAAAAACATGTAAATGAATAGGAGAGACAGACATGTTATCTTTTTTATTATTTATTTATTTGTTTGTTTATTTATTTATTTATTTTGTCTTTTTGAGACAGGATTTTGCTATGCACCTCAGGCTGATCCTGAGCTCACTTTGTAGCCCAGGCTGGTCTCTAACTCGCAATGATCCTCCTGCCTCAGCCTCCTGAGTCCTAGAATTATGCAGATACCTTTATTTTGATCTTCTTGGGGAAAGAAAATTCTCAATACCAACAAATACCTTCCTTTCTTCTCACCTTATCTCTTCTATTCCCATGATGGAAGGTATAGACCATGTCACTAAATAGTACAAAGAACTTTGTTCGCATGCACTTGATGCTCAAAAAGCTCATAGGTCTGGAACCTTGGTGTCATGCTTTAGATCTAAAATGTCCCCCCAGATCTTATGAATTCAGAGTGGGACTCTTGGAGAGTAATTGGATTACGGGAGTGCTGAATGAGTCAGGGCACTAATCCAGTGATGCATTCATAGGTAAAGGCCCTATAGGAGGTAAGATGTGGGTCACTGAGGTGTGACGTGGAAGGGTATATCACTAGCTCCTTCCTTTTTCCCCTGCCTCCTGGCCCATGATTTGAGCAGGTGGCCTGTGCAAGGCCCACCCAGGAGGCTTTTTCTACCTTGGAGCCAGTCACCCGTGGACTAAAACCTCTGAAACTTCGAGCTAAATAAACTTCTCTTCCTTTAAGCTGTGGATGCCAAGTAATGAGTCTCAGCAATGAGTCAGTAATGAATACACTTGGTATGCATCCAAGTCACCTGAAGTGTGTGGCAGAATTCCAAAGGACCTGACCCCTTCTGACCTCAGCAAGCTTGTCATGTGCTGCATTTCTTACTAATTCTCGGAGTGATGCTATCCTACAGCAAAGATTGAGTCACTGTTTCAAACAAGGGACGTGTGGTCTGGTCCTTAGACCACATCTCAGGGCCCTCTCTTTTCCTCATGCTCTCCTTTCATCTATTTCTTTGTATCACTTCCTGGGTTCCTCCTTCATTGCATGCTCAAGGCCTCCAGAAACTCTGAAGTCACATCTTTTCCAGCTTACGCTTCCAAGGGGGACAAAGCACTCCTGCACTGTAGGGCTCCAGGGAGATTGTCATTGGTCCCTCCTGAGCCACACACTTACCTCAACTTGCACACACCTGCTTATCATTACAACTGGGGAATGAGTGGAGGTTGTGATTTTTCCAGACCTGAATCACTGCCCATTTCAAGAGCCATTAGAGGAAGGGAGATGATGTGATCAGAAGCCTTCTAGCACTCCATGGCATGTCACAGGGGAAGGGAGGCTGTGTCCTACTGCAAGAAAGAAAGAGATCTGGCCACAGTGCTGCTCAAAAATAAATAAATACCACCTACTACTAATTAATTTATACTAGGAGCTTCACATAGGTTATGTGTGCCATGGGATTGCATTTAAAAAAAATCAAAGCATGAATAGTACAGGTCATAAAATGAGAATGGAGCATGTCGTGGTGTTCATAAGTACAGACTTTAGTCCATTATTTCTTGGACCATGTAGAATTCAGGGGTGCAGTAAGGAGAGCCAGTTCAGGAAAAAGACACCATCCAAAGCTGGAGAAGCAGCTACATAACAATCAAAACAAACATGCTTTAATATCCTAACAGCTACTATGTGCTTTTGGATGTGCGCCTGTTGACTACTTTAGGCCTAAATATTACCTTAAGAAACACACTTCTAGAACACAGATACACCCTGAAGGTTTGCTGTCATGTGCTGAAGTTACGTAATGTCTCTCTCTGGAGCATCAATAGTACTCCAAGATTTGCAAAGAGAAATGTTATTTATATATTCAAACAAATCTGATCACATTGCAGAATAAAACATATATGGAACAGGCATCATTTTTCAGGACATGCATGAAATGTCAGGAAAGTGAAATTCCTGACATGACAGACCCAGTAGCAAAGACTGAAAAGTCTTGTCAGAGAGATAGTGGTGTCACTTAGAAGGTTCCAGAAGACCAAGGACCTTGTCTTCAGGTACATGCTTTTAAGTGGGGCAAGGATTCATATCAACTTCCTGGCCACACTGCCTTCTGTAAGGGCAGCTATTTACTCTTGTGAGTTTAAATATTTCACCTCACCAGGGATGGGGTGCACACCTATAGTCCAGCATGTTAGGACTCTGTCTTGGTTACTTTTATCTCATTGCTGAGACAAATAGCTAATACCCAGAATTAAGGAAGAAAAGTTTATTTAGCTCACAGTTCATGGAGGTTTCAGTTCATACTTAGCTGGATCCAAGGCAGGGTGACATGAGCAGAGGGGCAACAGTTATGGTGGTGGAAAACAGCAAAACAAGGGCCAGCAAGATAGCTCAGTGGACTAAGCATCTGCTTAGGCAAGTGCAGGGACTGGAGTTTAATCCTTAGCACCATATGCCATGAGAGCCCTGCCACCAAGCACACTGAGTAGGCCATCAAAGTCTGGGCACGGTGGCACAGGCCTGTAACCCCAGTGCTAGGGAGGTTGTAAACAAGAGGATCATTAAAAATCCAAGCTATATAGTGAGGCCCTGTACCAAATACAATTAAAAAGGAAAAAAAAAGAAAAAAAGAAAGAAAACAGCAAAACAGCAAGAGCAAAAAGGGAGGAGCAGCTAACAGAGAAAACCTCTGTCCCTCTCTTATATTGCCCGAGGGTGGGTATAGCACTCACACCCATAATCCCAGCATTGGATTTGGCATCAATCAAAAACTCTAGAAACCCACCCCATGACTATCTGAGGCTTTGGGGGACATCTACACACAAACCATAAAAAGGATGCTGAGGGAGGAAGAGTGAATGTTCAAGCCCATCCTGAGTGAGGTAGCAACTTAGCAAGACCCTGCCTCAAAGAAATAAAAGCAAAAAGACCCTAGGAATGCAACTCAGTGTGAAGGTTCTTGGTACAATCATCTCCAATCATACAAAATGAAAAGCTAAATTGATTTTATCTTAATCAAAAATAAAAACTAGTTAATGAGTAGTTATCCTTAGTGAAAGAATTAGATCAATAGGACTTCAAGTAAAGAAGTAGGTATGCTCTGCATTGGAAAGAGTGATTGTTTCTCAAAGTTAGAAGAGACTTCTACAAGGACAGACCACTGTGCACCTGTACAAGAGTTACGGAGCCCCAGCCCTGGGAACCACAAACCAAAACCACATTTGTCACATGATGAAATTTTCAGAATGAGTTCCATAAGAAACTATGGCACAATCTTTGCAGCTATAATGCAACTTATGGGCCCAAAGTCTGAAGTTGCATAATGATTGCAAAAAGATTTGTAATCTTATCAAACTACCTGGGAACAGAAGGGCTAAGACTGACTACCTACATTGATGACTGATTGATTGCCTGTACTGATCTTATATGCAGATTCCATATTCAGATTGCATTATAGATTGTGAGTGACAAGAGGGTATCATGATGCTTGAGTTATTTATAGCATCTAATTCTATCCACAGGTGCTCTGTAAACATTTTTTGAACCAGGGGATGGTTAAATAAGTGTCATTTCTCTGTTTAAAAAAATGTGTTCTTGACCGGGGAGATGGCTCAGTGAAATAAGTGCTTCCCTGGCAAGCACAAGGGCATGAGTTCAATCCCTGGTTCTGCAAAAAAAAAAGAAACAAAAAATGTGTTCTTCCAGAAATAGTTTTGTCTAAAATTGAGTATCTAGGAAGTTATGTGTGTGCATCAAGCAGAGTCAGGCTTGCAAGGCACAATGACACATGTCCTTAGGCACTGTTTGAGACACATGTATATCTTAGACTATTTGGGCTGCTAGACCACTTCTTAAATAACCCAAATTTCTATCCCATAATTCTAGTTAGTCCAGGATCAAAGCAAGAGCAGACTCAGTGTCTGGTGAGGACCCTACTTCCTGGCTCATAAACAGAACTTTCTCAGCTTTGTCTTCACAAGGCAGAAGGGGTGGAGTCCTCATGGACCTCTTTTATGAGTTCAGTAATCTTACTCATGGACACTCCAGCCCCAAGACTTAGTCACCTTCCAAACTCTTCACCCTAAATATACGAATTTTGAAAGATATTAGTATTCACATCACAACATTGTGCTGAAAGGAGTTTGTAAACATAGTGTGGATGAGAGAATAAAGGTGCTTATTAAAAACTATAGGTCCATTTTTTGCGTCTTTGTTGAAAATGTACTATTAACCTTCTGATGCCTCTCCAGGTTCAAAGTGAGGTCCAATGCATGTTTTTACTGGACTCCTTTCATAATGTTGTATGAGGGGCCAGGGAGATGGCTCAGTAAAATAAGCACTTCGCTGGCAAGCTCAAGGATCTGAGTTCAGTCCCCGGTTCTGCCAAAATAAATAAATAAATAAATAAATAAATAAATAACAATAATGTTGTGTGATGGGCAGAGTAGGTACCCTTAGTTCCCACCTGAGAAGCCTGAGCCCCATGTGGGTACAGTGGCATAGACAGGTGAGGCCAAGCTCTGCACTCACTGGTTGGTACAGCAGCATAGTGAGCTCATCCCTACTTCCTCCTGCGGCTCTCTCAAAGTCTAGGCAGGAAGATTAAGAAGTACAAAAACAGAAGAGGCTGAGCCAAAAGCCTCCAGTTTCCCCAGGGTAAGCAAGTTCTGGGACCATCCACAAGGAACCTGGAGATTGTATCAGTTCTGGATTCCACACCCTGGTCAACCATTCTTTCTGAACTTATTTTAAGCCCTGGCATTTGTGGAAGCTAAAATTATGTCTGTGAGCAAAAACCACAGCCTTAGGCAGTGACACCCAAGAACTCTTTCAGTTTCCTGTGGAACCTTTCATAATGCATAGAAACTTGGTGGTGAATGTTTTTAAAAAAATAAACCTAAATTGTTCTAGCCCACACTGAAGCTGAAACTAAAATGAAGTTTAGATTCCAGGTCCCCCACCCAAGTGCTTTTCCTAAAGCTTAATTGACATAAAGCAAAATTTATAAATTACGCAAATGAACTTAACATATGGCCTAAATTTATCCTGAAAAAAATGCGAGCCTGGGGTTGTTGCTTGTCCACTAAGGAATTGGAGGGCTTGGGTAAGAAGACAGTGACCTGTTGTCCAGCCATCCTCTGGGCACCCCGGACACACAGGTCCCTGCTAACACGTCTCCTAAAGGAGCTTCTAAGGCAATATTATTTTTAATGCAGTTGCACCAGCTGTTTAATTGCAGTGATATCATGTAACCCAGTGATTTTCTGGCCTTTTAGGAAGCTTTGTGTTCAAAATATCTGGTGAAGCTTCACAGAGAATAAAGGACTTCCAGGGGTCAGTATAGAGCGCTCCACTTGTACGCTGTCACCAATAAGGAAAAAGTGATATTCTTCCACCAATCCTTGTTAACCTCACTTTTAGAAAGGCAATGTCATCTCATGGAAAATAAGCATCTAAGACTCACACCCCTCTCCATACAATAAGGAGAACCTGATCAAATTCTTACTCCCCTGAGCTTCATTTCCTCTTTAACCTAAGACAGCCACCGCAGCTCTGCAGCTGGTCCTTCCAGTTCCAGTAAGGGAGGAAGTATGAGCGGAGCAGAAGGGCCAACATGCTGGTTGTTTGGAAAGAGACCATTAGAAAAGTCAGTATTTATCTGCTAGCTTCCTGGGAACCCAGGCGTATGTGTATGTGTGTGTGTGTGTGTGTGTGTGTGTGTGTGTGTGTGTAAATATAAGAGTTAACACAAGTAGAATCGTGTCACCCTGCACCACACAGTGATCACTCAGAAAACATTTGTTGTTTGTCGGCTAAGCTCACCATACAGAAAAACCCAAATCTGCATGGGATACTTAGGAAAATTCAGCAAGAGGAGAAAAGGATCATGTGGAGAGGAGAAGGCAGGCATCTTTACTAACACGGTAGTATGAGAAGCAAAAGTAAACTCCAGGGGCAGGGGAGATAGCTCAGTAGAAGCACAGGGTCCTGAGTTCAATCCTCAGTACCACACACACACAAAAAAATTTAAAATAAAAAAGTGAACTCAAAACTAATTGCATTTTGTCTTCGTTCTTTTTTTTTTTTTTAACCTATAAATATTCACCCAATTCTTTTTTTTTTTTTGTAGAACCTCGTAAAAGTATTTCTAGACCACATGCAAACATGCAAACATCTACAAGAACACACTCATGTCCACACAAACACAACACACACATGCACAAAACTGTCCAACAGTGAACAAAACAACAAATCATAAGTCAGGGAAAATTTTTGTCAAGTCTCTCCAGTTGTGCTATTCATGCCTCTGATCTTCACAACAGGAAACATACCATTTATTTTATTGACTCTTTTGCCAAAGGACCTCCAGAAAGAGGAAGGAATGCTATTGGGAATTCGAATGCAAATGTAAATAATGCTCAAGGCTTCTTTGCAGGAACTTACAAATGAAGTTTCCTTGTTCCAGACATCACTCCATTACCTCCCTACCTCCCCACCGCCCCACCCACATCTTCCTGCTGGCTTAATTTTTCCCACAGCCACTAATGTGGTCCAGATGTTCAAATTCATCAGTGCCCTTGGACCACACTCTATTGGTCTTAATATTACAGGCAACTAAATTAAGTAGAAATATGCTAGGTAGTCAGGCAGCAAGAGGCCTTTGAGGGAGTCACTGCGAAGATAAGAACACATCACTGCTATGGCTAGAGGCGCATTCAAGGAAGGTCCCTGCCTCAAGATAAAGATGGAGTGACCAGGCCTGCATGCCTCCCAGGGGGACAAACAATATACTGTAATCAAAGTTACCTGGTCCAATAGTTTAGATAGCATCAGTCAGTGGGTGGATGGCCAGGGCCTTCTCGCTTATCTCTTCCTTATTCTTGCCATTTACACTTGCTATGTGACTTGCCTCCCCATTGGGCCAATATTACCTAAGCAGCTACACTTGTAATCTTATTGATCAGAGTATTTGGGGTTATTTTTGTTTGTTTGTTTTTGTGGTACTGAGGATTGAACTCAGGACCCTGTGATTTCCAGGCAAGTGCTTATTTTACTGAGCTATCTCCCCTGATCCTGATCAGAGTTTTGGCCCATACATGACCCACCTTGTGATTTTTGTACTCCCCTCTTGATTTTGCTCTATGCTTCAAGAAGTGGGATCATTGGCAGATCCCCTCAGGTTCCCTCCTGTTTCTCAGAAGCTATCTCTGCCAATAAAGATTTCCTACTCTTAACCTCCACTCTTACTTAGAATTCTTTTTTTTTTTTTTTCCTTTCTGTATTTTAGGGAAGGGTCCACAGGTGTTCAGGATCTCACTACCGTACTGGACTCACAGTGATTCTCCCATTTACAGCCTCCCAAGTGCTGGGATTATAGATGCTCACCACCATGCCCAGTCTCAATTGCCTTCTCAGAGTGCCCTGGGGGTGAGGCCGGCACAGCAGGCTCAGGGATCAAACCCCCAGCCCCTGCTCCTGCTTGCAGGCGCTTTAATCCGCTGAGCTATTTGGCATCCTAGAATTCATTCTTTGGCTTTGGGGAGCATGAATTCAGTATATCGGCCATCTAGCAGGTTAGGAGTTATAATATTTCTCCTATGTCACTTAGAGGACCTATATCATTAACATGTCTACCATGTTGACAGGAAAGAATGAGACTGGGGCTTTAAGAAATCAAAGGAAGATTTTATATCAAGCATTCTTTTACTTTATGGACAATGCTGTTCATTTTCAGCAACTTATTGTTTATGTGCATGTCCCTGGGCTACAGTGAGAGAGACAAGAGGGCCCAACACAAAATCCTTGTCCTACAAGGATTCCTGGAGAAAGACACCAATCCTCACAGCATCAGAAGTGCTGGGGTGAAGAGTAAGGCACTCAGGAGAACTGAGGAAGGACACCTCCTACTCAGAAGGTGATGAGCATTATGTGCAAGGACAATCTCTCAGGGGACCTGGCACACGGTTGGGAGACAGAGGGAGTGGCACTCTGATAGGGAACTGCATAAAAAACCAAGACTTCAGATCTTGTTTTCACTTGTAATTCCTTCTAGGATCCCAGAGACACAGACCCAGTATCTCCCATGTATCCCATCCTCTCCTCAGCATCAATAAGCCCCATTGGTTACCCTCTTCTCACCAGCTCAGTCAGTAGGAATCTCTAGGAGAGAGGCTGAGTTTAAGGTGCTCCTTCCACTGTGCTTGCCCACAGTCCCTGGAGGTTAAGGCTACGCCAAGGCAGCCTCTCCAGGACAGACCCCTTTCTCCAAGCTCCTATTTCTGCCCCACCCCTTATTTTTGTGTACCTGGGAGTGGTAGTAGGTACTTCTACTTCTGCTTTACTAGCATCCTTGTGATGTCCTGCCGAAAACCCTCTACAAACAGTCCCCTCATTAAGCTTTCCTTGAATTATTCAATTTGGAAATAGTCTGTTTCCTTAACTGACACAGTAAATAGCAACGACACCAGTCAGATCAGGATGCAATGACTATATACAGATGCCAGTGGTGGTGGTGAGGGTGTCTGATCTGTTCATGCCCTGGACATTCATTATTGGTGGCCAACTCTGTGAAAAACACTGTGGTAAAAGGAGACCATGCCCTTTGCCAGGCAGTCGCTTACTCTACTGAGCTATCTCCCCGGCCCCCCATCAGTGATTTTTATGGCTCATATCTTACAGCTTTCTCCACTAAATAAATATAATCAAAGTAAAACCTTAAAAAAAAAAAAAAAGGAAACCATGCCTTCTAGGTTTTAGAAGACAATATCCTTGCTAGGATCAGATGCTATATTTTAATTTGAGGTTCAGAAGGTTAAGAGGGATGGGAAGATGAGTAAGATGCAATCTGTACTATCAGAGTTTATATTTGGCCAGCTCAATCTGTCCAAGTTCGTGTTTCTATGAGAGCAAATCTTATGCATATGCAAATAAATTTTCAAGGCAGAGTTATGCTGTGGGTGAGGTTCCTCACCTGCTGAACACTGACTGCCGCTTTGAGGCCAAAGCTTCGGTAACAATGAAGACTCCTAACCAGGCCCTGCACAGAAAGCTTTATGCTAAATATCAGATTTATTCTTCATAACTTCTCTGGAACAGGCATTTTCTTCCTCATTTTGCAGAAGGGAAAACTGAGGCTTAAACTGGTCAATAATGAGAAGTAGGTAGTACCTGGGCATAAGCATGCATCCACATCTAGAGCTCACGAGCCCGGCCACTCCACCACCACATTGTGGCCAGAAACAGGCCATCCTTGGCCATGGTCAGAGGGTGTTGCTAAATGCAAGTTAATCCTAGGCCCATTGGAGGCAAAGGGCTATTCTGTAATTTGAACTGATCTTTATTATTATATCCCTGCAGCCAGAAAGTGGATGGGAAGCCATTTGGGAAGTCCCTTTCCATGGGGTGACTTAGACATCAGCTGTGAGTTGCCCTGGAGTTAGAAAGGAAAGAGAGGGGCAAACTTTGCACCCCAAAGCTTGGCTTCTGTGCTGCCTTGGACCAGTCTGATCTCTGTTGCTTTGAGGAGGAAGTTGAGTTTGGGAACTAATGGAGGCAGCAGAAGGGTCCCATTCAACACTGAAGGCTGTTCCACTTCTGATTATCGACCTTGGCATGGGGGTGGGTGACTTCACCGTTTGCTTCCTCTGAGTGTGCAGGGAGCCAGCCCCACTGCACAGGACAGTCCTTATGAGTGGCAAGTAATACAAATGACTGGAAATTTAAAGTATCCCATACATTTTATAGAATTCAAGTTTAAGACCTGCTGATACCCTCATGGAAAAAAATATTCCTCACTTCCTGCCTAGGTTAAAAATACCCATGTGTAATGTTTTATGCCTGACTTCCCCCTTGATAAATTATCAGCCTATCTAGGCTGTATGCTACTACCAACAAAGGAAGATAAGACAGCAAGCCTCTGAGTTTCGAATAGCCATGTCTGCTCCCAGAACAAATGCTATCTTCTGCATGAGCCTGTTTTTCAATTAACATCTCTGATCTTTTATGTGCCAAATGAGTAGAATATGTAGCCAATAACTTTTATGAACTATAAAAGACACAATAGTCCACAGGGCTATAAATCTTAAAGCTAGAAACAACCTCAAGGGACAATTCACTGTGCGGAGCCTATAAGGAACTATGCAAAAATCATGAGAACGCAGCCTGTCTTTAGCCTGGCCATCTACTTTGAAGAAATTTAGCAAAGCAACCTAGTCATGGTAAACTACCAGCATATTCATAGAGCTGATAGCTTGGTGATTTAAGCCTTTGATCAAGTGGAAATATAACTGCTAGATAGTCTGGATCTGTTGGGGTCTTAAATAAAAAGTCTTGTGTATATGCAAATGAATTTTCAAATATTTTTCTTAAATAACAAATAAATTGAATTGTGTATACTTAAGGTATATCAATGATGCTATAGCATACATACAGATAGTAAAATAGTTGTTAGTGAGGCATATTAAGCTATCATCTTAGTAACCTATGTTTTGTTGTGTGATAAGAACACCCCAAATCTACCCATTTCACAGGACTCCCAAATGTAGTAAGTTTTGTCAGCTGTAGTCCCATCTTAAGCATTAGATCTGGAGCCTCTTCACCCTACGGCTGCTCAGTCGCCTCCACGTTGCATCTTCCCTTCGCTAATAACCACTGTCCAACTCTCTGTGTACTGACGCTTCCAGTGCCATTGTTTAACTGCACACAGAAGTGAGATCATGCAAATTTCCCTTTCTGTGTCTGCCTTGCTTCCCTTACCATAATGTGCTCAGGTTCATCTACACCGTACAGGACATTTTGTAAAGGTTGAATAATGCTTTACTGCTGATGTACGCCACGGTTTCATTGCTTGCTCGCTTCCCAGCACACACACACAGGTTGATTCTGCATCTTGACTGTTGTAAGTGCTGCTGAAGGGAATGAAGAAGTGCAGAGATCCTCACAAGGTGGTGATCTTCCCTCCCCGGGGTACGTGCCCACAAGAGGATGCTGAGGATACATCAGCCTGTTAGGAAGCCCCGTGCTGCCTCCCCTAGAGACTGCACCAATCTCTGTGCCCTGTGCCCGTGTGCAGGCTTCCTTCTCCACGGCCTTGCCAGCATTTGCTGCCTCGTGGCTGCTTCAGAGCAGCTGTCCTGAAGCACAGGAAGTGCTATCCCAGGGCCATTTTGATTTACAATTCCCTAAAGGTTAATAATGTTGAGCACCTTTTCATATACGTCTTGGCCATTTTTATGTTTTCCCTGGAGAAATACTTGTTCAGACCCTTATCAATTTTCAACTACATTATTTATTTTCCTATTATTGAGTTCTTTATAACTTTTTTAGATCTATGGCTCACAAGTTCCTCCATCCCAATTTCTAGATTGTTTTTTACAATTGTTTCCTGGCTGCACAGAAGCCTTTTAATTTGTTATAGTTCAAGTTATTTTTCCTTTTATAGCCTTAGCTTTGAATGTGATATATACATTAAAGAAAAATCATTGCTGAGGTCAATGTCATTGAGTTTTCCCCAGGTCCTTTTCCAGGAACTTGATGGTATCTGTTCTTACGGTGAGGTCTTTCATCTATTTTGAGTTGGCTTTTATGTATGATGTCAGATAAGCATCCAACTGAACTCTTTGGCAAGTGGAAATCCAGCTTTCCCACGCTGTTATAGAAGGGACTATCCTTTCTCGAAAATCACTGGGCCATATGTGTTTGGATTTATTTCTATTTTTTTTCCACTGGTCTATGTGTCTGTTTTTTCTCCAGGACCAGGACCAAAAAGTTTTAATTATGGTGGCTTTATAATATAATTTTCAATCTGGAAGCATCTAGTTTTGTTCTTCTTTCTCAAGATTGTTTTACACATGTGGGATTGTTGGTGGTTCCATATGAATACTGGAAGTAAAGAGTATTTTTCTGGCTCTGTGGAGGATATCATTGAGATTTTGACAAGGACTGTACCGAACCCAGGTATTACTTTGAGAAGTGCAAACATTTTAATGATATTAATCTTCTTGATCCATGAGCATAGGAAACTACCCATTTGAGTTGTCTACAATTTCTCTCACCAATGGTTTATACTTATCAGCATTCACGTCCTTGGTTAAATTTGTTCCCAAGTATAGGATTTTTATGTTACAAAAAATGGGATTGTTTCCTTGATTTCTTCCCCAGTTAGGTTGTTACTTATGTACAGAAATGATGCTGATTTTTGTATGTTGACTTTGCATGTGCTAAAACTTTACTGAACTTACTCATTAGTTCTAGAAGGTTTTCCTTTTTGTGGAGCCTTTGAGTCTTTATGCTATTTGCAAGTAGAGGTATCATAGTTATTGCTAAACCAGGCATATATGCCAGGGATAAGTCCCATTTAATCAAGATGTATAGTGTTTTTGATATATTATTAATTTCCTAACATTTTATTGATAAGATTTCCATCAACGTTCATCAGAATATTGGCCTGTAGTTTTCTTTTCTTGTGAT
>NW_004524717.1:755772-760152 GCF_000260255.1 Octodon degus | reverse complement strand
CCCTCCCTCCCTCCCTCTCTCTTTTCTTTCTCAGGTCCTGGTATTAATTCTTCTTTGAATGTCTGGGGAGAATTCAGCCATGAATCTATTTATTCCTGGTTTCTTTCTTGCTGGGAGAGTTTTGATTGCTTCTTTACTGTTTGCATGTGTTTAAAACAACAAAATACTCAGTGATCTCAAACTACTGTTAATAGCTTCAGAAAAAAAACATCTATCATGGATCAGTAGATGTCTCTGAATGTGGATTACACTAGCCAAGTCATCGATCTGCCTTCACAGAGATGGGACAGATGAAGAGAGGGTGCTTAAGGACCTCTTGGCAGTGCCCAGGGACACAGTGCTCAGAGTCTGGTGATATATTTCTTTAGTGTCCCTGAAGAAGGTCAGAGACTCTGTCCTGTTTACTCTTGCTCTGCGTTGTCTGTGTCTCCAGCCCCCAGCACCAGACTAGGCCTAACAATCACATTTAGATGGCATCTGACAAATCAGCAGTCTAGAGACAACTCAGGCTAGGAGGTTCAGAAGAAGCCATCAAAGTGCAGGCTGGCTGGACCCAAGCCTAGACAGGAGGCCAAGCCTGTGCTCAGGCCTCCAGCTAAAGCTTCAGACTTCAGGAATGTAATTAGCTCAACCTCTTAAAAGAAGAGCTGGAAATGGCCACTTCAATCCCTCTGCCCTTTCTTCAGCTCCTGGCCAACCCTTCTCTCCTCCTTTCCTCCCCTCTCAACACCCCAACCCAGCCTTCTTCAAACCTGAGTCCTGGAAATGATACCGGACAGTTCCCTCAGACTTGCCATGGCTTAGACTCCTCAATCACTTCCAGACCAAAACCATGTGTTTTTGAAATAATGAAAGGTTCTGAATTCATGTAATTGGAAAGTTTGCCACACTACCCAGAAATTAATCATAAGCCAAATTTGGCTGCAAATAATTTGTAAATTTTCATGTTCCAGAATCCATTTTTCTTCCTTTAACAATCATCTTGGAGGAATGTAGATGAGGCAAATAAAAACAGCCCCTTTCCAAAGATTTCACTTCCAGGACCAAGGTAAAGATGCCCTTGGGAGCAATTTTATCTCTGCAAAATGCACTGCCTGGTGATTCAGGCCTCAGCAGCCACTGCCTCCCTGGGAACATTGGGTTTTTTATTTACATCTCTCACCTTGCTCCATTTATATTATTGCTATAATTTTGTGTCTTTTTTACTGTTTGGTCCCCTGCTACACATTGGCCCTGCCCCAATCCAACTTTGGCTCTCAAACCACAAATTCTAAGATTAAAAATAATGCATGTCCACACCATTCGCACCCACCAAAACAAATCCCTTGTGCCTGTTGTACTCCTAAGCCAACATAAACCACATTGGATTTGTCAGGAACAAGGTAAAAACTACTCTTCCAAGAGTGGTGTTTTGTATCTTTTTAATTCAGTGATCAAAAGCCCAACTGAGAATTTTATCTGAGTAAAATGAGAAAGAAGTGATATTTGTGAATGTGGCAGAGCTAATGTGAAACCCAAAAGGGTTATCAGAATACCTGTGCCTGGGAGATTTTTAGAAACCACTTGCAAACTGTTGTTTTAATTCTCCAAATATTTACTAGTTACACTTATAGGTATACTGTACTCTAAATTTGTAAAGGTATTTCATGTTTTATTTTACCCGATCTTTGAGGAAAATGTCATATTCATTGTGTGCTTGGACATATTTGGGCTCTAATATGTCCAATTTGCCATCACTATAATACTCACCTGAAAAAATTGGCTTTTAAAAAGAAATAATTCATTCAGCTTATAATTTTGGAAGGTTCAGTCCATGAAAGGCCTTGCTTTGGGGTCCTTGGTGAGGTAGCACATCTTATGGGAAGCAGGTAGCAGAGATGAGTCATTTGTCTGGGGGCTTTGGAGAGAAAGGGGGTGCTTGCCCCATTCAGAGACTGCTCCCAGTGACTGGAAGGCTTCCCATAGGGCCACCTTAGAACAGTTCCACCACTTCTCAAGACTACCAAGATGGAAACCAAGCCTGTGACACATGGGGAACATTCTGAGAATGTTCTTGGAACATTCCAGCTCCAAACTGTAGCGCCTCTAAACTTGTGACTTGACCAAGATCTAAGCTAACGCTCCCCTCCAGCTTGTGTGACATTCTGCTCTGTCCTCATTGATCCACTTATACTAACTTTATATAGACTTGATGCCAGCCTCAGGGGTTAGAAAGCATCTTTCTGCTCTCTCTGAGGCTGGGACAGAAACACAAACAACTTAAAATACAAAACACATGATTGTCATAAAGAGGCACAAGTACACTGCATGCTGTGGGGATTCTGAGAAAGATACTGCTGCAGAAAATGTTGCTAGAAGAAATACTTACATAGACTAAGTACATCATGCATAAGCAAAGACAGCAGGTAGGGAGAACATCAAAAACTGAAAGGACAGTGAGCACAAGGGCAAGGAAATAAGGTGCAGAACAAGAGTTCTGAGTGAGAGGGCAACCGCAAGGCAACGAGTAGTTGGCCTAACATGGACTAATCAGGGCTTTCCAGGAAAAACAGACCAATGGGCTACACAGACCTAGACAGACATAGAAAAGAGGAGTTATTAGAAGAGATCAGCTGCAAGACTGTGGAAGTTAGGGCTGTAATTCCAGGGCAAACAAATCCAGCAAATGAGAACCAGGGGGTGGGCGGGTAAGTGCTGGTCCAAGTGCACAGGCCTGAGAATCGGGACTAGTGAGGCCCAAGGGCAAGCAAAGGTGAACACCCCAATTCAAACAGAGAAAGACAACTTCTTTCCTTTGCCTTTTTGGTCTTTCCAGCCCCTCCATGGATTGGATGATGCCCTCCCATGTGGATAAGGGTGCTCTGCTTTATTCTGTTCTCTGACTCAAAAGTTTATCTGTTCTGGAAAATTCTCATAGACACATCTGGAAGTAATGTTTTACCAGCTCTCTGGGCATCCTTGAGCACAATCAAGTTGGCACATAAAATTAACCATCGATGCACAGTACAGCACTTGAGTATCATTGTAAAAATGGTCACTTTATTTGCAAAGCCTCAGGAATCACACAAAGAAGTCAAAGATGGTCCAGCCCATAGGTTAGCCAGGCCTTAGGGTGGGACCTGGTTTGGCATGCTGTAAGCTTCTAAGCTATGGACAGAGGGGACAGTGCAGATCCTTTAAAATGGAGAAGTAATGACAATTTTGATAGATGGGAAAGCCAGGCACAATCCAGGAAATGCTCAGCAAAGAGAAGACAAACAGCCCCCAGTAGAAAGACTGTTCTTTGAAAGCAAACCATTTCTTTCGACACTGTATGGAACTTAAGGATAGTGCCATCACTGGAGCAGCTCCAGGGCCATTCTGGGGTTGGGTGAGCACCTGGATGTCCAACTTATAACTTTTAGAACTCTAGAAAAATGGGATGGAGGCCACACTTCCTTGGGGGATCTTTGAGGGCATCCTGGTGTTCACCCAGAATTCAGTACAGGGAGAGGAACCAGACAAACTCCAATACAAAGACATGTGCTGATTCAGACATGGCGAGGAGAGTGTGGCAGGCAGGAAGTCTAAAACCCAGTCCGTGCTCCCCTTTGCATTCCTATCCAGATCCACCAGTGTAAAGGGCTTCACTGCCCAGGGCATTGTCTTCCATGGTACACAACCCTGACAGCTCCTTCCCAGCTGTTGAACAGACTGAATAATCATTCTCTGCTGGTGGCTCTGACAGCCAGTCATGTGAAACTGCATCAGCCCTGGATGAAGCTCAGGCCTGGCTGCTTGCTTGGATGTAGCTGGCAGGAGGGAAATAATGGCAGGAGGGGAGGGCAGCAGCTGAGCTGTGTTCCTGGGGCTCACTGGAACACGCAGGCAGTGACCAGTACCATGTTGGGAGCATACACATCACCCCTCGCCCTGAGCTGGCTCCTGGGTGCTTCAGATGAGCAAGAGCTTTGTCCTGAGGTCAGGATGAGAACCAGAAGGGAGACTCAGTCATGTTTTCCTTTCTCTATGGCTGCCTGTGTGCGGAAGCACTGAGTTCATCCCATCTTAGGCCACTTAGGTTATGACATTATGCTATCATTACTTAATTCTCTCTCTAATGCATTTATTTTTTAAAAGCTCAGGGCTACACAAACTTTTCCATTTTGAGCAGTCATAAACAAGTTCAATAATATGCATCTATAGTGGAATAACTGAATATGAGAACTAAAAAGAAGGGGAAGGCCACCTAAGGCAACTATAGACATGCTAAACATCAGTACAACCAAAAAGATGGCCTGACTGACCTTACACATATATTTTTCTCCCAGAACTTTGGAGGCTGAGACATGAGGATTACAAATTCAGTTCCAGCCTGGGCTACTTGGTAACTTAGTGAGA
>NW_004524717.1:748487-755597 GCF_000260255.1 Octodon degus | reverse complement strand
CTAAGTGAATTCACCATAGCAAGACTCGTCCCTCTGTGGGTCTTCGAGATGAGTAAAGGTGGCCCCACGCCCTGAAGAGAGTTGCCAAGATAAGGGCTTAGGCCCACACATATTTGCTTCTTAACAAACAGAATATAGTGAAAATATTGGTCACCATATTAGCAATGTTCAGAAAACAAACTTCCAGAAATGCAGGATTCCTGCTGCTGGTAACAGCTGCCACTCAAAAGACAGTAATATGGCAGAAATACGGATTCTTATATTGGTTCTTTTCAGACATTGAATAAGGCATATGCTAATAAGTACATGAAGGAATTATTTTAATTGAACTGCTCCACAAATAAATTATTTTCATAAAATATTTTAAAATACAGACAGAAAAAAAAAAAACAGACAGAACTCGATGACTTACCTGTGCACATACACGATATTATATATATAAGTGACACATGTGTGTTTATATCTATGACCAGTACTCAATTAAACTAACCTTATGTTGGAAACTTATTGCTCCTTTTTAAAGTTTTTGATTTAATAACGTCTATGGTTTGTTTCTAGACGTCCCCCAAAGTTGCGCCTACTCATCGGCCATGCAGTTGAACCATGGGAGTGCTATAGCTAAATGTGCCCTGAAAAGGCAGGGTCTGGTGGGAAGAGGTGGTCATGGGGGCTCAGCCTGGGAAGATACCCTGCCCCCTGGGTCCTCCCTCATTCTCTGCTTCCTGGCTTCCATGAAGTGAGCAGGCTTTCTCCCTTTCTCCTACCATCCTCTCTTAGCACCAGCTGACCATGCCAGGACTAAGATTACTGAAACACGAGTAGAATAAACCTCTGCCTGTGAAGGTGTGGATGTCCCGTATTGTGTCCCAGTGACAGAAAGCCCTCAAGACAACAAGAAAGTATGTCATTTGTTTAAAAATATAAGCCAAAGCCATGTATTTGGAACTTCACATCAAAAAACCCTGCTTTCCCAAAAAAGAAGGTTTGGATCTAAGTTTAAAGAAACTGCAAACTAAATGCTAGTCTTTTTTCTTTCTTTTTTAATGTATTTGGTACAGTGTTTACAGGGTCTCACTACCTAGATTAGACTTGTAGTGATCTCCTCTTTTCAGCCTCCCAAATGCTATGATTACAGGTCAGCGCCACCACATCCAGTCTCAGTCACCATCTCAGTGAGCTGCCATCTCAGTGCACCACCTCAGTGCACCCCGTGGGCGGAGCCGGCACCGCACACCAGGGACTGAACCCTGGTTGCTGCTCTCTGCCTAAGCAGGCACTTTAGTCTGCTGAGCTATCTGGCCAGCCCTAAATGCGAGTCTTTTGACAGGGTCCCTTTGACTCATTTTTGTCTTTTTTGACTAATAAAATATAGTACCCATTCTACTTTAGCAATCAGTAAGACAAAGCTCCCCATTTTCATACCTCTCTCACCATTTTTGGCTTTAAAACCTTTCTTCAGAAATGCTGTCTTGATTTTTTTTTTTATTAAGGTTGCTCCTTAGATTTCCAGGATGATGGCAGAGAAATGACAACAACAAATCAAGCTCTCTAAGATTTGGAATCCAAACACTGGAAAATAACTTGGGGGAGAAAAGGACGGAGGTGGACCTCCAGAACCCAAGAAGGATCTGAAGAGAAAATTGGAGCTAACAGAGAAAATAAAGAAATAAAGTATATTGCAGAAAAAGGAAGAGGGAAAACTATACTTTCTCTCCAGCTCCCAGCTTGAGGCCTGAGAGAGGCGGGTCGAATCTACAGACACAGAGAAAGCAGATGACGCCAGAGGCCTCCAGGGAGAAATGCACCAGTGCCAAAGCAGTGGGTGCTGTGCACTACAGTAGCTGGTGAGTGACTCCAGTTCAGGCAACTGCCCTTCCCTGGAGAAGTCACTTGGCAGGATGCCATTTGAGGAAGGGACCAACTAAACCTGAGACTTGGAGCAGCTATGGGTTGGCTTCATCTCAGGGCTCTCAGTGTTGAAATCCAAGTGACTGGGCAAGGGACAACCACAGAGACATCCAGGGGCAAGGAGTCACAGTCAGGCCCGCAAGCAACACCTAGAGTATTGTAGGCTGAACCACTCAGGCCCCCGTCCCACAACCAGAGGCCAGGATCAACCTCAACTTCTGTAGCATTAACAACAGCAGAATCAGCACTCTGCCCTATTCCTGCTGCAGGCTTGCTGGGATTATTGCTGGGATTACCTAGCACATCACCTGCAGGTTTGCTGAGATTGTCCAGCATGGAGCTGGAGGCTCGTCTGCCTCCTTTGTCCACCAGTGATAGCAGCAGCCTGAACTAGGTGCCACCACAAAATGGTAAACTCCAGAAGATTTTACAGCTTGAAATCACAGGGAAATCTTTTTGGCATTTTGTTTGTTTGTTTTTCTGTTTTTGTTTGTTTGGTTGGTTCATTGCTTTTTGTTTTTGTTTTTTGGACTTTTTGTTTGTTTGTTTCTTTCTAATTCTTGGGGTTTTCTTTTCTTTTCCATGAATGTGAAATAGATTTTAGTTTTCTGTTGTGTTTATTGTTTTGTGGGGGTTTTTTTTTGTTTGTTTGGTTGGTTTTTTTTTACTAGTTTTGTAAAGCTTGGGTAATCTTCCTCTGTCCTGCAACCTTGATTCTAATCTCTTTTTCTTATTTCTCTATTTTTTTCCTCTTTTCCCTTTTAAAATTTTCCCCCTTAAGGGTAAAATTACCTAGTGAGTGGATTTTTTTTTCTTTATGTAGTTAGTACAGGGTCTACAGGGTCTCACTATGTAGATTGGACTTGTAGTGATCCTCCTGTTTTCAGCCTCCCAAGCACTGCTATTCCAGGCACGTATCACCGCACCCAGTCTCAATTGCCACCTCAGAGCACCCTGAGGTGGGGCTGGCATGCAACTCCATGGATCACATCCTGGCCACTGCACTCTGCCTAAGCAGGTGCATTAGTCTGCTGAGCTATCTGGCTGGCCCATTAATTTATTTTAGATTGTGTTATATAACTATAAATTTTATACATTATGGTTAAAGGCAATAAATTAACAGTTATCACAGCCTGTCATTTTCTAGACTGTGCTTGATACTATTATTATTACTGATTGTACTACCTTAGCCAGGTTTACATAGTGGTGATTAGTTGTTCTTCTTTATATGCCAATACCTGGATGGTCTGGGGGTCACAAACAATACCATGGTCAAATTAAAAATTCTATTCAAAATATATGCAGGAGAATCAACCAGTATAAAGACAGAATATCAGATTCAAAAGCTCACTCTGTTTCTGAACTCAGTAATAGCAGCCCCACGAAGTCTACAGGTAGATGCTCAGGTTTGTGGTTAGCAATCATCAAATGACAGATTTCTTAAAAATAGCAGGAACCACAAAAAAATCAGCCCAACAGCTGCTAGATGATGCAAAGAAGAATGACATAAGATTAATTGAAACTTATGAAAAAATCAGAAGATAGCACAAAGGACATAAAAAAAAGCCCTGCTCACAGAAAGAACAGCTGAAAGTTCAAGTGTGGACAAGATTATTACTCATAAATAGATGAGCACCATGGACAACAGTAGCTTTCCTTCCTAGCAACTGAAATGGTTGAATATGATGATGTGAAGACAAAGGGATGATGATTTTAATACACATGTCTTGTAAAAGGGGAGAGAAAAATATTTTTTAAAAAACTCGAATGAATTGAATCTCACAGATTTTGTGTACACCTTTTGAGAGGAGCAGTAATTGTGGTGCTCTTTCTACAGATGTAAAGAGCCACCTTTCTGAGCTCCATAATTGTAGCCCCATCAAGTCTACAGGAAGATGCTCAAAAATGCTAAATTATCTCAGAGATTTTAAGGCCTACCCAGAGAAATCCAATCACTTTATTTTAAGAGGCTACTAAACATACTATTAGATCCATTTTAGAGTTGCAAATAGTCTAAATACACTAGTAGCAAAGCTTTAGGTAAATTGCTACATTCAAGAATGCATCATCCAAGCAAAAATAAACAGGTTTTAACTGATAATAAAAAAAGTACCAAAATTCATAGGAGAAGCCAATAAAGGGTTTCCAACTCTTCACCGCACAAATGTTAAGAGCTTACAACCCAGCTTCAGAGACATGAACCTACCCAAATTCAGGTCCCTGAAAAACATCAACAAAATAGACTGAGTATACCTGACCCTTCCTGGGCAGCCCTCAAAGGTTAGGATGGTTAAAAATTAAAACAGATATATCTGGCATGAAATCAGAATATACAGCCCACATAATAAAAGATAATATTTGCAACTCATTTATCTGAGGTGGGATTAATATACAGAATATATAATGAACTCCTACAGCACAACAACAAAAAGTAACCCAATTCAAAATATACAAAGGAGTAAAATAGAATTTTTTGTCTAAAGATGATATACAAATAACCAGCAAATACATGAAAAGATGTTCAGTATCACTAGTATTTACAGAAAAGAAATTTTAAAAATCGCAATGAGATTCCACTTCATATCTATTAGAATGATGTCTATTCTTTTTAAAAAAAAATTTATATATTTGGTACAGGGTCTCACTACACAGCTCAGACTCGTAGAGATCCTCCTGTTTTCAGCCTCCCCAGCACTGAGATTAAAAGTGTGCGTCACTGGTTAGCTCAGTGCACCCTGGGGGTAGGGCTGGCACAGCATACTGTACCAGCGATCAAACCCCTATCCCTGTGCTTGCCTAAGCAGGTGCTCAATCCACTGAGCTATCTCACAGGCCCTAGAATGATGACTACTCTACAAAAAAAGAAAGTAACAAGTATTGGTGAGGATGTGGAAATGAACTGCTACTGAAAATGTGAAATTATACAATTTTTATGGAAAACAGTATGGCAATTCCTTAAAAACATTAAACGTAGAACTGCCATGTGACCCAGAAGTTCCACTTGTGAAGATCAAACAAAAGCAGAGTGTCAAACAGACATGTGTACACCCGTGTTCATGGAGACATTATTTACAACACCCTAAACGTGTCCACTGATGGGAAATGGGTAAACAAGATTTCCCATACACACACAATGGAGTATGATTCTGCTTCACAGTAGAAAAGAAATTCTGAGGCATGCTACAACTTAGAAACTTGAAGACATTATACCAATTGAAACTAACCAGTCATAGAAAAGATGAACATCGTATGATTCCAGTCATAAGAGATACTTAGAGATATATAGAGTAGCTATATCCATAAAGACAGAGTAGGAAAGCAGTCAGCCAGGTTTGAGAGAGGAATGGGGAGTTAATGGACAAGTTCTGGAGATAGATGGTGGTGATGGTTTACAACACTGTGAGTGTACTTGATGCTACCGAACTGTTATACTTAAAATAGCTAAAATGTTAGAATTTTGTTTTGTGATTACCCCCATCCCACCCATATACACACATACCCGTAACAAATGGAAAGGATTTTAAATGGTCTGGTTCTTAATTTAGTCACCACCACTTCCTAGGTGACCACCTTTCCTGTGTCATGACCACCTTTATCTGCTTCCTACTAATTGTTCCCACCATGACATCCATATCAAGGTCACAGAAGGACACTGGGTTCTTCTCCCCAGCAGTCAGAGAGTTTGTGCTGGCAGGTACATCCTTAACAGTTCTATTCAGAACTGGGCCACCAGGGCAGAGCAAATAATGGTCTCTAGCAGAATTTCAGGGAAGAGAGAGTCCAATGCCCTCCTGCAGAGGAGAAGGCTCTGCTGCCACTGCCAGGATCTCCTGGGGTCTATTCACCTGGGAATGCTGAGCTCTTGGGACAATGTCCCCTGCCCCCAACCAGCTGACAGCCAGGATAGATTTAGAAGCCACATGATCACCTTCAATGGGAGAGTCCAAGCATTTGTTCTTTTCTTTTTCATTCTTCATTCCATTAAAATCTCTCCTTTTCCCACCCATAAATATAGTTTCTTATTTCCCCTTTATCATACTGGTAAAATATGACTACATTTAGGAATTTTTAAGAGTATTTAAAGAGAAGTCAGCATGAGCTTCTCTGACTTTCAGTTAGCAGAGAAGATGGCAAATGTAGGAAGGGAAAATGAGTGAAAACTCAGACCAGGCTGTAGAAGGCATGGCACATGTTACAAGGTACAAATGGTACAGCCCAGGCTGTGGGAATTGTTCTCACTGTGTCCTCTGTCTCTGGCCTTGCCTTGCTTTGTAAGATCGCTCAGCTTCTTCACCTCAGGAGCTTTGGAGCCCAGCTCACACCGACCATGGCCCTGCTTTGTGAATCTGTGCCTATGACAGACACCAGCAAAGAGGTTGGGATAGCATGTTTCTCACCTCTGACCCTCAAGGCTGACTTCCTAGGAAGATGGCTTTTGAGACCAACTGGAAAATCAGTGCATATCCAGGTCCTAAATTGGGCTTGCCTCTCATATCTGGATGTATGTTTGAAGAAAAACATGGGTAAGTTTGACTTCATTAGCATTAAAATCTGCTGGGTGCCACAAGCTTGTAATTTCAGCTACTTAAGAGGTTGAAGCAGAAAGATCATGAGTTCAAGGTCAGTCTGGGCAATATAAAGAGCCTGTCTCAAAACACGAAGCTGGAGCTGCAGACTTGGGTATGTAGCTTGTACTGATGCACTGCTGGGTTTTATTCCCAGTATCAGGGGAGAAGAAAAGAGAAGAAATTTAAAATTTCTAACCTGCAAAAGACATTGGTAAGAAGATGAAAATACAAGCCAGGGACTGGGTGAAAATATTTGCAAAACACATAGCTGATGAAGGTCTGGTATTTAGATTATACGAAGAAATTCTTAAAAATAATGAGAAAATGATTCAATTTTAAAAAGATCTGGACAGATACCTCATCAAGTGAAGTATGCAGATGGCGAATAAGCATATGAAAAGATGCTCAGCAGCATATCACCAGGAATTGCAAATTAGAACAGTGCAACATAACTACACACCTGCCACAAGGCTCCACTCCAAGACGCTGATAATACCAAATGCCAACAGGAATGTGGGGCAACAGGCACTTTCAGTACTGGTTGGGCATAAACTGTTGCAGCCGCTGTGGAAGATGGTTTTCTTTTTTTTTTTGCGGAACCAGGGATTGAACTCAGGTCCTTACCCTTGCCAGG
>NW_004524717.1:738903-747912 GCF_000260255.1 Octodon degus | reverse complement strand
TTCATATTTAAAACCTTCCTTGTATTAGTGTTTCATGTTCAGCATTATTTGAATCATTTGCCATGACAGAAAGGAAATACTTATTTGTGTTTCAAATAAAACTGGTATAGGAAAAAAAAAAAGCAGTACATACTCTTGAACCATAGGTTCATCAACTACACTCTGATATTTAACAAAGTGAAGGGAATCTTATATCCATGCAAAACCCTGCCCAGGGAGGCTTATAGAACTGATACACATAATTGCTGAAATCTTCAGGCTACTGAGACATTCATTCTTCAATAGGTCAATGAGTAAGCAAGCTAGACAGTCAGAGTGGAATATAACTGAGGTATTTAAGAAATAAGCCATGAAAAGACAATGAGAAAACCCAAAATGCCTATCAATAACATGCTGTGTCCATCTCACGATGACAGTCCTGGGTTTCCTAGACATGCTAAGAACATTAGCATTAGTGTGCAAACATCACAGAAGGTGCCTACACAAAGTGAGACAGTGTGGCTGCTGTACACCCAGGCTATGGGACACAGACTGCTGCTTCTGGCTGCAAACCTGTCCAGCATGTTGCAGCATGTAGCTATTGTAATAAAGTGGTACTGTATTTGCATTCTTCAACATAGACTAGGTGTAGCAAGAATGTGGCATAAAAGATTAAAATGGTAACTCTGCTGCAGGCCCAGGCCAGAACTCACAGTGTGAGGAGTTGCCATTGGGCATCAGCAAGTGAGTGGGGACAGGGGAGGACCAGGCTGTGACTGCACCACCGCAGACAGCACTGACACTGCACGGAAGCTATGCCCAAGTCATAAAATGATTTTCTTTTTCCATAATAAATTTATCTTAGTTTACTCTTACTTTATAAACCTTTTAGATATTAACCTTTTCAACTCTTGTAATAACATAGTGTAAAATACAAAAACATTGTATGGGTGCACAAAATATTTTCTTTATACTCATATTTTATAACCTTTACATACTAAAATATTTTGCTAAAAACCAAGGCATTCATAGTAGCTAAGGCTTGGAAGCAGTCTATTGTTCCTTCAGCATATTTATGGATGGATAAAAAGATAATGCAGTATAAAGGACAAACTTGAGTAATTTGTAAGAAAATGGATGCACCCTAAGATCAAGTAAAGTAAGTGAAATCAATCAGACACACAAGTTTTGATAGCATGTCTCTTCTCTTAGATGAGAAGCCCAAATTATAAATAAAAAGCAAAATAAAAGAAAGGTTATAGGAAAAAGGGAGATAGGTCTTTTGCAAAAGGGAAGGGGGTCAAGAGATGGAAGGCAGTGGAAGGGGGCAGGTAATTAGATGTGTTGGGCCCATGCACCCATTCCCATGGCAGATGCAGATGTGAATGGTATAAAAAATAAAATCTGGGGGAAATAAACCAAGGCACAAGCGCCCACCTCAGCCTACAGGGTGCAGGGCCATGCATATCACCACATGTGCTTCCACATCTTGTCCGTGTGACATCGTGGTGCTGCTGAGGCCAGCTTCTGGGCTCCTCCTGAGGTCTCTTCCAGGGGACTGATCTCACCGGTCAGAAACATGGCTGTGCCGGTTTGTTTCCTTTCTTTTTCTCATCACTGATTTGCTGTAAGCAGATCTGGTGCTATGAACATGTCTGCTACGGTTTGCATCTAGATATCCCCCAAAAGCCTTGTGGGATCATAGGGGTTTTACGGAGGCGGCTGAATCTAGAGTGTGACTGATCTGTGGTGTAATGCTGGAAGTACAGGTGCTGGGATTAGGGGTGAGTGAGTGCTGGTCAGTCTACTGATTGGATTGGCACTGCCCTAATCCCAGTAGACTCAATAAATAAGATAAGGGACAGAAAGAGGCTTGTCTCTCTGTCTCGTGTTGCTTTTGCTGTCTTCTGCCCACCGTGAACTGTTGTCCCTCTGCCATGTGCCACCCTGTCTTGGGGCCAGCCAATTATGGACTGAAACCTCTATGTACCATGAACTAACTAAACCTTTCCTCCTCTAAATTTGGATGTCATATAGTTGTCTCAGTGATAATAAAAATAATAAGACAATGCCCTTCTACTGATGAAAACCAATCTGTACGGGCCATGACTCCACTTCTCCGGGTGCCTGTTGAAGTCAGCGCACTCCTACTAAACCCGTGATGAATTTTCTGTCAGGCTCTTCTTTTCCTTCTCCCGTAGTTGGCCTTTTCTTTTACTTCTTCTTCAGCCCTGCATTCCTCCTCCAGTCCCCACCACTCCCCACCCCTCAGATCCTCAGGAACCATCCCTCCTTGCTCCTCGGTGGTGCCCTATGCACAGCTGTAGGTACTGCCATTTCACCAAAACTGTATTCAATTTTCTGCCTCCTCCTCCTCCTCCTCCCTGGCAAATGTTTTGTAGCCATAGGTGAGCCTTCTGGTATTGTCCTCCAGGTGTCCCTCACATGCTCCCTGGTGACATCACCCTCAGCCCAAGCAGGCTTTTGGTACAGCTCTGATTGTAAAGCATGTTTCAATACATGCTCTGCCTCCCCCAGAACCTGCAGTATTTCCCTCCACTGTACCAGTCTCCTTGGCAAGGTCATCCTTGGTTCATTGGCCTTAAAACCTATCAGATTTCTTTGATTTTAATGATTGGATCACAGACGTGGTGTTTGAAAACAGAGTTACACCTCTGTTATTAGAATGAAAATCACCAATAAAAGGAAAGGAACATTAACAACACTAAGCAAAATGTTGAAAAATAAGCTGCTCTCCAAAAGTGTTTCTCTGTTCCACAGATAAAGCCATTCAGGGGGGCATCTCAGGAGGATCCGGGTCACACAGGACCTCTCCTTGCCCACTGGCAGTGTGTGTCTGTGGTTGTGCTTGAGGGACCAGGGTTGTTCATCGTGCCAAGTCCCAAACTGTTTAAATTCCTACAGTGCAACATTGCTCCCAAGCAAGAGTCTTACCTTGATTCTAAAAGCCCCAGAACCTGCCATTTTCATGGGCCCCTTCTAGATGAAAGATCTTTAGTCATCTTTTTTTTTTTCAAAAATAGGAAGAGTTCATCCACATGAAAGATTTGCTCTAGCAAGTAAATTTCCTTCACAATCAGCTTATCTAAGGTTTCCAAAAATCCTTTGGCTGCTTTCACATCGGCACTTGCAGACGCAGTCCTCACGCTCCCATCCTGAGATGAATAAAATTATTCCTGATTCACAGAAGCGCCCAGTGCTAGCAGTCTCCCGCATCACAGTCGGATCTAGTTTTTCTTTCAGCATCACAATGTGTTTTGCTTCGGCAGTGGTGATCTTGGTACTAGGAGAAATTCATTTCTGTGCTCCACTTCAGTCCAGTCAAGGGCAGCTTCTCCCTGTGGGGTCTTCTCCAACCTGGGTTAGTTTCAGAGCCTTCAGAGAAGCAGAGGCTTTTGACGCCTTGTACTGCTTCCCTCCTCTTCTTCGAGACTTAACTACCAAGTGTGAGCCAACGACACAGTGAGTCTCTAAATAAAGACATTCATTATAGTGCAAGAAACGTCGCCATCAGTCACCCTCAGAGTAGCGTGCTTGTGTCTAAACCCCTCACCTCATTCTTGCCAGTCTCTGAAGCAGTTCTAGAAGTCAGCTTTTGGGAGCGCCTTTACAAGCTGTGATCAAATATGTGTTGAAGGCTGCTGCCGAGCGCCATCCAAAGGGAAAGTGGAAAAACACGAGCAAGCGCTTGTCACCTTGCCCAGCAGACTCGGGCTGTGAGACTTTTGGCTCTCTTCAAGGGTCAAAGTAACTACAACAGGTAAATGTTTGAGTCTTTTCACGACATCGAGGCAGCCAACACAGCACAACTGAAAACGATTATTGAAGAGGACAGCACAGAATGTTCAGGAAACCGCAAAAACGGGGTAAGTGCGTCTGAAACAAGGGAATGTTTTGAGATTAACGGCAATGTTTCTTTTACTGCAATATTTTTTTAATTTATACGTTTGCCCTATGTTTTGATCATGCCAGACTGGGTGGAATGGGACATGCCTGACTAGAGAGCAACGGAAGCGCTGATTTTCCACCTTTATAGTCCTTAATAATTTTTTTTGTAGTGCTGGGGATGTAACCCAAGGCCTTGTTCACGCCAGCAGCTCTTTACCGATGGGTTATGCCATAGCTCTCCTTACCCATTTTAGTTTCACTGCCAAATCAAATAGTCAGTGCAGCCTCTACCTGGAAACATGAATAGCATGTACGTGATGGGGAAACTTCTTAGAGCTTTCAACGATCCAAACAGCCAGCTATAACACACATGCTATAGGCTGACCACCACTGGCATAGACTATGTGTTTACAGGCTCCACGAACAAAAATAACATAAAAATAAGTATAAGAAAAAATGAGGCAATCAAGAAATGAAAGTAATCTGAAAGAGAAAGCAAGTAAAATAACTGTATTTACGTGTGGTAAACACCAGATGTGTGAAGCTGTGACCAGGGCAACACACAGCATTTTACAGTAAAATAATCCAAGTAGAGAAAACTTCCAATAATGACTTAAAAGTACAGTAGAATAAATGTATAACCCACACAGTCCCTCATTAGCATTAGCAGGAATTATTTACTGCATATCATTACATGTTTCTCACTTTTATACAGGTAGTAGCACCACAGACCTGACCATGAGTGCATGAGTAATATGCTTCCTTGTGACATCAGAATAGCGGTGACATCACAGGACAGTAGGAATTTTCAGCTCTACTGTAACCTTATGAGGCTGCTGTTGTCATATAGTCAGGCTATTACTGACTGAATGTCATCTCATAATTTATAACTATATGACATTCTGAAAAAGATGAAACTATGGAGACAGTAGAAATATTGCAGCTGCTAGGGGTTTATAGGGAGAAAAGGAAGAATGAAATCCTCACTCAGGGGACATTTAAGGCAGTGAAAGTGTTCAGTGTGATACTGCGATTGTGGATACATGTCATCATGCATTTATCAGAACCCAGTAGTGAGCCATGATGCCGACCGTGGATACTAACGAACAGTAATATATCACCACTAGCTCTTCAGTCATAGTGGGATCTCCACGTACTTTTCACTGTTTTTTCCCTGTCAATCTAAAAGTGCTTCTTAAAATACTACCAGTTGTCCAAACTATTGGAGAAAATTTTTAAAACACCAGTGCTGAGGTCATCCCTCAAGGACTCTAGTTTCTAGTGGTGCATGTAGGTTTTCATGTGGGAAGTGTGAGTCTCAAATCCACAACTGCTCACCAAAAAGCAAGAAATCTCCTGAGTTTACCAAGTTAAGAATACAGGGCTTTTAACCCTAACTAGTCAGCTCACTTAAGAAAGCACACAGATCTGTTGGTAAGTGATGAGAGCACAGGTCACAGGAAGCCAAGAACACCACTGCATAGGAGTTATTAAGGCACCTCCAGTGAAAGGGTTAAGGTGCAAAATGGTCAGAGATTTGAAGGGGTGTGGGGGGGATGTTTCTTAAATTTCCTTTTCATGGAGACTCCCAGGAGGGACATTTCTGGCCATAAATCCAAAATTCAGATTTGCTTTGGGCTTTGGTTTCTAGCCATTTTCTTTAAGGGTGCTGAGACCAACAGTGTGTCCACTTTTCACTTTTAGGGTTCTTGTGTCCTTCTTGGCCTTTTCTTCTAGGATTCTAGGTTTCTGCTACAGAACAGCTGTTGTCACTGGGCTTTCAGGATGATCCTGTTGCCCCACCTTCCTCCTGCCCAGGACCAACCTCCCAGCCACAGTTTCTCTGCTGTGCAGGCTTAGGGCCTCACACCAGCCCGCGCTCTCCTGGTTAGAAGAAGGAAATGGCCGCATTGCCATGGATCATCGCACTGATCCTCTAACTATTGGTAGTGTGCATCCAGCACCTCTGTGTTGTTCTTGCCCCTCAACTCAGCCAATCCATCAATGTCAGCAAAGCTTTATCTATGAGGGTATTTATATAGCATGGATTACAGAATACAAGAAATCATTGTGAAAATATTTTTTAAATTTTATTTGATCTGTCCATGTGTGCAGTGCACAATGTTTACACTCCTGTATGGAGTTGGCATATCAAAACACATCTTAACTCCTTCTCTCATCCCTTTCCTCTCCCCTACCTCCAACTCTTGGTCTGTGAGAAAGATCTAGCTCTCTATTTCCTACTGTCATTTATTTTGCACTTTATTTTTACTTCATCTTTCTCATATACGGGAAACTATGCAATACTGAAACTTGTGAGGGGGTGGTGAATGAAGGCAAGAGACAGGAAAAGGAATGTTGTGGGACTGTCCTGCTTCAAGGTTGTATATAGTGAGATTTTTGGACTTATGTGTAAACATAAGAAGTATATAATTTGTTATGCCTATTTTTAAAATATATTCTAATTTTTAAATGTTTTTTCATCATATTCTGTAGGGACTTAAAGTTCAACATATCAATACTTGATGAAAAATACCTGTTCCATGTTATGCCTAAGATGTTTGATATTCAGACAGATAGTGAGGTTAAGCTTAACAGCCTAGGTTGTATGGTAATAACAACAAGCTTTTCTTCTGGAGGGTTAACAACCTAAGTTTGCAGACCAAAATTAGAGAAAAAGAAGGGCCACAAGGAAAGCCAACATTTTGGCCCTAGTTTTCCAAGGTCAATTAAGACTCAGGACATATGAGAACTTATACTGTAACGTCATGTAACTCTGTAGTATCCCAAATTTTCTGATCAAGGAGATTATGGAGCCAAAGAGGAAAGTGATCGATGATGTAGAGTGTGCCTAAGGAGAGTCACATGGAGAGAAAACATTCTCTCAGGCTTTCACAGAGAGCACATTGGCCAAGCAATGGCCGTGACCCTTCCACATGGCTGACACTGACAAAGGTTCTACAATCTGAGGCACAGGATCTCAGGATAAATCCTGAGGGGATTTCACTGACCTTATCAGACCCAAAAGCTACAACTCTTGTTGCATAGGTCCTGCTTTACCTTGGCCTTAACCATCCAGCAGAAAAGTATAAAAACGAAGTACAAGAAGTAAAGCCAGGCTGTTATGTTGAGCTGCAGGGGACTCAGGTCAACAATTTCTGACACTGCCAGTGAAGCAGAAGAACCAATACTATTATGGACTACTGGACTCTTTTAGAATATTTTGCTGAGTTAACACACCTATAATATTCAAATGACAGAACTAAACAAAAAAGGGGATACAGATGAATGTCCATTTTGTATCTGTGTATTCAAAGTGGTTAGGATAGATATATAGTTGCATTCTCTTAATGAATAGAGGGATTTGTTCTAATAGTGTTTGTAAATAGGATATCATGTCTGTATCTCTTCCACTAGGAAGAGAGTATGCAATGTGTTAATTATTGATACTGTCCTACCAATTTGGTTTGAAACTGTCTCATTGCTATTTGTTTCTCAATAAAATTATGGGAAAAAAAAGAAACTTGTGTGTCTGATTTATATCACTTAACATTATGGTCGCACAATGCACCCATTTTCCTACAAATGATTCAAGTTTATCCTTCTTTGTGGCAGAGTAATACTCTACTGTGTATAAATACCTCATTTTTCTTTATCTAATCATGTGTTGATAGACATATAGGCCACTTCCAAGATTTAGCTATTATGAGTTGTGCTGTTATAAATATAGTTAAGTGTGTACCACTCTCTTATGATGGCTTTAATTCTCTGAGGTAGATATCTAGAAAGGGAAAATCTGGGGGCTGGGGAGATGGCTCAGTAGAATAAGCGCTTCCCTGGCAAGCGCAAGGGCCTGAGTTCAATCCCTGGTTCCACCAAAAGAAAAAAAAAGAAATATGTACTGCTATCTTTGGGGCCGGGGGGATGGCTCAGTGGAATAAGTGCTTCCTTGGCAAGCGCGAGGACCTGAGTTCAATCCCCGGTTCTACAAAAAAAAAAAAAAGGAAAATCTGAGTTAAATGGAATTTCTATTTTGAGTCTTTTGAGGAATCTCCATTTCCAAGTGGTTGCAGCAGTTACATGCCCAGCAACAATGTAGAAGGGTGCCTTTTTACCCCACAGTCTCATCAATGTTTGTTACTACTTGATGATATCCACTCTTTCTGGAGTACAATGGAACCTCAGTGCTGTTGTGATCTGTATTTCTCTAATACAAATATTTAATGGGTGACTACTCAGACAAAAAGTTGTCTTTAGCCAGTCATTATGACCTCTCTCTCTAGGGCTGTTTCTGCTTCCTCTACTCCGTTCCATTGACTTACACACCTGTTTTTGCGCCAGTATCAGGTTGTTTTAATTACTGTAGCTTTACAATACAGCTTCAAGTCTGTGGTTGTGATTCCAACTTCAATTGCTTTTGCTAATTTTAGGGTTGCTTTCTCTAGCTCTGTAAGAAATGTTGTTGGCATTTTGAGTGGGAATGCATTTGACCATTTTTGCTATATTGGCTTTGCCTATCCAGGAATAGGGGATCTTTTCCCACATCCTAATGTCCATCCCAATTTTCTTTTTCAGAGTGATGTAATTTTCACTGTAGAGGTCTTTCACTTCCTGGACTAGGTTAATACCTAAGCATTCAATTGTTTTGATGCTACTGTGAATGGTCCTGCTTTCCTAATTTCTTTTTCAGTGAGGTCATTATCAGCATATAGGAATGCTATTGACTTTTGTGTTTATTTTGTATCCTGCTGCATTACTGAATGTGATTATTAATTCTAGGAGGCTTTTGGTCGAGTTTTTTTTTTTTTTACAGAACATATTTAAATTTATTTTGTGAATGATAGTATCTGATGTGATTTCACCTTACAATAACCATTCATGTACATACATTAAAATTTAGCAGGTGATTATCAAAAATTTATGAAATCCTAACAACATTATTTGAGTTGAATTCAATGCATTCTTTTTATTTTTTTTATTTTTCAACAAATAATACACTGCATATGTTCTTCTTAGTGGTTAATTGCTGTACAAGATGTGGACTTGTGATCCTATTTACAAACACCATTAGAACAAATCATTCTATTCATTAACAGAATGTAACTATATATCTATCCCAAC
>NW_004524717.1:736018-737408 GCF_000260255.1 Octodon degus | reverse complement strand
CTTTTGTTAAATTTAATTCTAAGTGGGGCCAGGGAGAAAGCTTGGTGATCTAAGTGCCTGCCTGGCAAGCTCAAGGACCCGGGTTTGATCCCTGGGATACCACATGCCATGCCAGCCACGCATCAAACCAGCTACTGAAACTGTGCATGGTGGTGTATGCCTACAGTACCAGCACTGGGGAGGCTAAGACAGGAGGATCACTATGAGTCCAAGCTGCATGGTGAGACTCTGTATCAAATAAATATTTCTCAGTATCTTATTCTGACGCTACTCTAAATGGAATAATTTTCCTCATTTTAAGAGTGTACTGCACACTTGCTGAGCTTAAAATGTGTGATTTGCCGTGGATTCCTTAGGTTTGTCTGCATACCAGATCATGTGAACTGCAAGTAGAGAAGTTTTTACTTTAGCCTTTCCAATATGAAAGTTTCTTACTCTTTTCCAAGCCTAGTACTGTGTCCAGAACCATCAGCACAATGTTACATAGAAGTAGTAAGAACAGGACCATTATCTTGCTATAATCTGAAAAGGAAAGCTCTCGGTTATTCAGTGTGAACCATGTTGGGTGGTTCTGCTTCATCTTTAGAGAAGCTCTTTATTTGGTTAAGTTTCCTTTTAGTCCTCAAGGGTCAGGTGTTTTTTGTTATGAAAGGAACATACTTCAGTGCCCTGCCCTAACCCACAGGGAGGGCACTGCGATTCTGATAGGGCACCATCATCCTATCAGTCTCTGTTATCCTGAGTGAATCTTGAGTTGTTTTTTCATTGGAAATGCCAGCAAATCACACTTCGTCCTTTCCCTAATGTAGCTCATTCTCTTGGGTTTAGCAAAGCAATGAAGTTGCTAGGAAAGGTATCTAGGATGTTCTCTAATGTGTGAGGCATTCATGGTGCTAAAGTTGGAAAATAAAGCAAAGACAAATGAAATAGGGAGAGAACATCTATTTTGCTAGTGGCTTATGTGTACTACCACTTGATCCTCTCTTCCTGGTTTCCCACAGTCATTTGCCCACACACCTTCCCAGTCACTTGTGGGAAGGGGGTCAGGAGTGGGCCATGTTTCCTTAGCAGCGTGACCTGGGAAAGGTGATTTAATCTCTCTTACCTCAAGCTCTCCATCTATAAAATAGATCAATATCTAATGATCTATGAGCAAACAGCTCATTTATGTAAAGTGTTTAGGGCATCATGCTCTGTAAGTTCACGGCGTTAGGTCCTACCATTATCAGAATCATTGTCATTACTAAAAGACTTAGCAATCTACGGGCTTGTGTCTATTTCATGCTTCAGAGACAGCACCAGTGTGAACAAGAGTAAGCCACTCAGGGGGCCGGGGAGATGGCTTAGAGGAATAAGTACTTCCCTGGCAAGTGAAAGGGCCTGAGTTCAA
>NW_004524717.1:727175-734983 GCF_000260255.1 Octodon degus | reverse complement strand
GAACCTAGCTCATCATTCCTTTTGAGAATATGGGATGAATGTTTTTGGAATTTGTGGAAGGGAGTGATAGATGTCTTCCAAAATCTAACCTTGGAGAAGGTTGTCACTGAGAAGTAACTATGTTCTATGCAGTTGGTGTTGCTATGTGTCTGAGTATTTTAGTTACTTTCCTCTCACTGATGAATCAAAAATACCCAACACTCCAAGTTAAATGGGGAAAGGTTTATTTGGCTCATAGTTTGTAATGGTTTCAACCAGCCCATAGTTGGCTCAGCCCAAGGTAGGGTGGCTTGGCAGAAGATGCAGATGAGAAATAGTTCATGCCAGCAGAAGTCAGCAAAAGCAAACAGGGGAAGGAAAAGATAAAACAAGCTTTTCTGTCCCTTACATTGTACTCAGGCTACCAGGATTAGTGCAGTGCCAAACCAATCGGTGAACTGATTTAGTAATCACCCACCCTTAATCCTAGCACCATTAATCCTAGTATTGCAACATAAATCAATCACACACCAGATATCCAGCCACCTGTGAAAAATCCCACTTCTCACTGCTTGAGACCTTGGGGGTACAGCCACAACACTGGGTTAGTTGATGGAAGGTCCACAATGAGGCTCCTTCCTGAACTGCTCAGAAAACTCCATGGTGCTGCTTCATGCCCCTTTTTACTGCTATGAAAAGTGCATAACTCCCAGAGAGCTCCCAATGGCTTGTGCTGAAGATGCCAAAGAGTCTACCACCCTGGGTTGGGGACAACTGTGAGTAAGAGGCTCTCCTGCTAATCTTTTCACTGACCAAACAGAAATAAACTTCTGTTATCTTAAACTTCTGAAAAATCAATACCTGTTTGTTTTAGCAACTTGCATTGCTCTAATTCAGCTTTTTCTACATTGACAAATACTTATATAAATATTTAAATACTTACAGTTGTTTTACACCAAACATTAGAGAGGAAGAAAGTCATTTTTTAATAGAAAGAGCAAGGAAAAATGCTTTGATTTATTTCAGAATCGGCTGGAGGCTCATTTTGAGAGATGCACGCTCCTGCTATGTCCACACGTGAGCACATGTGTGCATGTGTTTATGGCCCTTGTGTTTGTGTGGATCTCTTCTGCTTACTAAGCAGTCACCATCCTTTCTTTAAATATACATTGATCATGTGTCCACCACATGTCACCCACTATTGGGGAGAGAGAGAGAGAGAGAGAGAGAGAGAGAGAGAGAGAGAGAGAGAGAGAGAGAGAGAGACCACGGAGGACATGGTATAGTCCCAAAAGGGGGGAATCTTTATTTCAAGAAAAAATGATAAGATGCCTCTGGTAGAATTGTTACACACAGTAGAATGTAACCTGCCTTACCCTCCTGGGCCTCCCAGAAGGCACCCAGCTTGCTTTGGTGGATCTTGCATATGTTCACAAGGTTTCACTGCTGAAGTGGAACAGAACTCCAGATCACTATGAATTCTGTGCATCAGCACAAACAGCCGCCTGGAGCACATGCTCATGATTTCATCTGTAAGAAGACAGCATTCTCTAGAATGAGAAGTTTGGAGTACAGCCCTCCTACACAGGCTTTGTGGAGATTCCCTGGAGCCTGGTAAAAGTGAGGACAGGAAGACAGCTGATAGGGGAGGCTCAAAGCGCATCTCCACTGAGAAGCAACAGCAAGGGCAGTCCTGACCCCAGACCCACTCTTCCCAAAGCACCAGCCTCCAGCTCATTCATCCCTTCCAAGGTCACTGGTTGTGAGAAAACAAAATAGGAGCATTTCTGAGCGCATCTGAAACAAAGGCTTGCCAGCAAACATTTTCAGCATCAGTGTACACAGCTCCCATGACTTCAAAGGGCTGTAAGGAAAACATGGCTTTCAATTTGGTACAAATGAAATAGAAACATATGATTTAGGCTTCTACAAAGTAAATCCAGTTCCATGGGGAGAAGAGGAGCAGCACCTGAGGGCCAGATGCCTTTGGTAGGAACTCACATTTGTAACCCATAAAACTGCAGGGAGAGTTGAGGCCCTCGCATCACTCTTCTGCCCTGCAGAGCCAGGTTCAGAAGCCTGGCTTACAAAGTTTGGTTGAGTTTCCAAGAATCTGGAATCTTTGCTTGCAATTATAGGCACTTAGTAATCTCATATAGAAAACAAATGGGGGGTGAAGGAGAGATAGAAGGAAGGAAGGAAGGAAGGAAGGAAGGAAGGAAGGAAGGAAGGAAGGAAGGAGGAGGAGAAGGGAAGAGTAAGGGGATAGGGAATAAATACTAGATGTCTCCTTAAAAAGCAAGGTTTATATGTCCATCAGCAGATGAATAGATAAAGAAAATGAGATATTACACACAATGGAGTACTACTCTGCCACAACTAAGGATAAATTTGAGTCATTTGTAGGAAAATGGGTGCACCATGAGACCACAGTATGAAGTGAAATAAATTGGACATACAAGTTTCAACATTGCATGATTTCTCTTATATGAGAAACTCAAATTATGAATAAAGAACAAGATAAAAGATAGAAAATTGGAAACAGGGAAAAAGAAAAACCCTAAACTTAACCACTTCCAAAAGTCTTTAGCTTCTAGGGCTGGCAAGATAGCTCAACAGACTAAGCACCTACTTAGGCAAGCAAAGGACTGGGGTTTGATCCCCAGCACTACATGGCCATGTTGGCCACTGAGACCAGCATGGTGGTGCATTCCTGTAATTCCAGCACTGGGGAGGCTGAAAACAGGAGGATCACTATGAGTCTGAGCTGTGTAGTGAGACCCTGTGCCATTACAAGTCATCAGCTTCTAATACCACCCATCACACTGCAGGAGAATTAGACACAGAAGAAAGTAAGTACATGGCAGAACCTCCTGCTATCTGAGCACCATGGTCTGGTTTGTGAGCAGAACCAGGGCAAACTGAGAAGATGTTTGGACCACACTTACATAGAGGAATAACTAAGATGTAGCACAGGGCAATGTGGAACCAGACCCGAAAGACAGTCCCATATGTGTCAGGTCTCTGGGGCTATGTTTTGGAGGATGATATTCCAAGATTAGGAGCAGTAATGTCATGCTTCCCCTAGGAACCATGCCTAACCACATAGCATCTAGAAGTGTGCATATCCAGCGTCTTGCAACTGGGCTGACCCTGAATAAGAAGTGCTACTTCAAAGGATCAGGGAAAATGAAATAGCTGTCTCACCCTTCCCAGATGATCAGCTCTTCTCCATGCCCTCCTCCACAAAGCCTTCCTTTGAACTCTGGGCTTACCCTAATCTTCCAAAACTGGTATGTAGTGTTCTAGAAGTAGGGTCCTCAGCTGTACTTGCTTTGGTAACTCTGTCCAAGCCAGGTATCGAGTTCCTCAGTTGTTATATCTCAGCATGGGCTTCCAGCTGTCAGTAGCTATATATCTGTGCCTCTGTGTTTTTCTAGATCAAGGACAATGGTAGCATAGGACTCAGCAGACCAGCAGTGCCAGACAATGAACACCTGCCAGGAGCAGCATGCAACTGATGACTCCTGGGGTTGGAACATACATACCTGACTCCTTCAACCTTCCAGTAGGATTCTTCTTGGCATGTGTTTAACTTGCCTCCCAGATTTTCCCACGATGGGAAGCATCAGGTGTACACTGCAACAAATGGCTTAGTGACAGCCTCCCTTCCTGAGACACTTTCTCACTTTCCTACCGAAGAGGCTTCCAAGAGAACCCATATCAAAACAGACCTAACCTCACTTCTTAATTTTAAGTAAGAAGCTGCTTTAAGAAAAATTGGTTTTCCTCTTGTTTCTGGCACTTGGCAGTCACGGTTTACAGTGCAGTTATGGCCAAGTCCAAGAACTACACCACGCACAACCAGTCCCCAAAATGGCACAGAAAGGGCATCAAGAAAACTCAGTCACAAAGATAGGAATCTCTGAAGAGGATAGATACCAAGTTGTTTAGGAATATGTTTTGCCAAGAAGCACAGCAAGAAGGGCTTCAAGAAGACGCAAGCAAACAGTACCAAGGCCATAAGTGCACACGCTGAGGCTGTCAGGTCTCATCAAGCTCAAGGAGGTCAAGCCGAAGATCATCCCAAAGGGAGTAAACCACAGGCTCGCTCCAGCTTCTGCTCCAGCGAAGGCCCAGGCTTCAGCTTCTGCTCCATCTCAGGCCCCCAAAGGTGCCCAGGCCTCCATGAAGACGCCACAGTAAAAGCCGCTTATCTGCTGCTGTGAAAACAGGACTGGTGTGGCCCCTGAGGTGCCATCTGTTGGGGGCTGGTGTCCTCCTGTACTCTTTGTACAAATAAATCAGAGGCAACATAAAAAAAAATCAATTTCAAGAAATTTAGATAAGCAAATATGCTCTAAGCAGAAAAAAAAAAAAAGATGAGGTACACCCTAGCTGCAAACCATTTAGACCTAAACAAGACAAAGGACTGAGCTGAATACACCAAGCATCAACCCATCGCCACAGTCTCTTTCTCTCATTCACCTTCACTACCAACACATCTTTTATAAGGCAAGGAATCCCACTGAATAACTGAAGAGCAGAATGCAATGTCTGGCCAGCATGAAATCTGTGAGCTAGCAGGTGGTCTAAGATCCAGGATCAAAGTCATGGCTTGGGTCATTATTTTTATTTAATTTTATTTATTTATGTATTTATTTTGCTTTTCTTTAAGCACCTTTCAGTCAGCTGTATTTTTCATGTAATCTGTATGCTTAATACAATAGGTTCAGATTTGGGGCTCGTGAGAATTCTGTAAGGTCACATTTGGAAAAGGGTATACCCCCTTGATTTTGTGTCCATGAAGGAAATCAACAAAAGCATCAGGTCAGTTTTGAGGCCTCTCAGTTCCCCTCCAAGCATTATTTACAATAGGATAAAGCAAGAGCAAAAGCAAAGCAAAACATCCAGAAGAATAAATAAGTAAACATTTATATGATCATGCAATGGAATATTCTATAGTAATCAAAATGAACCTATATCAACATGGACAAATGAAATCTCACCTATTAATTTTTACCAATGCATCTTTACAATTCAGAATGGTGATGCTTGTTTTGGGGAATTGATGCATGCATACACTACATCTAAGTGGTTTCCAGTCCTTTTATCCCCCTGTTCCTTTCCTCCTCTTCCCCAAGGTCCTGCTGACCTTCTCCAAGTGTCTGTCCACGCCTATGGCTTTTGAATGCACACTGATGAGAATGATGGGAAGAAGGAAAAGAGAGGAAAGTAACCAGCCCCATTTCCTTTCCCCAGTCTTGCTCCTAAATCATTGTAATTCAACTTTCCTAGACTGTATTTGCTGTCCCTGGGAAGAAAAATAAAAAGCCTACCCTTAAAGGAATGGTAATGCAGTAGGGACATTATTTGAATGGTTAAGACCAACTGCATTTACATCATTTTTTATGCTGGAGCTTTCACATTGATCAAAACTCACTTTAGATCTGTTGACTTTCTTGAAAAATAGCCAGTCATTATCTTTCTCTCATTTGGATTTTGTTTTTGGTGATGGTGATGGTGGTGGTGATGGTGTGTGTGTATGTTTAATTGTCACTCATAGAAGTCATTTTTTTAGTGGAATAAGTGCTTCCCTGGCAAGTGCAAGGGTCTGAGTTCAATCCCCAGTTCTAAAAAAAAAGAAGAAGAAGAAGAAGAAGAAGAAGAAGAAGAAGAAGAAGAAGAAGAAGAAGAAGAAGAAGAAGAAGTCATTTTTTAAAAAAGTAAAGCCACTGAGAAAAACACACTGAATAGGAAGAGGAAAGGACACAAGAATTGTCCCAAGGGCATGGATCAGGAGTGGTTCCAAAGTTCATCTGGGCCAGCAGAGTAATTGTGAAGATCACCCATCACCACAGCTCCAAGAAAGACATTCCTGTCTCTTTGTCAACTGTTTTCCATCTTTCTTCTAGACAAGAATGTTGGATGGGGAAGCCATGTTGTTGCCCTCTTACTGCATGCTGATAGATTTGCGGAACTTGCTCACAAGCCTGCAAAGCAATTGGCTGGGCTGGCCGCACAGCGGCTGCAGAGGTTCAGTTGTCACCATCACACAGCTCAAGTCACCTGCACTCCACCTTCATGCCATGATGCCAGTCAGCCTTTCTGCCTGTGGTGCAAAAGCAAATGGATACTATTTCTAAGATAAGCTCTCCTATCATTTTTTACAAAAGTAAACTTAGACTCAGGCATGATGTGTGTGCTGTGGTTTGGATTTTTTGTCTCCCTCAACTCATGCAAAGTTTACAGTCCAAAGTCTTATGTTAATGATATAAAGAAGGTGGACACTTAACCAGACCATAGTGTTGGAGTGGAGCAGGGGCTTCAGGAAGTGATTAGATTAGGTCTTCGGCTTGGAAGTGGTGGAATCCTGGTAGCTTCATAAGGAGACGGAGGGAGACCATGGTTGCAGAGATACACATACGTACCTGCCATGATGAAATGCAGCACAAGAGTGCCTTGTACAAGCTTGAGCCATACTGCTTAAGTATTATGCCTCTAGAACCAAAGTAAAGCTCTTTTCTTTATAAGGCCATCTGCTTTGGGTTGTGCATTATTTAACGAAAAGCTGACTACTACAAGGGGAAAATGGCAGGAATATTCTCTAAAGGAAGCAAACTACAAGCCAGAAACCTGACCTAAATTGTTTACTCGTCAGCACTGATTTAGATATTTTATCTCCATTTAGTAGAAAACAAAACTGAGCTTCAAAAGGGATATATAAGTGGTTCAAGGTCATTATTTTACACAACTAACATCTATTAAACCTTTGCTGTAAGCCAGATATTGTATTAGTCTGTGTCCCCACCCTCAGGTCATAGTGTGAGAGGTATCACAAGCGTAGATACCTATAGCACAGGGTGAGGGACAGCAAATGTAGGACAAAGGGAGTCAGGAGAATCTTAGGATCAGAGAAGCTTCACAACATACAAGTGGCTCTCAAGCATGGCTATGCGGTATCATCTAGAGAGCTTTTTAAACTACAATGCTTTATCTAATTATAGGAATTGAGTTGATCTGATGTGCGACGTGGACATCAGGGTATTGTAAAGTTTCCTCATATGGTTCTAATATAAAATGAATTCTGAGAACTATTGATCTATGATGAAGCCACCCTGACCCAGTGAATCTCACCACACATGATACATGATACCCAAGACTAAAATAATGGGCTAGAGGTATAGCTTATTGGTAGAACACTTACCGAGCATGCATGAGGTTCTGGGTTCCATCCCTAGAAATAATAATAATAATAATAATAATAATAATAATAATAATAATAGGAATTCAGTGAAACTCACACAGAAGCAATCCTGTGCATAAAGGCCTGGAAGGCACAGCATATGGCGTGCTGGGGGATGTAGGAGAGATAAGGAAGACAAGCCTGAGAGGTGAGTTGGAGCCAGATCAATATGGTGGCTTGTTGAAAATTCATAGTCACTGAGGGATTTTCTTCAATGACATGACTTGGTTCATGTTCACAAAGCTTTTCTGGCAACAGTGTGGGAATGAATTATAGGGACAAACTAGCTATGAAGATGCTACTGCACTAGCCCAGGCAAGAATTATATGATCTAGATCTAAAGGGACAGAGCTCTCCAGCTGGCCTGAAAATGTTCTGATTTCAGTTCTGAGAAAACAAGGACAATGAATGTCTCTATGTACATCTGAGTAACAGTAGCATGAGCAGAGCAAAGTGGGCAGATTTTAGAGCTGTAAGAGATAGCTCTGACATGAATGAGAAGGAGAACAGGGAATAGAATCAAGGCTGACTCCTTAGTGTCTGGTCTGAGCAACTGAGGACCAGCTGCTGTCACCACCTTACT
>NW_004524717.1:725863-726494 GCF_000260255.1 Octodon degus | reverse complement strand
TTGGGCCAACAACCAATACTGGTTGGAGAGCTATCTCAGTGGTGGTTCTGCCATTTACTTATCATTTGTCATTTTATTTATTTTTCTAAAAAAGAGTACAAATTGGAATTAAAACAGAAAGAATTACAAGTGATACAGATTTTCATTTAACAAAGAATATGAACTTCACAGTGTTTGTTGTAACACAGTGTTGTCTTCCAACCAATTATTCATATTACCAGATATATGCATGTAAAATTGGAAGAAAAAAGAAGAAAAGAAAGAAGCATATAAGAAATTAAGAAGACAAAAAAGAGGAACAATGGGGAAAAAAGAAGATGAAACAAATTAAAGCATTAACTCCTTCTTTCCATAGACCAGCAGAAATGCACAGTACAGTTGTCCAAACCATCCTGCTTACATACATAGATAGGCCTCTTTCCCCACTCCCTCTTCTGTCCTTCTCCTCAACTCAGTAACTCTTCATTTTTTAATAAGTTCATTTCCTTTTCCCAGTGTCTATTGTATTCTTCAGATTCCATTTTTCTCTTTCAGGTTCTCACACTAAGGAGACAATACAATATTTGCAATGTGTAGCTCTGATTTATTTCACTTAAGAGTATGTTCTGTAGTCACATCCATTTGCTGACAA
>NW_004524717.1:698420-724714 GCF_000260255.1 Octodon degus | reverse complement strand
ACTAATAGTATTTTAATCAGGATTGCATTGAATCTGTATAACAATTTTGTGATTATGGCCATTTTCACAATGTTGGTTCTTCCTGTACAGGAGAGTGGAATGTTTTTCCATTTTCTCAAAATCTCTTCAATCTGTATTCTCAGAGTACCATAATTTTCACTGTATAAATCTTTTAGATCCTTTGTGAGATTGAGTCTTAAGTATTTCATTTTTGGTGAGGGATGTTATTGTGAAAGGTGTGGTTTCCCTAATTTCTCTCTCAGTGTGTTCAATCTTTATGTACAAAAATGCTACTTATTTTTGGGTGTTGACTTTGTATATAGACACATTGTTGAATTTGGTGATTAAATCTACAACACTATTGGTGGAGTTTTTGGGGTCCTCGATGTAGAGTATTATTTCATCTACAAATAATGACAATTTCACTTCTTCTTTTCTAATCCTTATTCCTTTTATTTGTCTCTCTCATATAATTGCTCTGGCTAACATTTCAACTATATTGAATAGAAGTGGAGACAGTGGACATCCTTGTCTCCTTCCTGATTTTAAAGTGAAGGGCTTCAGTTTTTGCTCAGTTAGCATGATGTTGACTGTTGGTTTCTGAGAGATGGCTTTTATCAGGTTGAGATATAAACCATCTATTCCAATTGTCTGTAGCATTTTTATCATGAACGAGAAAAGCTTTTGACAAAGTCCAACACATTGATGGTTATAACTGATACATACTGGCTTATATTTGTCACGCTATTTTCCTTTTAGAGGTTCTGTAATCTTTCCTTCTTTTTAATTACTCTCTCTGTTTGGTGGTTCCTTTCCGTTGTTCTTGAAGCTGTGATCACTGCTGTCTCTAGACTATCTGTCAGTACTCTTCGTAAGGTTGGTTTGGTGGTCATGAATTTCTTTAGATGCTCTTTGTCATGGAAAGATCTTATTTTGCCATTATGTTTAATAGATAGTTTTGCAAGGTACATCGGTCTGGGTTCGAAGTTATTTTCTTTCAGGACCTGAAATACTTCACTCTAAGCTCTTCTGGATTTGATGGTTTGTGTTGAGAAATCTGCCATGATTCCGATGGGCTTTCCATTGTAGGTGATCTGTTTCTTCTCTCTAGCAGCTTCTAATATTCTGTTCTGTTGCTGAATTTCTGAGATCTTGATTATTAAGTGTCTAGGCATAGATTTATTGTGATTATGGCCATGTGGAGTTCTATATGCCTTGCTTATCTATATGTTTAATTTCTCATATTTGGAAAATTTTCTGCTAGTATTTCTGCAAATAGTTTTTTTTTGAAGTTTTATTAGTTTTATTGAGAAACAGCAATGAGACAATTTCAAAACTGATTAATAGGACAGTTTCAATAATACATTGCATATTGTTATCTTCTTAGTGGCTATTCACATTACAAGATACAGACATGATATCCTGTCCAACTACTAGTAGTACAAATCTTTCATTGAATTAAGAAAAAGTAGCTGTATATCTATCCTATTTTGTATATACAGATACAAAATGGTACTTCCTTTGTATTCCCTTTTTTGTTTAGTTTTATTAGAGATGGGTATTCCATTGCCATTTAAATATTGTAGGTGCATGAATTCAGCAAAATAATCCAATATAGTCCAGTAGTCCATAATAGTAGTGGGTTATCCGTAGGACTGGAAATGTCAGAAGTTGTTGACTTGAGCCTTTCACAGCTCAGCATATTAACATGGCTTTCCTTTTTATACTTCATTTTTAGGGTTTTTTGTATGTCAAATAATATGTCATTTGTACTATCTCCCACTATTTCACTGACACCTATTATTCTTTTATTATTTTTCTTTATATGGTCTTATAGCTGCTGAACTGTTATTTCCTGGTTCCTTGTTAGTTTTAAGAGATCTTTTATTTCACATTCATTAGCTGCAGCACTGTCTTCAAAGTCTGAAAGTCTATCTTCAGTTTCATTCAAGTGGTTTGCCAATTTCAATGGAGTTCTTAGTTTCCTGGATCTGTTTGAATCTGTTTCATGCATTCTAATTTTTCCTGTATTATTCATTCAGTGTTTCCATCATTTTTTCTATTCTCTTCTATTTTTCTCTCTATGTCTTTATGTGTGCCGAGCAATTCTTTCACTATTTTTGTCCTTTCTTATTGGACCTGAGAGATTATTTCTGGTATTATGTCTTCTATAGCCTGATGGACTTGTTTCTTTACTTCAGTTGCTATCATTTCAGAGATTTCAGGTGTGTGATTTCCAGGTTCTCGTATGTCTTTGTCTCCTGAATTTGTCCTTGGTGGGTGAGAAAATTGAGATTTTCTTTTACTCTTGCTTTTTAACAAGTTTGAAGCTCCCAGCAATCACCCAAATAAAGTTCCACAGGCTGCCCAGAGTCTGTCAAACTTCTTAATTGGCTCCAGGAAAGCTCTGCACCTTCATTTGTTATTTCATTTACTTATCTTCAAAATGAGAATAGCAGTATTTGTGTGGATCATTTTAGAGGGTTGGAAAGCAAATGTTTGCAAAAGTATTTCAGAACTATAAAATTCTAAATAAATGTAGCTGTTTTAAATATGAATATAAAGTATACTTGATATCTTGTATTATTAGTGACATTGTAAATTCAAAATATGACTCTTACTGATGAAAGCATATAATGTCTCTGTTTGAAGTACAAATATTTGCAAGGTATATAGTAATATTTCATGATTATTAGCAACATGCTTTAAAGATATTAAATATGTAACATCTAATAATATAGCTTGTATGTTATATATAATACATATTTAATATTATTATATTATATAATAAAATATTATTGTATAATAAAATATTAGCTATCCAAAATGGTAAGTTATTTGGATCACAAACAATATTTAAACTATTCTCAGCCATCTCTCTAGCTTCTTCAAGGAAAAGAAGACAAGCTATGCTGCATTAGGCAACCTCTCCCACCTTTTTCAGATAAAATAGCCCCAGAGTCAACTGAGTATATCTGATTCAGGTTTATTTATAGAGACCACATTTTACTTCAGTTTTGTCAACATCACATTCAAAAATCAGTCTGTATTTTGTTAACAAAACACCATCACATTTCATATAAATCTCAGTGAAGTCATGTTAACCTGAAATGTGATATATCTAGCAGAATGGTATTGTCTTACTGCATGAGAAACTGGATTTTAAATGCAGAATATAGTGCTAATAGTCTCTCTATACTAACCAGGAAATTACACTGGCAAATAATATTTGGAGGATAGGTCTGTAGAATTATACGAATGAATACACAGGGCACTGGAGAAATGTCTGTAATAAGTCTAAGGTACATTTTCTGTCCATAGTAATGATAAGCTCCGATCATCTCAATTACTGATCCCAAAACCCAAAGGCAGGTTTTATAATTCCTCTAGCAATGAGAAATCTAGGACATGCGCAAGCTATGCAGTCTCCCAAAGATCAAAGTGTAAGTACGTAGCCAAGAGAAGGCTCAACTTCAAGTCTGTCTGACTGCTGAATTCATGTGCTTTCCACACACAACACTGCTTGTCACAACTTCTTCAATGGACTTTTGTTTCACCCGTGTTAACTGCACAGGTCCTTTGGATGCTACTTCAGTGACTATTCTTGAAGAGAGTCACCTGGTGCCCAGAGAGAACTCTGAGGAGACAACACGTAGCAAATTAATATTGTCTCCTCTTGAGCTGCTAAAATGTATGAGTGGATTGCTGGCCATGTCCCATACATTTAGGACTACATCTGTTCAAATGCATACACTTAGACTTCCTTCAATCCAGGCTTCTCACAGAAAACAACACTAATAGATTTGTAAGGAGATGAAAATGATAAGATAGCAGGAGAATAAATACGCTTTCACCCAAGAATCAAAAACCTGCTGTATCATCACTGATATCCACAAGGAGCTACATGGGCTGCAGGGCAGGCCACAGTCTCTGTGGTGATGAGTGTTGGGCTCACTAACATCAAGGGTGTCCCAGAAATCCTGGATCCCAGCAACTCATCCTTTATACTGGCCCATCCTGACATGTAGGGGAGTAGACGCACCTACTAAATGATTATTAAGTATTAGCATATGCACACCCACATTTATAGCAGCTCAGTTTGTAATAGCGAAATCTTGGAAACAGCCCAGATGCCCATTAATAAGTAAATGGATAAAGAAAATGTGGGGGTTTTTATACAATGGAGTACTACTACTCAGCCATAAAGAAGGATAAACTTGAGACATTTCTAGCAATATGGATGCCTCTTGAAACCATACTCTTAAGTGAAATAAATTGGACACATGTCTACATGTTTCTTTGGTATGAGAAACCAAAAATGTAAATATGGAAGAAAATATATAATAAATATTGGAAAATGGGCAGAAAATGTTCAAATGAGAAAAGGAGTAAGTGGGAAAGGAAGCAAGGTTAGGACAAAAAGTAAATAAAGCTTTTGTAAATGAATAGGGGAAGAAGACTTGAAGGAGGGGAGAGGAATGGGAAAAAAAGAAGTGAGATATATCATGTACAGGTACAAATTCCATATGATGAATGATATCATTATGGATATCTAAAATGTACCAATAAAACTAATTTTTAAAAAAGAATTAGAAAAGCCAGACCTGGTATTCGCATACCTGTAATCCCAGCTGCTTAGGGGCTAGAGGCAGAAGAATCCCAAGTTCAATGCCAAACTGGGCAACCTAATGAGACCATGTATCAAAATAAAAAATGTAAGAAGGCCGGGAGTGTCGCTTACCTGTAGAGTGCCTGCCTGGTGCGTACAAGGCCCTGGTTCATTCCCACCATTGAAAAAGGACTGCAAGACTTGTGCTCCAAAGCATAGGACCTGTCTCCCTTGTTCAAACCAAGAGCCAGTTCTGCTCTAGAAACCTGACATTGCTGCTGGCATCGCCTCACACATTTATACTTGAGAATGGTTCACTTGTCAGACACCTTGTAGTGGGTGTAGTTTTATGAAACCTTTGAAGAAAACAAATTAGTAAGTGTAGCTTCCTCTAGCAGCACACAGAAGGCCATCTGTTGTAGACAAATCTGCCAAGCCAGTGTCAGCTGCCACATACACTGGTGTCCAGCAAGATGTCCCCCACCTGCTGTCCTGAGGTTGGCTCCCATTGCAAAACTGGATTCTGTTTCAGGTTCAGTCATTCTGAGGGCCTGTGTATCCAGACAAGAAAAATAAGTAAAATTGTCTGCTGAGAGTTTCCGGCCTTTTGTGAGGGGACAGACACTGATCTATGGGTACTATGTCAGGGCAGCTGTGCTGGAAAGCGGGGCAATGCCTGAAAGACAGCCTCTTAGAATGTTGTCCTCCCAGGAAGGAGAAGGAGCATCTGTTCCAGATTCATTATGCTGAAGTGCACCATGAAAAGTTGAGCAAGGAAATTTAGAGCAAAAGACAAGATGGGGGCTGGGGATATAGCTCAGTGGCATAGCACTTGCCTGGCAAGTACAAGGTTGTGAGTTCAATTCCCAATGCAAAATAGACAGGACTATTTAGAGTGATTCTGAAAAGAATTCCTCAACTACAAGAAGCTAGAGCACTGGGGTGCATTTATCAGTGATATTAGGAAGAGCTCATTCCAAAGAAGTTAAAGAAGAAAGTAACCAATGCACTCCAAAACTTCTCAGAAGAATTCCTCCCTAGAACAAGTAGTAATGTTAACATCTAATGCTTGAGTATTGCTCCCAAATTTCCCCAAGTGTTCATTTATGTATCAATACCTTTGGGGAAAATAGTGATGTTTGTGTTCATGCAAAGAAGATGCCTATAGTTGTGTTCATCACCCAATGGAGAGTTCACAAACAAAAACAAAATTTTTATGAACACTTCTGTTAGTGATCCAGACAGATCCAAACACAGTATAATCAAATTATACAGTGAACATTTAAATTAAGAAGAAATATTGTCATTAACCCCTTCAAAATACTCCTCCCGGCATTTAACACACCTATCCCACAATTCTTGCTACTTTCTGGAGCAGTTCTGGAAGTCTTCTTTCATAAGTGTCTTTACAATGTGTAACCAAAAATATGGTGAATGCAGCTGCCAAGTACCATCCAATAGAAAGCAGGCACATAAAAGTGTTGGTATGCCTTCATCTACCTTGTTTACCAGATCCAGCCCCATAAGACTTCTGGCTGTTTCCCAAATGAAATGTGAACATGAAAGGTACAAATTTTTAATTGATTCAGGACTTCAAAGCAGGCAGGACAACAAAACTAAAGATGTTCACAAAAGAGGACTTCCAGAACTGCTGCAGAGAGTGCCAAGAATGATAAGCTGAGTGTACTTGAAGGAAACAGGAATATTTTTGGTTGGGATGAATGGAAATTTGTATTTTACTGATGTAAATTTTGAAAGTTTGAAGTTGCCATACTTTTATCATACCTCATGTATCTAAAAATCGTATTATATATTATTATATTATCATACACAGCACATATTATAATGGTAAGTCTATGAGAAAGGCAGGCATGATTATAGGTTAGAGACAGTAAAAGGTTACAAGAGGTTTCCAAGGCTGGGGAGACAGCTCAGCAGCACAGTGCCTGCCTGGCAAGTGCAAGGTCCTGAGTTCAATTCCCAGTGCCAAAATAATAAATAAATAAATAAATAAATAAATAAATAAATAAAATAAAGAGAACAAAAGAAAAAAAAGAGGTTATTCTATAGTGCTTGGAAAGGAGGATAAGAATGGAATGAATGGAAAGATGGACATTCCCAGAGGAAAAAAGTTCTCTGTTTGCCACAGCCCCACGTCAGTGTGGACCTCTAAAATATACTACAACAGCCAATCTCCAAACACACTCAAGCAATCTGACAGATGACGAAGCTCATTGCCTAATTTTTGGTGAAGACACAAACCCATAGAAGGAACCTGATTAGACTGAGTTCATACGTCAAGAGAGAGGTAGAGCTAAAGAAACACACACAGCCAACATCTGAAACTCATGTTCTATGGTGTTGCTTGTCAAAGTTAATAGTGTTTAGTAGGAAAGGTCTATCTCCAAAGCCCATGCTGGCCTTAAACTCATAACCCCCAATCTCATCTTTCCAAGGGCTTGGATTGCAGGCATGTGCCATCCTGTTTGGCAAGAAATATTGTTGATGGCAATTTGTCTACTCTGATGATAGAAGTAGGGCAGGACAGGCTGTTTGAGATAACCTTCTTATAGACTCACAACTAAGATTCTATCCATTTGTATATTCTTCAGCTTCCTTTTGTGTTAAAGTGAATAATATAGTACTTTACAAAAACACAGTGAGTTGACTAAGAAAAAAAATCATCATTCAGTCTCCTTCCTGGCTCCATAAATCAATGCCATTTTCTTCATCCAAAATACACTAAAAACTTTTACTAATATTTTAAGAACAGATATAAATCATTAATTAGCCATTTCCAAAAATATATTTTAATTCTGTCCAACAATAACTATTACTACGATTTATTTCCATTCATGAGCATGCAATATTACTTCAAGATAGTCAATGCTAAAATTTTGAAGGTCATCTGAAAATGGATCCAAATGGCTACAGCGTGCACCCTGCTCACAGATGTCAAGGTGGCCATGGTCATCAAAAGCTGCAAAGGTGCCTCCCCCCTCCACCAGCTTTGATACTGCCAACCCCAGCACTCAAGCAGGAAGCCACGCCAGACAGCCATGATGTCAGTTAGATGAAAGGCCACACACCACACACCAGCCCTCACTGCCTGAAAAATGGGGATCTGTGAAGGAGCCATGTAGGAGGTAAAGAAAGTGAACAAGCTAAGAGAACTTCTCAGAGAAGGATGGAGCGGGGACATTGGCTGGGCTCTGAGAAGAAGCCAAGAGACTCCATTCAAGTCTGCTCACAATGGGCCCTTTTGTTTCGCTCATATGGTTTCCCTTTGATTCCTGCATCACAGAGTTGGAGCCTGGATGGTATACAAAGAAAAGAGGAGTAGGAGAGGGGAAGGATGAAAAGAAGTGTGTCTCCTCAACAGAAAAAGCATTTTCTTCCCTGGAGAAGTACACTAAGTCAAGTTTATTTTCCCCAAAACAGGAAGTCTCTCCAAAAACACGCTTCACCCCAAAAGGCCAGCCGATCTCTGTGGCACTGCTCTTTCCTACACAGCACACTGGGGAAACCTGAGTCCTAACTCTGTGACTCAGTTTATTTTTAGCAACATCTGAAAATGCAATTTTATCCTCCTGAATGGTGGCAATGTTATAAAATGTGCTGAACATCTCGGAACAAAGTCTACATCTGGCCATGGGTTCTGTCCCTATGCAAGTCCTTCCCCTGACACTCAGAAGCAGTGACACCACCCCTATGAACAGTCACCACGTGCCAGTAGAGTGGGGCACAAGCCACACCCATGATCTCCTTGACATTTAACAATATTTATATATACAGCATGCAACAATGAGGGAGGAAGCTGTCTCCATTTTTTTTCCAGGTCCCTTTGGACTAGGGGAGAATATTTATATATTTATTTATTTATTTATTTAATTCATTTTAATGAGAAAAAAGATAAAATAATACTGAAATGGTTTCAAAACAAATTAGTAGGATAGTTACAATAATTAATACATTACATATTGTTGTCTTCATAATAGTTATTCAGAGGACAAAATGCAGACATGATATCTTGTCTAAACAATATACTACAAACTTTTATTCTCAATGAACTAAGAGAAAGTAGCTGTATATCTATACTAACTCTTGTGTATACATATATTTTTTCTTTTTCTTTTCTCTTTTTTCCCGCAACAAAAAGGTCCTTTATTTACACTTTTGTGAAGTTAATAACACATGACACTAAGTTGCCTAGCAACTGATAGTTAACCTTAACCAGACAGGATATTCATCTCAGGAGTAAGTTAGCTTGTGTGCTTTAGGCACTGGGCCAAGTCTCACATACACATATTTGATTGATTTCCTAGCTTTATGGCTACCAACATATCCACCTTTTTCATTTTGTTTTATCAGAGATGGGTGTTCCACTGCAGTTAGAGTTGTGCTGTGATATCCTGTAACTCAGTGATGTCCCAAATTTTCTGATCAAGGAGATTATGGGGCCACAGAGGAAAGTGATTGATGATGTATAGTGTGCTAAGGAGAGTCACCTAGAGAGAAAAAATTCTCTCAGGCTTTCACAGAGAGCAAATTGGTCAAGCAATGGCCGTGATTTATCCAGATGGCTGACACTGACAAAAGATCCACAAGGTGCTGTACATGGTTTCAGGGTAATCCTAAGGGGACTTGACTGATCTTGTGAGATGCAAAAGTTACATTTTTTGTTATATAGGTCTTGCTTTAACTTGGTCTTAACCATTCAGCAGAAAAGTATAGCTACAAGGTATAAAAAGTAATGCCACATTAATATGCTGTGATGTAAAAGTGTTAAGTCAACAACTTCTAACAATTGCCAGTCTTACAGATAACCCACTACTATTATGAACTATTGGACTATATTGAGTTATTTTTGCTGAATTCAAGTACCTAAAATCTTTAGACTGGCTTCAAGTATGAAAAGTTCCTTTAAAGCCATCTCCAAATACAGCTTGTCTCCATTGTTTTATAGCCAAGGAAACAAGTTCAGCAAATTTGAGTGATTTTCCCAAGATATAAAGGTAAGGACAGGCTGAATCCAGACTTCAATCCGCATCTGCCTGCAGTACCCAGGTTGTCTTCGAATAGTCTTAAATTAGGGGGAAACAATCAGGATAGCAAATTTGGTACAGGTGAGAATCAAAGAAAAGACAGGATAGTTTTTGGGGGAAAAATGTTTTTTGAACTCATCCACACCACCCATAGCCCATCCCTTTGTATAGAGAAGCCACTGGTACCGGAAGGTGGTGTAGAAGATGATCGTCTTGGGCTGCCGGCCAAGCTGTTTCTGCTGATCAAGGCCAAGTTCCCTAACCTCCTTAGGGCTCTTTAAATCTTATCTGTAAAATGAGATGGTCTGTCAGGGCCCTTTCAGTTTTAAAAGATTCCCTGAGGATTCCCGGCAGTAGTCTATTTCAGAGTAGCCTGAAGCAAGTCACATGCCATCTGAAAAAGGAGGTTGAGGAGTACACGCAAAATGAGGCCACCACCACCTGCTGCACCAGTGGGGCCAGTGAATGCAAGTGTCCCGACACTAAAAGTAACCATGACTGGGCCAGGCCTGGGTTGCCTAGCTCTGGCTGATCATATCACAGTGCTAGGAGCATCTGTTCTGGATATTACTGCTGCAGACTAAGCAACCCCCAAACTATTTTGCTCATGAGTTTGTGGGTCAGGACTTTGGAAAAAGCCCTTCAGCTGGATCCTTGACCCTGATCCATGCCATGTGTGCCATGGCCAGGTTGGAAGGACCACCTTCCAAAATGGCTCCCTTGTCCACAATTTCTGCAGGCTTCCTGTAGTCTAGACCTTTCCCAGAGTAGTAGCCTCAGGTATTCACACTTCCAACATGGTGGGTGACTTCCAAAAGCCAAAGTGGAAGTTTTCAGGCATCAAAGTGACTAGTGCCTGAAATAGTGCTGTTTCTGTCATCGTTATTATGTAGAGAAGTCACAGCTCAGCCTTTGTCTCCCCAGAGGGTGAGCCTGACTGGAAAAGATGGTCACTGGGTCATGACCTGGAAGGACGCATTCTTATTCCTAGCTTCTGCCTTCTCTCTCTGCTTCCCCACTGCCTCAGAGTGAGCTGCTTTCTCCACCAGGCTTTTTGGAGCAGCCAACTTTGGATTGGACCAACTGGAAACTGAGAGCCAAAAAATAAACCTCCCCTCTTTTAATCTGCAGATGTGAGCACTTGGTTGCAGCAATGGACAAGTATTGATATGGCTTACTTTCCTAAAATTCAGATCTATTTCTCTGCCTCAGCAACTGTCCCTGCTTCAGTGTCTGATGGTCCCCTCAACCTCAGCAATTCCAAAATCTAACAGATTCTTTCTCCCTCAGATTTGCCATCACTTTCCACATAGTTCCCCAAACATGGATCTAGAAACTATCTTGATTTCCCTTTATAGTACCATCAGGTCTATCCCAAATCCTTTCCTAAATCACATCATTCTCAAATCTGTTGCTCTTCCCTAGATTCCTGTAGTAATTTCCTACCTCACCTGCTTACCTTCTATCTTGTCCCACTCAATTAATTTTCCTATCATACAGTGGTATTTCCAAGATGATTTGCCCTAAACTCCCCCAATGATGCTCCATCACTTTCAGCACTGGCCCCAACCTCCCCAGTCAAGATACAAAGCTTTCCTGCTCCAGGTCCTTTCTTCCAACCACGGTGCCAGTGAAGCTCTTGCTCCTGAAACACCCTCCCCGTCTTTGCCCTGGCAACTCCCACTTGTCCCTCACTTCCTCTAGTCAGGCACTTCAGTGTGTACTCTTCCCAAAATATTCACTGTACCTTTTTATTCTGGTGAGTTACCCTTCTTCCCAACTAGATGCTGGGCTTCTGGAGAATGAAATCATTCCCAGAAGTAATTCCAGTGCCTGGTTATTAAGGAGAGATCATTTAATGCACATGGATGAATGACTTAATGAAGAATGAATGAATGAATGTCCTCTATCTGGGAATTGCTGTATAGCCATCAAGGTTAGACATAAAAAGCAGTGGGCATCTGTCATTTTTCTTGGCCACCCAGCAGCTGCATCTTGGAGGCTCAGGAAGAGAAACAGTCCACCTGACACTGCAGAGGCTGAAGATAGCCAGAGCTCCCCACATGTATTTCCTGCATCTACCACACTGGCTCCAACCTAACTTCCTACAGTGAGATACTTGCCCTCCCCTAAGACTGAATGAGAAGTAATAATTTAAGGTAGAGGAAACTGGGAACAGTAGCTGTGAAGCAAGTTTGCATGCCAGCCCAGCACCAGTAAGGATACAGGTGTCTCCATCCAGCAGAAATGGAAGACCTGGCTTCAGCATCTGTGCTTACAGTGGCCCCGGGGTCATCTCCCAAGGGCCAGCTCTACAGAACAGTGTGGGTGCTGTTCCCAAGTGTTAGCCCAGAGCCTAATTCTCTACTTCCTGTGACTTCATTTCTGTTGCTTGCAACCACAGACCCTGAATGATACCATATTTCAAACGTGAAGTATTTCAACGAGATATGGCACAAAGAAAACCAGGTAAAATTCCAGGGCTCTCAAAGCCTGAGCTGTCCCAAGTGGGACCATGTGGCCTGCTTATGTAGGTGCCAACTGCCCTGGATTTTACCCCTGTCCTTCCTCAAATCAAGATGTAAGAATAGATCCAATTATGCCTAGGTAACTTTCCTTTAGAACAAGAGAAATCTCCTGAGTACATGCCACAGGGACAAAGCCCACATGTTCCCTAGTGTGCTCTGAGCTTAGCACCAGCTTAGATGAGTCCCGGGGCAGCAGCAGAACCAGCCTTCCTGAGAAGAAGCAATCAATGAGGTGAAATAGCCATGTTTGTAAACCAGAAAACAACTCCATTAGGAAAAAATGAAAGCCCAGACTGTGTGATTTGCCAGCCTCTTAAAAGACAGCTTGACTGAGGACATGGAGGTGGAGTGACACTCGGAGTGACAGGAGGCACCCCAAAAGAAAACCTCACATTCTGACACTTTCTCAATTCATTCTCCCATCTTTTTCAACTTGGCATCTGAGCTCCCATCTTCCAGGCTAAGATCCATTCTGCAAGGTTATGAGTATTTTTAGTAATACACACACGTCATCACCTTCATTCCATAGTCAAGGAAATAACAGAGTAGCCTCTCGAGAACATGGGCATCAGCAAACCCTCTCCTGTTCCTAGGGCTCCCCCAGGGGTACAACAAGAGCTGCTTCAGGCAGTGTCACTCTGACAGACAATCTGTATCCCAGGAGCAAAGGCACCTGGGCTCGACCCTCATGGTGATGTTCTCTCTCCTATCTTGCTGCAGTGCCCTGAGGCACCAATTTTTCCAAAGCTGCTCGATGACAATGCAATGTGTTAGAAGGGCAGGCAGAGAGATGAATGCACAACCATGACCACCACTTCCAAGACACAGGGTTGACCCTGAAGAAATGAAATTTCAGGAACAAGGGAAGAAAAGGACCACAGATGGGGACACCAGGAAGTCTGTCTTGAAGAGGCTCCTGTTTGGTCACCCTGAGGAGCCAGGGAAGAAGAGGACTTCAAGGACTCAGTTAGGAGCTCAGAAGGACTGGAGCGACCCACTCAGATAAAGAAAATGCATAAGAAAAAGCAGCCGGAGGCCAAAGGAATAACGTGGAGGCAAAACTAAGACACAAAGCTACAGGCAGCATCCCAAGGCCTTCCTTGAGGAAGTAGAACTGCTTGCGTAGGTTGAATATCATCAGAATTCATCCTCCCAAACAAGTGCTGACTGTCACCTGGGCCACATCTTGGGACACAGGATGTCTATGGAAACTAAGGGAGTTGCATCATTACGGAAAGACATAAAGACAGGCTTCTCAGCCAGGCAAGGTGGCACATACCTGTAAACCCAGCACTAGGAAGGCTGAGGCAGGAGGATTATGAGTTCAAGGCCAGTCTAGACTACATGATAAATTCAAGGCCAACCTGGCCTATAAAGCAAGACCCTAGCTAAATAGTAATAATGATGATAATAATAATAATAATAATAATCCTGGAAACTCATTTTTAAAGCATAGTAAATCCATCAAAGAGAAAATTATTCACATCTATGAAAAGTGCATGTATATAAAAAAGTAGCATGCTGTGCTGGTGGGCAGTTCATGGGGCATCATGGACTTGTGGAGTCCTGAGCAAGCCCTTGATTCCAGGCTGCCAGGGCCTCTGTGAGCAGCACCCTGCTGGGGAGATCCTCCTGTAGGAGTCCTCAGGGCTGGGGAATGTGTCCAGCCCATGCCCACCCCCTCCTAGACAATGCTCCTAGCACATGAAATTCAGGAATTCTATGACCAGACCACCTTAGGAAAGGCCTCTGTTATGGTTTGGTCTAGTTGCTCCCCCAAAGCCTCATGCAGTCCAATATTGGGGTAGCTTCTAGAGTTTGTGATGAATTCATGATCCAATGCCGGCATTATGGGTGTGAGTGCTACACCTGCCCTGGGGCACATAATCGGCATACAAAGGTGATGAAGGGAGAGGGGCTTGTTAACAGCCTCAGCTGCTGCTCCTCCCTTTGTTTTTTGCTATTTTCCACTACCATGAAAGGCTGCCCTTTGCCATGTGCCACTTTGCCTTGGAGCCAGCTAAGTATAGACTGAAACTTCCACTAACTGTGAGCTAAATAAATTTTTCCATCCTTAATTTTGGGTGTTGGACATTTTGTCCCAGCAATGAGAAAAAAATAACTAAGACAGCCTCTGTCTCTGGTCCTGTATGCTTGAGAACCACAAGGCAAGTCTGACGCAGGACTTGGCTATCAGCAAATGAGCCAAGACTTTGAATCTTCCTCTAGCAGCAATGCAGCCCAGTGGGTTGTACAACAGATAGCCTTTGAAATCCATCACAAAAGGGTCAACTGGGGATCTCTGGAGGGAATGAATATAGTTTACATGGGCAAGCAGAAGAAATGGTGCCCACTTCAGGACAATGCAGAGACACAGCATGAGAGGTAGTGCTGTGGTCTAAAGGTCCCTATAAAAGTCATGTTGAAACTGGATCCCCACTGTGAGGTACTAAGATGGGACCGGGGGGAACAGGTGACTGGATGATTAATGTGCTAAGAGGTTATCTCAAGAGTAAGTCTGAGCTGGGGAGATAGCTCAGTAGAATAAGTGCTTGCCTGGCAAGCACAAGGGCCTGAGTTCAATTCCCAGTTCCAGGAAAAGAGTAAGTCTGAAACTGGGGGGATAGCTCAGCAGTCTACGCATCCACCTGTTAAGCGCAAGGACCCAGGTTCAATTCCCAGTACCACATGCTGTGCCACTCCCAGAACCCAGGGCACACCATGCCAGCCATGGAAACCAGGAATGATGGTACATGCCTATAATTCCAGTGTTGGGGAGGCTGAGACAGGAGGATCACTATGAGTCCAAGCTGTATAGGGAGACCCTGTACCAAATAAATAAATAAGTAGATTTTTTAATTTAAAAAAGAAAAATGCAATGTATTAATTATTGAAATTGTCCTATCAATCGGTTTTGAAACTGTCTCATTGCTATTTGTTTCTCAATAAAATAAAAAAGAGAAAAGAATAGGTCTATTACAAGAGCCACCTTGGCTCTTGCTTCTTGTGTACACCCAGGGCATCAAGTGATGTCCTGTTCCACCTCAGGACTCCTTGCTAGCAGGAAGGCACTCACTAACTTGGCCCTGCGATTTGCTTCATAAATTACTCAATCTTACATTTGCAGTTATGGCAACAGAAAATGGATTAAGAGAGGTAGAGAAACTCTTTCTAGATTAAAGAACTGAAATAGCCAGCAAGAGTGGCTTCAGGAAGATGGAGACTCAATGACAGCAGAAATTGTAAAGCTTCACTATGAGTCAGGAGAAAGAAAGAGACAAAGAGTACTGAAGGTCAGGATGGAAACAGGAAGCTGTGAGACAGGGAAGTGGGGTGTATTTGAGGTCGTGACTGTAAGACACTGATAAATGATTAAAATGTATGGCCATTTTACTGGGTCAGAAAGAAAAAAAAAATATGTGCAAATATATAAATGCTCCCAATCACCAGCCATAGAGGTGAGCTCAATGCAAAATGCCATTTTAGCATTTCTTTACCTTATACTGCAGCTGCTTCTTTGCTCCTGTCCTCACAGAGTGCAACTCAAAGGCAAAACCAACGCTGGTTCTTCACAGCCTCCTAGCACACATTAGGTCACCACAGAAGTGTGCTAAAATGAGGAATCAAAGTAGGCTTCCAAACTGCAGTTAGACTTCATAGGCATTACTGAAAGTGCACAGGAAATCATGTGCCGAGCACTATTTGAAAGTATTTCCTTCTCACTGAGCCAAATCACTTTTTTCTTTTTAAAGCCATAGTCAGTATTTCTGGAGGGTTGGTTCCAAGATTCCAAAACCAGGGGATGCTCCTCTCTTGTACAATGAGCTACTACTTGCATGTAAGCAATGTGCGTATAACCTATGTCCTTTAACTCATCTCTACATCACTTATAGTACAATGAAAGTACTGGTGTTGTTGTGCTCTATCATTTAGGGGATGGCAAGAATGAAGATCTGTACATGTTCAGTGCAGATGCAGCCATCAAAGGCCTAGCTGCTCAATCGATGATCCTTGGCTGGTGGAACCATGGATACCACTTGTGGGTTCAGAGACCTGCTGTAAACATCCTTCAGTTTAGCAGTAAAATGAAGGTGTTTGGATTTGCTCTTGAATTTGAGAGTAATCCATTAAATGCAAAGTCATACGCTTCATACTTGTATCAAAGGAACTAAAAACAGCTTTTAGGTGTTGAGTTCTTTGAAAATCAGGAAAGAAAAATTCAATCAAAAACATTGCAAAGCCAGAATTGGGGGGAGAGGAATGCGAGCCATTCTTGATAATGTCTTTAACATAGCTTGGTTCCAGGGTGACCAATATCATGTTTGTGCCTCTCTACCTGCTATCACTGTCATAGAGGACAATGAGATAAATGCATCTCACTTCTCTCTGTTCCTATTTTAAAGATACTATTATTTGTATTATCAAAATTCCACATTTTTCCTGTGGTGCTTAAGGTTCTGAGTAAGTAGCTGTTCTATCCAATGCAGTACTAGAATCTTAAAAGCTATCATCCCCATTCTGCAAAAGGAAAAACTGAAACATCAAATTATAGTTTTATACTTTCAATGAGGGAGCTAGGAAATGGTCTACAAGGGTAGTCAAAAGGAAAATACGCCTCTAGCTGAGATCACTGGACAATAAAAATCTCTTGCACTTTTCTCTGAATCGGACTGGTCATTCTGCAAGGGGGAATAATTATCTTGTTTCCTAATCTTTCTGTGTAAGCTTAAATTATTTCTGTCAATTTCTAGACAAGTGAATGGCTCACAAAAATATTGGCAATACTAAACAAAAATCTAGTGCTAAGATTATATGGTGACTCTTCATCACAGACTCTTCCCTGCTTTCGATTGTATGTACTCACCATTAACTTATTCAAAAATTTTAAGTACCTTCTATGAGCCAGGTATTGTTCTGGGCATTAGTTGTAAGAGTTAAAAAGCAGACAAGATACAGCCCCTGATCTCATGTTCATCATAGTCTAGTAGGAAAGTCAGATACATGAATCAACATATTTTTTTTTACTTTATAAACTTTTTAATAGCTTTAATCTTCTATATAATATATTTTAATAAATGTTTTAATGAAAATAAAGATCCAGTACCAACGAGGCCCAACAGGGGGCACCAAGATGGAACTGAGGGTTGGGAATGCTGCCTGAACAAAGGGGACAGAACACTTGGAACGCGAGCAGGGGTTGTCTAAGCCATTTAGGGAGCAGAGGGGAAGGGAGAAAGCCTGATACCCTGGCTACTCCAAGTAATTTTCTAACAGCCACAAAGAAAATCATGCATGGGCCGAAACCAACATCATAGATGGCAGAACAGAGATGGGAAGAGTCCAGAGGCTCCATGTCCCCATTGGACCACTGAATTGCACAACCTGGAGCCCATACTACTGACCTTTTATTTTTAATTGACACATAATAATTGTTCATATTTGTAGGATATAGTGTGATAATTTCAGTATGTGTGTGCAGTGTATAATGATCAAATCAAGGTAATGAGCACATCCATGACCCTACACATTTATCATTTCTTTGTGCTGGAAGTCTTTCTAAAGTTGTATAAGAAAACACATCTATGTCTTAAGTTGCAGTAAGTTTTTTGTTTGTTTCAGCTAAAAGCAAGCTATGGAATATAAAAATAGGTGTGATTGCATTGATTTTGGGGTTTACATAATATTTGTACAGTTTTATTTATTTATATTAATTAATTTTGTGGCACAGGGGATTGAACTCAGGACCTTGCACTTTCCAGGCAAGCGTTTATTCTACTGAGCTATCTCCCCGGCCCTTATAAAATTTTTAGCTACTTTAAAATACTTTCCCATGTACTTATGAGTACCTACAGGACAGTCAGTCCCACCAGAAGTGACTCGATGGCATTGTCAAAACCCCCAGTTCTCCTACCCCTCTACTGTCATCTGTAGATCTTTGTGATCCCAGGCCCTCAGGGTGGCTCTAGCAGTATCAAGTGTTCCTCGCCCAACAATGTATGAAGTTCACATGCAGGCACCATTTACCTCGTATTCCTTCTGGAGAGCAGAGAGCACTGTGGAGTCCTTAGTCACAGGTGGTCAGACAGTGGCTGAAGGGCCCTCAGCATGATGGTCATGACCAGTGCTTCAAATGAATCCAGCTAGATCTGAGCCTGAGGGCTTGTGGCTGCTATAGTTGGGATCTGAAGTATCTCTGAAAAGCTCATATGTCAACAGCACGGTCCCCAGTGAGTGGTGCTATGGGAGGGACTAAGTTTAGTGAGTGCTTAACTCATTAGGGGCAAGCCCTCAGAGGAGAGTGTGAGACTCTGGTTCCTCTTGTTTCACCTCTGGGTGGTGGTGAAGTGAACAGCCTCCTCTTCCATATGTTCCCACATGATGTATTATCTCTCCACAGGCCCAAAAGCAGTGGCATTGACCAACCACATATAAAAGCCTCCAAAACTCAAAGCTAAACAAATGCTTCTTCTTTTTATATTGCCTATTTCAGCATGGTACTGAAAAAAAAATCAGACCTAAAGGTCAGTGGAGCAAATTAGAAGAGGCAGAATCAACTCCAGACAAATCCAGCCACCTTTGCCAAAGGTGTCAAATACATTCACTGGAAGAAAAGTAGACTCTTTAATAAATGGTGCTGGAAAAACTGGCTCTACAAATACAAAAGATTAAAATAAGACCTACATCTTTCACCATGCACTAAACTAAATTTGAAATGGATAGAAGATCTAAAAATTAAAACAAATTTTATATTAAATTGGCTGGAAGATAGAAGAGGTAAAACTCTTGAAGACATTGGTGTAGGGAAAGACTATGAATAAATCCGCAATCACACAAGAACTATCACAAAGAATCAACAACTGGAATCTCATCTTACTATAAAGTCTTTGTACAGCAAGTGAAACCACTAACGGAGTGAAGGGACAACCCACAATGTTAGGAAAAAAATGTTTGCCAGTTGTTCCTCAGACAAAGGATTACTCGTGAGATCATATAAAGAACTCAAAAAAATCAGACTTCCCAAATTTAAAGACCTAATCTATAATTGCACATCTGAGATGAATACACACTTCTCAGATGAAAACCAACAGCAAATAAGTATATATATAAATGTTTAACATCACTGGCCACTTGAGAGATTCAAATGAAAATAACACTAAGACTCCATCTCACCCCAGAAAGAATGGCTACCATCAAGAAATCAACCAATAACAAATGCTGGTCAGGCTGCACAGAGAAGTTAACCCTTCTCCACTATTGGTGGAAGTATAGACTGGTGCATCCACCATGGAAGTTAGTGTGGAGATTCCTCAAAAAGCTTGGATTGGAGATCCCATTTGACCAAGCTATTCCCTGTCTGTGTGTCTTCCCAGAAGAATTAAAAATATAATACAGCAATTTATGTGCACCCATGTTTATTGAAACACAATTTGTAATAGCTAGTCTTAGAAACAAACCAAATTCCCATCAACCAAGGAGTAGACAAAAAAAAAAAAGATGTGGTCTTTTTACATAATGGAGTACTACTCACACATAAAGAAGAGTAAACTGGACACTTTTATAAGTAAATGGATGAAACTTGAGACCACACTCGTAAGTGAAGCCAGCCAGATGTACATATGTAAGCATATTGTCTCTCTAAAAGAGTAAGTTCCAAAATGTACAATAGATATTGTAAAATGGGCAGAAACTTCAAAAGGAAAGAGAAACAGGTAGAGGAATGGAGAAAAGGAAGGGAAAAGCAAGAAAAATTATATACATATATATATATAAACATATATATATTAGTTAAGATGGTTATACTATTACTTTAGTTCACCAGAAAGAAAGGTTCGTGCTAACATTGTTTGGATAATTAGATGCTAATATCTTGTACTCCGAGTAACTAATTTAAAGATAAAAATATGTAGTGTATTAACCATTGTTGCCTTCCTATTATCTTGTTTTGGAATTTGGGATTTTTTAAAGATATATAAATAAATGGACTTGGGTATTTTGTTGCAGTAATAGAGAGCTAACACAATGAACTAGCACAAGAGATTTCAAAATAACTTTTCATTTGAGAAATGAATAGTTTTCAAGGAATAAAACAAACATCTTTGCCTTTTCAAAATGAAGTAGATGAATCTGGCAAGATGAGAATTCCAACTCCTTTATGGCAGCACCTTGTATCTTGAACTCCACTGGTCCTGTACCCACATTTCACAAAGTGCCTCCTTGCAGTAGGGAGGCTTACTGGTTTACAACTAGAAATTGTTTTATTCTTTCTTGTGTATTATTTTATCCATGTAAGTATGATTTTTATATTAATTTTATTGAGAAAGAAGTAGCAATATGACAGTTTTAAAACAGGCTAGTAGGACAGTGACTATAATTAATACATTGCATATTGTTGTCTTTGTAGTAGTTATTCATAGTACCTGATGCAGACATGATTATTCTAAAGAACAGAAACTAAGGATTTCTTCTAGTCTATAAGGTCAAGGAATATGACTTTTTTCACACCCATGGTGGGATTTATGTGAGACTTTTTATTGTCACATATCCCAAGGAACAAGCTCTGAGTGAGCAAGCATGTTTGTAATACTTACTCGTCAACCTTGAATGGCCAAAATAAAACAGGTCCACCTGCAACACCAGTCTATCAAATTACTTCTCATTACAGAGACTCAAATCTTAGGTCCTTCCTGAAATCAAGCTTCCTAGAATCCTCGAAAAAGACCAGAGAATGAGAGAGCCACTCTGAGATCTTCCACCTCACTAATCATCAAAGGCCTTCCACAAGTCTCCTTGATCCATCATTGCTTCCTGTGCCTCTTAAAAGTGTTTGGCTCAGTTAGAAAGTAACAAAATTCTCAAATGAAACAGGAAATGATTAAGATCATACACATTGATGTCTCCATTCAAAAATTTCCTTAGATAGAATCCCATCTTCTATCCAGCTTCTGTATACAGCTGGTTGCATGTTCTTAAGGTCTGCATCTGTGAATTCAACCAACTATGTGTAGAAAATTTTCAGAAAAAAATCCTAGCCAGCCATGGTACCACATACCTGTAATGTCACCACTCAGAAAGCTGAAGCATCCTGAGTTCAATCCCTGGTACCACAAAAAAAGAAAGAAAGAGAGAGAGAGAGAGAGAGAGAGAGAGAGAGAGAGACAGACAGACAGACAGACAGACAGACAGACAGGAGGATTATAAATTCAAGTCCTACTTGGACAACTGAGTAATATTCCATCTAAAAATTTTTAAAAATTAAAATATTGCTGATATTAAGTCACAAACATAAAGGCTCTATGTTCAATCTCTAGTACTAAAAAATAAATCTATACTGAACATGTACCAACATCTTTCCTACCATTGTCCCCTCAACACTACAATGTAATAGCTATTTACATAGTTTCTATATTGTATTTGACATTATAAGTAATAAAGAAATGATTTAAAGTATATAGTAGGAGGATTTGCAATGCGAATATGACACCACTTTATATAAGTGAGTCGGGGCATCTGTAACTTTTGGTGTCTCAGGAGCCCTGGAGCCAGGGTCTCAGGGCATCCAAGGACAACGTGCACAATTTGCTCATACCCACTGTTCATGTCAGGATTGTGGCAATAACACCTCCCCAGAGCCAGCATGTCTGCCTCTTTCTTCCCCCTTGAGTTAGTCCCTCAGAGAGCAGGGATGACCGCTGATCAATCCTAATGTCAGATGCACATATAAAATATTTGAACTTTTAAAAGACCATGCATTGTTTTACATCAAAAATAAAACCTCTAGTTTTAAAATTAAGTTGCCACATGTAAATTGCTGCTGATGAGTCTCAATTGCTGCTAAATGACACAAGCATATCTGACTACCCTGATTCTCCCCAGGCAGGCAGCTCATTTGAGGGGCAGGTGGTTCTCCTCACCAGTGAACAACCAAAGTGTGCCTATGTGCCTAGGTTCTAACTGTTACCTGATTGTCATTTTCCATTTGAACTGGAATTACTATGCACACCAACCAACTTCCCAGACAAGACTATAAGCACCACTTCTAGTGAGCTCATTGCCTTGGTGGAGGCTTCTCTGTCCTCTGATTGCCTCCAATGCCTAACCTTTTGCCTCCCTTGGTGCAAATTACAAATCCAGTATGTTACCCTCATATTGGAAAAAGTGTTAACTGGATGAGTTATATTTTCTTTGGAAAGAAGAAACTGTGAGTGAAAGACAAACAGCCATTCAGATCAGGTTAACCATGTCCTTGGCTGGAAAAAAAAAAACTCTGATTTCCCGTGATTGATATAGCACATTCATTTAACTAGACCTGTGGCTTCTGGGGCATAAGAAATTTTAAAGTTTCCAGTATGCCCCGTGGAATTCACTTTTTTTAAGCAGAAACATGACTGCAGGTTACATAATCAAAAGAACAGAAACTCCAACGAAAAAGCAGACAGATGCAAGTGTCTTGAGATATGGGGCTTGTCACTTAGTTGGAATCTTCTCCATGGCTCTTGGGTTAGATACCGAAGGCCGTTGGCTGCAAGCAAAGTAATATTGCTCTTCTGTTCACTAGCTACAAAAGTTAAGGGCAAAGGAACAAGCAGGTCACAGACATGCTGCTGATTTTTACTGTCCAGCTGGAAATAGGTGCTACTCAAAATTACACTAACATCTTGCCTTTACACCCTCTCTCTCCAACATGTCACTCTCTGCACAGAAAATGCTCACTTTACCTGAGATCAAAACACAGCAGTAACATCTTTTGAAAATATGCTTTAAATTTCAATTAAATAAAAAAATTTCAATTAAATGGTGTACTCAACTACTATTTCTTGGTTCAGAATATCTATTTTTCAGTTCAAAATTGTCTGGGAGTGTTGCATTTTTGTCATCCTTTGGTGTAGATGGGTACCTCATGGATAGTCTCCAATAACCAAAGCTATAAAATGTATATTTTCATGGTTATATAAGGGATATTCTTCTTTTTTATTTTAAGAGAAACCGAGAAGCTGTCTCTCTCTTTTCCAACTGAAGTGCAACTGAATATCTGGATTGGAAAATTCCCCACCAACTATACAGGTATATTATGCATTGTCGTGCCACTGTCACTTAACATTCTTTGAAAGTAAAAACCTGACAGGAGAAATTATCAGGGATTGAATGGAATAGGTTGAGTTTCTCCCCAACTGATTCTAATATCCTTGTTTGGAAAGGGAGAGAAAGATAATGGGTTTTCCCAGGATCATAGAAAGAGACTAGAAAATGTACATTGATTCACATGGATCTCTAGGTTGTTTCTATTTTTAAAATATTTATGTCAAATTCATTAACTTATTCCTATTGTTTTTATAGGCAAAGTTCTCTTGTCTCCTACTAGGGCTTATGAAAAAAGGAGAGTTTTCATTCTAAAAAAAAATGCAGGGAAATTGATTTGTGCCAGAAAATGGGTATGCAGCGAGGCAGCCTTGCCCCTACTGCTAGCACTGAACAGGGGGGAGTACAGCACAGGTGGGGTGAGGGGAGACGGTTACACACAAGTTTATGATATGCCTCTAAGCAGCACCGCCACCTGTAGATTGTACTCCAAGCCTTGATTGGAGACAACTTTACAACATTGAAAAGAACAATCACATGATGAACCCAGTCAGTTACCTGTAGAGTGAATACATCCCAAACACTAGATTGCATTCACATGGCTCTGAGAAAGCTTCCTGAGAGTGTGGCTAGGATTTGACCAAACCACAAAAGCTGGAACTGAAATGATTAAACCATACTAGGTATTAAAAAGATTGGGCCCAGAGAGGAGAAAGAAAGACCTGAGAGCCTGACAGGGAAAGCAGGATCAAGAGCTGTTCACATAGCTGGGCATGGTGGTGCACACATATAATTCCAGTACTTGAAAGGCTGAGGCTGGAGGATTGCTGCAATTTCAAGGACAGCCTGAATTGTATATCAAGACCCTGTCTTGAGCTGTTCTGTTGTTTGCAGCATGAGTTATGCATCACCCAGGGATGGTGCACTCTGAGCTGTTCATCTGAGCTTCCAGGCTGTGCTGGAAGGGTTGTCCTTAAAATGAAACTGGACCAGAGGCTTCACTCGGCCAAGTCCAGTCACCCCATCAGGAGTAGCAGGAACCAAACTCAGAGAAATGGTGAGAGATACTTTGTATAGAACCTATGGGCCACTGTGAGCACACACACTCCCTTGACTCAGAGGGAAATGGGGAGCCACTGGAGGTATTTGTGAAGAAGAGAGTATTATTAGGAAGTAACATTTTAAGGGGAGTAGAAAGATGGAAGACCCAGGTGAGAAGTATAACACTACTCCTGGTCTGTTAGTGCGACTTGGGAAGTGGTGGTGATTGTGATTACCACACTCAGTGTTGCTGCCTCAGTAGCTCTTCTGTACCAAGACTGAGTCAGGAAGATTCAGATAAGATGGTCCTAGGAGTAGTAAGAAGATTCCCCTCCCAATCAAATACCTCCCAATAGAGAGAGTCCTTGGACCACACGGCTTTACTGATAAATTGTACCAAACCTGAGAAATTACCTCCCATCCTTCTTAACCTTTCCTAAAGAATTGAAAAATGGGAAACACTTTCTCATTAATTTTATGAGGCTATTATTACCTTGATGCCAAAGTCAGACTAAGACACTGCAAGAAAATAAAGCTACAGACCAATATCCTCCATGTCTATTAATGCAAAAATTCTTCACAAAATATTAGCAAGCAAATCCATAACATATTAAAAAATTATACCATGACCAAGTGGGATTTGTTTCTACAATGTGAGGATGATTCAATGTAGAAAAACCCATCATTGTAATAAATAGCCACAGAAGAAAGCAAAAGCATGTGCTCATCTCAATGTAGTAAGCAATAGCATTGGACGAACTTGATATACTTTCATCATGAAGATGTTCAACAGATTAAAAATAGAAGAGAAAGGCCAGGAAGACAGCTCTGTGGTCTAAGCACTTGCCTGGCAAGCACAAGGACCAGGGATTCCATTCCCAGCACCACACGCTCAGTCGGCCCCACGCTGAGCCAACCACTGAAACTGGGCATGGTGGGGCACACCTATAATCCCAGCACTGGGGAGGCTGAAGCAGGAGGATCATTACATGTCTAAGCTGAGTAGTGAGACCCTGTGTGAAAGAAAGAAGAAAGAAAGAAAGAAAGAAAGAAAGAAAGAAAGATTTTTTTTTTTAAATAGAAGCAAACTATGACAGTGCAATAAAGTCTACGTGTGAAAACCCACAGCCAGCATTCGATGTGGAAAACTAAAAACTTTTATTCTAAAATCATGAACAAGATAAGGACATTTGCTCACATCATCCCCACATTATTGGGAGTTCTGTCCAGAACAACTGGGCCAGAAAAATAAAAGTACATTGTATCCACATTGGAAAGAAGCACATAAAATCTCATATTTGCATGTGGTGGAAAGTTCTGTAGAGAACAACCCAAAGTCTATACATATACCCAAAATAATAAAAAATAGAACTAAAAAATGTAATCAACAAAATTTTGGGACCTAAAATGAGTGCACAAAAATCAGTTGCATTATATAGTAAAAGTGAGCAATTAAAATATAAAGAAAACAATTCCATTTATAATGATGTCAAAATAATAAAATACGTAAGAATTTGCTTAACCTAGGAAGCAAAACACTGAAAACTACAAAATGTTTATTGAAGGAATTAAAGATGCAAATAAATAGAAACATATCCCATGCTAATGGAATAGAAAGCTTGATATTATTAAGCTATCAGTACTACCCAACATTAACTACATATTCAACACAATCCTTATCAAATCTTAATGATACTTCTTTTTTTCTTTTTTTTTTTTTTTTTTTGTCTTTTTGTCTCACTATTCAGTTCAGGCTGACCTTGAACTCACTTTGCAGCCCAGACCTGGCCTCAAATTCACAGCAATCCTCCTGTCTCAGCCTCCCTAGTGCTTGGATTACAGGCATGTGCAATGATAGGAAATAGAAAAATCCATCCTAAAAGTTATATAGAATTTGAAGGGACTCTAGATAACCTAAACAATCTTGAAAGAAAAGAACAGCACTGAGGGGCTGGTGAGATGGCTCAGTGGTCTAAAGCACCTACTTAGAACAAG